>NC_138736.1:43619490-43641990 GCF_965113295.1 Leuciscus leuciscus
CTGTTTGTTTCGGCAACAGGGTTGTGTTTGTACTGATACTGTCTGAACTGTGTGAGTTTCTGTCAGACAGAGATAACATTTTAAAACAGGCGTTACTCGCTCGTGTTAGGGTTAGTGTCAGTGTTAGTGTCAGTGTTAGTTCAGGGGCCTGTACCATGAAGGTAGCTGAACAAACTCGGGGTTACAGGATTAGTTTGGAGTTGACAAAACCAAACCGATGCAATCAGGCTTTATTGGTACCATGATGCAGCTCATCAACTTTCTCTGTCAACTCAGGCTTTGATCCTTAAGCTATGATTACTCCACGCGCGCGTGCACATAAAAGAGTGACGTCGACACTGAACAACCAATCGCGGGTAGAGCGAGAGCGATATATTTTCCCGCGGAGGAGCAAGAGATAATCATTCAGAATTACGATGAATATAAATATGTATTTCAAGCTCGAAACAATACGGTCTCTGCTGCCAAAGCAACAGAAGACTGTTGGAGAAAGATTGCTGATTGTTAATGTGTAAGTTAAACAAATACGTTCTATATTTATGTAAAATTATGTATGTATGTGTAGCCTATATGTGTAATATAGCCTATAGCCTATTTTTATAATATATAAAAAATGATACATGCACATTTTTTATATATTATAAAAATAGGCTATAGGCTATATTACACATAGGCTACACATACATATACATAATTTTACATAAATATAGAACGTATTTGTACTACTAAGAAAGCTAGGGAATCCTATCATAAGATTAACAGAATAATAATAAAGATTTTAAATAATTCTTAACATGTATTATATTGTATAGTACATTTGTGCAATTTGTTTTTTGAAAAAATAAAATAAAATGTGTTCATGTGATGCCACCCTATCAATATATCTTACCGGCAATTTTATAAAAGCCCTCTTTTATGGACATGGCCGATAAATGTCCGGGGAACACTATTAATGAAACTATTCATGTACTCCTGCAGAGCGAGGACCACCTTACGAATGGTTCGACAAACCGTGTTTTCCCCTATAGCTTCTGTGCGTCACCCACCGTGCAGGAATGTACCACTTGCAACAAAAAAAACGTAACGCAATATTTGTGGTACAGTAAGTGCATGAATTCGACGTGTTAAATTCTTTATGTGCGGCTCAAGAAGTTCGCAAAGATAAGACATTCCTTCCGCGGAAAATCTGTATCTTTCATACAAATAACTATCAGGAAAGGCAAGGGGATTTTGTCTGGCTAAAAACTCTCTCTCTACGAAGTGCTCTTCAAACAATTTGCGCTGAGATGTCACAGGATTTGGAAGAAAAGGTGAAGTCATTGCAACAGACACTGGGAATAAGTTACGTCACCTACATGTTTCTTTGCTCTCAGCTGATTGGTCAAACTTCAGTCTGAGATCTTGAATCCAGAACATAACCTGCCCCGGAGCAGGTTAGCCGTGCAGCGTAAGATACCATGGCAACGAACACCGATTCAAGCCAAGCTACTTTCATAGTACCTAAAACCCAGGGTTGGCGGAAACTAAACTGAAACATAGCTGGCTAGCCACCTAAACCGGCTTCATGGTACAGGCCCCTGGTCTTTAGTTTATTCTTTGTATTTGTTGTGAGTGGCTCTTTTTCTCTCTGACCTCATTATGAGAGTTTATCTGAGTCTGCAGCTGCATTGAAGTGTGTGTGTGAGGAGATAGAGCTGAAACACACACACACACACACACACACACACACACACACACACACACACACACACACACACACACACACACACACACACACACACACACACACACACACACACACACACACACACACACACACACACACTCTGTGGGTTGTTTGTCATGTCAACAGAAGCACACAGGATGTTTCAATCAGCTCTGTCATATGAAAACATTGTTTGATTATGACACAAAATTGTCTGAATTTTGAGCCTAAATATTCGTAATATATATTGCATGCACAACCCTAACCCTAACCCTCTGCCGTCATTACATTGTCCATTAAATAAAGCATTATTCACATGCTCTCTAGATAAATGTACAGTACTTTACTGACATGATTGTGTTTATATGCATTTCTGATATAATGTTAAGAAAAGTGCAATATAGGCCTTATAGTAATAACAAATCATTCAACAGTGTAGAATTAGAATAAGGTGCCAAATATTTAATCAAATAAATACTTATTTATCAGTGCAGCCCAGAGAGGAAGAGGATGTTGATGAAGGTCACATCAAGTCAAGTCTCCTTCATTTATACAGCGCTTTAACAATATACTGTTTCACAGCAGCTTTACAGTGATAATAGGAGATTACAGTAACAGAGATTGTTTAGGCTTTACAGCAGATCTAGAATAAAGTTATTGTCCAGATAAAGTTAGTTTTGATTGATTCACTTCCGTTGTAAAGATCATTAGTTATTAAAGGTATAGCGGAGGATTTTCCCGAATTTTAGAAAAGAACCGCCCTCTCCACTTTTTGAAAAAATGCACATGCGCAACACTCTACATGCTCCCGAGAGGGAACGCCTATTAAACGCTAGCATCGCTAATCATAGCTTACATTAACTTTTACTAGCATAGGGGTGGTAGTGGCGCAGTGGATAAGACACATGCCTTTGGTGTGAGAGACCCGGGTTCGAATCCACTGTGAGACACCAATGTGTCCCTGAGCAAGACACTTAACCCCTAGTTGCTCCAGAGGCGTGCGACCTCTGACATATATAGCAATTGTAAGTCGCCTTGGATAAAAGCGTCAGCTAAATGAATAAATGTAAAATGTACTAGCAGTGATTTTAAATGGATTTCTCCAAATAGCATGCCAAACTTTACCTGTCGAGTAGAAACTTCGCGACTGAGGCATCAGTGGGAAGCCCAACCTGTGCTTTTAGCGCACGCCAGCGTGTGAAATATTCTCCCAAAAACACTCTGGTCTTGTTTCTTTCTTCAGAGGCCTTTCTCTTCTTGTCATACAATTCGTAGACACTTTTTATCTTGCGACCCTCAGACATTTTGAAAAAACCCGGTGAGAACGGCGAGCTTCAATGAATGGCTGAAACCATAGCTCACCACCAGGGGCGTCATGCAAGCCAAAATTCTGGGGGGGCACAATCTGAGACGTTGCAATTGTTTTCTGACGGGTGATATGGATCATGTTAGGAGGGGTCAGGAAAATTTTTAAATTCTGGCTGCTAAACATACCATTTCAATGCAGTTTGGGAGGGACAGAAATACCTTAACGGAGCTAGCAGCAACCCTCCTCTATCTGAGGACTAAGTTAAAGTATCTATTTTGTAAGTTTATGTAAAAGACAGGTTGATGAAAGAACTGTAAGCTCAAATTCAAAAGCTTTTGAAGTCTTCTTCATTAAAGCATGTTTACACACACACTTACTGTACACTTAGGCCTACTACACATGATTTTAAAAACAGTACCATTGCAGTTTTTATGTCCTATGTGACCTAAGAACGATCTTACATTAAAGGTACATAAAGGTGCTGAGGTCTTTTTTATGGTGCTCTGAAATTAAGTTATTTTAATATTAATATGTGATGAAGGACTTTGAAAGAAGTTTGACAGATTTCAGTGCTGAATAAGGTTAACACTACCCCGTTTATTTGAAAATGGTTAATATTTGACAGAAATGTAAAAAAGTAATCAAAACCGATCAGATAACGTTACTATGGCTTTGTATGGCAGTAAAGTTAGCCAACTAGTTTTCTACTTTTGAACTTTTTGATCAAGTTCAAATTTCCAGGTCAACCACAAATAATCCCACTACCTTTTAATATCATCCGATAACTAATTCAATGCCGATTTGTTGCTTTGCCCACTTACCACTTCAAGACCATCTGTAAAACATTGCCAGCTCAACGTGCGAGACGAGTGAGTTGCTTGAACATACACAGCAAAGATTCTAGAGCGCTACGCGCGTAGCGCTCTAGATTTGATATACACAGACACCATATTAGGAAAAAGGGGCGGGCTGATGCTGACCGATTTATTACACATCCAGAAGAATACATTTGAGTCGTTATAGGCTCTGGTATATTATGGAGCATAATAGGAATAAAGTTGTGACAAAAAAATTATCAGGGAGGAAAAATCTGAGGGGGCACGTGCCCCCCCCCTCACTTTGAATGGGCATGACGCCACTGCTCACCACACACATACACCTGAAAGTGCGCATGCGCAGAAATGACGAGCACGTACGACGGCCTTACGTAAACATATCACCAGAATGATTGACACTTAGGTGGACCAATAGTATAGGCTACCCACCCGGAAAAAGAAAATCCTCCGCTATACCTTTAACTTAGGAGCCGCTAACACACACCGTTCTCACAGAAAACCCTTAACACACTCCGGCTGTTCATTCACACAACAGTGTTTGTGGCTCGAGAACACAAGCCTTGAATCAGGCTCCAAGCTGCAAGATGACGTTATCATCTCCGTGTAAACTTCACAAACGTGAATCTGTGAGAACGCTGAGGGCGTGCACATGAATATTACGTGTTTAGTCTATAGATATGCGCGTTTGAATACATATGTGCGCAGGCGTATGTCTTTTATTTACAAATTGACATCGCCAAATTGCTTGTCTGGCCTTCATAATACAGAATTTTTTGTCACTTCCGCATATCCATGCGAACTGGAATCATTTTGATAACATTTAATCTGCAGAGGTAAAGGGAAGCAACCCTCTACATTGCGAGTAAATCACGACTAAACCTTCACTCCGGCGACTAGGTAATGTCTGTCATTAGCCATTGGCTAATAAATTCTTAGATTTTACTTGCCAGTGTGTGTTAGAGGCTAAGTTTAAGTTTATATTTTCACTCGCTGAACAGTGAAAATACCGTAAAACGTATCGTAACTCTAGTGTGAATGCGCACAACTCGCGGTCACTTTGCTGAGAGCACTGTTTCTCACACACGCAGAGAGAGGGAGAGAGAGAGAGAGTGAGAGAGAGAGGGTGAGAGAGATGGAGAGAGAGAGAGAGAGAGAGAGTGAGAGAGATGGAGAGAGAGAGAGAGAGATGGAGAGAGAGAGAGAGAGAGAGAGAGTGAGAGATGGAGAGAGAGAGAGAGAGATGGAGAGAGAGAGAGAGAGAGAGAGAGAGAGAAAGAGGGTGAGAGAGAGATTTGATTTTTACAATCGATTTATTAAAAAATTTGTTAACATTTATACAAATTTACACACACATATAAAAATAATAATAATAATAAAAATAAATAATAATAATTATCTTAAACCTCTTACAAAAACAATGTCTTCATCATCAACTGAACACAGAGCATTATTGCAACACCACTGCATTTCAAAAGCTTTTTTCGTGTTCATCAATTTATGAAAATTAAAATCAATAAGAATTCTTGATTTTACCATATTTCGAAAAACTAATACAACATCTTGTCCTGGCTTATCTTCTATCTTATTTCTCCTAGTGATATAAACAGCATATTTTGCTTGTCCAACAATAAATTTAATGACATGACATTTGTACTTTTGTTTTGAACTATAAAAGAAACCCAAAATATAGTCTTGCTTTGAAAAACAAATATTTAAAGAATGTAAAAAAACACTTAATAAATCAAAAAGTGGATTAAGTCGATCACATTCCATAAAACAATGAAAAATGGTTTCTCGTTCTAGACAAAAAGGACATTTATCACTTACAGTGGGGTTTAAAATAGACACAAAGGCATTTACAGCAATAGCTCCATGTAAAATCCTCCATTGCAAATCACCAAGTTTTTTTTTTAATGGTGGTTTGTAAAGTGCTCGCCAAACAGGTTTAGTTTCAGAGTTGATTCCTAATTTCTCTCTCCATACTGTATCCGTTTTAATACTTAAATTATGCTGATGAATAGCTTTCACAATACATTTATATAACATTTTCCCTTCAACTGTACAAAAATCAATATACTCATTAATTCCACTTTTTAACAAGGGGCTATTAAGACAAGACTCCTCTATTACAGGGCAAATTTCAAGATCTGGAAAAAGATCACTACTATCAGGGATTAAAGTCCCTGCACCAAAGTCTTCTAAAAGTAACTTCTCTTCAACAGTTACAATTTTAGTTAGTTTGTCAAGAAACGTCTTTGCAAAACGTATTGATCTAACTCCTAAAAGGATAGCAACTTTTTCAGCTCTCAATAAATTATATCCTGATTCATTTATAATGTTTTTAAGCTTAAAAAGCTTTTTATTACATAGAATATCATTTAAACCAGGAACATCTTCTCCTGAAGCATCAAATCTAGCTCCAAATACAACTGGTTCTTCCAACAACCAATAAAGAGAAGTTGCTGGTTCCATCCACTGCTGTTTAAAGAGACCCCACACTTTAAACAAGTTTTGATAAAAAAGAGGAATTCCAGTAAAATTCAGTCTTTTATGATCCATTAAACATAAAGTTAAATCCACTTCCATATTGCCCACTCTTCTCAAGATGCTTAAAGCCAATGGTCTCCACACAAGAGAATAAGGTCCCATTAAGAGTTTCTGTACATATTGGAGACGGAAGGTGGCTCTTCTGCTTGCGAGATTAACCAGACCTTGACCTCCTTCCTCTTTGGGCAAAAACAGAATGCTTTGAGGAGTCCAATGATACTTGTCCCAGAAAAAGTTCACCAGTTCTCTTTGAATATTTACAACGAGTCCATTCGGAGGGTCCACACAAGCAAGTTTATGCCATAATGAAGATGCCACAAGATTATTAATTATAAGAATATGTCCTCTATAAGATATCTGAGGGAGCAACCATTTCCATTTTTTCAATCGACCTTTTATTTTCTCAAATAGACCTTCCCAATTTTTCCTAATGAAATTTTCATTTCCTAGATAGACACCAAGGTATTTTAAACCTCCTCTTTTCCAAATCAATCCTCCAGGTAAAGCAGGAAGATCTCCACTCCAATTTCCCACTAATAGAGCTTCACTTTTCCTCCAATTGACTTTGGCAGAGGAAACACATTTAAAATCATTAACTATTTTTTCTAACTTGATAGCATAGGCGGAAAGATGTAAAGAATTATTACAACCAGGGAAATTCAGACCTGTTAAATGAGCTCGTAACTTTTGAAGTAAAGGTTCGATTGCAAGGGAATACAACATACCAGACATAGCACATCCCTGCCTAACTCCCCTCTCAACTTTAAATGGAGCACACAAACCACCATTAATCTTAAGAACACTCTCAATGTTACAATACACAGCCTTAATCATAGATATAAAAGAATGGCTAAAACCAAAAGCCTCCAAAGTTTTCCATAAAAACAAATGTTCAACTCTGTCGAAGGCTTTCTCTTGATCAAGAGAAATTAGACCAGAGTTAATTCCCAGGAGTTTAGAAGCATCCAAAACATCTCTAATTAAAGCAATATTATCAAAAATAGACCTGTTGGGAATACAATAAGACTGGTCTGAATGTATCAACTTACTTAAAACTTTACTAAGTCTTGTAGCCAAACTTTTAGATAAAATTTTGTATTCTGAACATAAGAGCGAAACAGGGCGCCAGTTTCCGATGCACTGAAGATCACCTTTTTTAGGTAACAGTGTGATGACTGCTCTTCTGCAGCTTAGAGGCAATAGCCCTCTTTCCAGACTGTCATTAAGAACTGTCAGCAGATCTTCTCCTATGACGGGCCATAGAGCCTTGTAAAACTCAACAGGTAGCCCGTCAATCCCTGGAGATTTACCATTTTCCATGCTCATCATGGCAGCATAAAGCTCTTGTACTGACAAAGTCTGTCGTAGTTCATTGTTGGACTCTTCGTCCACCTTTGGCAGTCCTTCAAGGAAACTCTCAGCATCTGCACCCCATTCCCTCAGTTCAGATTTATAAAGGTCTGAAAAAAACTCTACAGCACAGCTACGTATGTCAGCAGGCTCCGTTAGCTCTTGTCCTGTAGCTGACCGTAAAGTATGCATCACTTTACTTTGACCTTTTTTCATTTCCAAATTAAAAAAGAATTTTGAGGGAACGTCCATTTGTGTTACAGTTTGAAACCGTGAACGGACTAAAGCTCCCTGTGCCTTAACTCCCAACAGGTCTACCAGAATTGCTTTTTTTCCCTTTAAACCATCAATGTGTTTTTTATTTTTTTTAGATGCTAATAAATCCTGCAAAACAATAATTTCTGTTTCTAAAGTCTTCATTGATTGGGCTATGTCACGAGTAACATTCACAGTGTACTTTTGACAAAAATCCTTAATAAGAACTTTACCGCAGTCCCACCATTGCAGTAAAGAAGCATAAAAATGTTTTTGCTGCGTAAAAGTTTCCCCCCCAAAATTTAAACTATCCATACAATTTTTATCATTTAACAATGAAGTATTAAAGACCCAGTATGCACTCTTATATTTCACACACTTCATTGAAACACTGCACAGAACTAAACTGTGATCAGAAAACCCCACTGGAATAATTTTACAAAATTTAAAAAGATTACTTTGATGTTGAACACTATAAATTCTATCAAGTCGTGCCAAGGAGATAGTATGTTCAGTACTATGAGCCCAAGTATACTGTCTAACATCTCGATTCATATTTCTCCATATATCACATAAATCATGAGTTTCAATTAGTTGTATAAGTGTTTTCTGAGAAGCAGCATGTGGCTCTATATGATTCCTATCTAACTTATCATTAGCAGTACAATTAAAATCTCCACCTAAAAATAACATATCTTCTGGATTTAAATCTTTCAAGACAGCATCCACCTTATCAAAGAAAATAACTCTTTCTAATCCCTTTGTAGGAGAATATAAATTCAAAAGCACCATAGTGATTTTCTCAAATTTCACTTTGATCTTTAAAAAACGACCACCTATTACTTCCTCAACTTCACAAGACAGAGGTAAAACATTTTTAGAAAACAAAACGGCAACACCTCCACTAATAGAGGATTTGTGACGTCCCATTCTCTTCTCCAATCGGTCTCATTTTGAAAATCACTGTGTGTCTCTTGTAAAAACAGAATATCTGTTTGCTTTTGCCTTATAAACTCAAATAACATAATTCTTTTAAAACCATCTCTGGCACCATTTAAGTTTAAAGATCCGATTTTAAAATTTGTCATTTTTGTTTTAGAGACCAGAACAAAAAAAATGAGAAGAGCTGCCAAAAAAACAATTTTTGGCAGAATTTTAGAAGTTGACAGCCTCATCATCTTTAGAATTTTAATTTTTTTTACGTTTGTTCACAAGTTTTCTGAGACGGTAAATCTCCACATCTTGAAAGGCTCCCTCGTTCATTAAAAACCTTACATCATTGATGAATTGTTTACAATCAGGGAAAAAGTTTTCAACTTGCACTTTGTTTCTTGCAGAAATTTACTAATATCATCAGCTTTATACAAACAAACCAAGTTTTCAGTTTGAGAACTTATGGACAGATTTGAACCCTGAGACACGTTTGAATCAGAGGAATCCCTATCACTGTCTGAACCCACATTCTCATTACCAACCTCATCTTTCTTTACTTGTTTAAAAGCTTTTCCACAGCTTTTTTTCTTTCTTTTAACTGGGATCTTGAAAACAGATTTTGCTTCCTTTTCAAAATCAACATCATCTTCCACATCCATTTCATCAGCCTCTGTTACACAAACGTTTTCAAAATGTTCAGCCTGCTCATCAGACATCGAAGGAGTATCGCTTTTACTAGGCTCGGTAACAATCCCAAGTGTATCCTCAGGGTTATTCTCGACAGCCACAACTGCGATCGGCTCGGGCTCAATCTCACCGGCCTTGACTACAACGGCAGTATCGGTGTCACTCGCGATCTCACCCGGAGGAACAGACAACCCTAATCCCGTGCTTGTGCTCGCACCTGCACTGTCTTTTTTGCTAGAACAATCACGCACTAGATGTCCGATCCTACCACAACTAAAACATTTAATTGTAGTGTCAGATGTTGCAAACACTGTGTAATCGAACCCATCAATTTTGAACTTATAAACCAGATCGATCTCATCAATTCCATTTTTCAGAACCATGAAAACTTGTCTTCTGAATGAAACTAGATGTTTCACTAAAGGTGACTTGCACCCGAGAGGGATTTTCTTTATAGGGGAAACCAGTTTTCCGTATCTAGATAACTCTTGCACCAATATTTCATCCTTAATAAACGGAGGCACGTTAGACAGTATGATCTTTTTGGACGGGGTACTCAAAGGTAAAACAGTCACGAGTGCGCCATTCAACACAACGCCGCTTTGGACAACTTCATTGGCTTTTTCAACTGTTTAAAAAAAACAAACAATTGCACTGTTCATTCGCGATGCCGAGACAATATGATCATGTCCCACAATCTCTCCCACCGCTAAACAACACTGCTCCACGTTAATTCTAGACTCAATCTTCACTCCATGGCGGCGGGTTAAATCTTTAAAACTCATTGTGTTTTGGTTCGTCATGCCTCCCAGCACAACGCTGGTTGCAGACGTAAACACCTTCAAAATTTAAATGCACGAACAATTTCAACACAATAAAAACAAACATACACAAAAAAGATAGAAGATAGAAAAGTTTTTAGCACACAGCCACAACACGCACTCACCCTCACCACGCTCCGTTCACTCCCAGCATGCACTCCGCGAGAGAGAGAGAGAGAGAGAGAGAGAGAGAGAGAATCTTACACACCACACAGAATAACATGTAAACGATATTCTTTGTTGTATTTTTCTGTCAATATAACGGAGTTCATTTTGAATTATTCAGCTTTTACGAACAAGCAGAAGATATGCAGGTTTCTCCGGTAGTGGGCGGAGCTAATGCACAAACAGCAATCTCATTGGCTGTTTTGATTTCACCAAATCAATTCGAGGGAATGCAGAAAATGTTATTAATATTCATGAACCCAGCAGTTCATCATTAGTGTGTTTTATATTGTTATTAGAAGTAGAATTAGTAGTAGTAGAATTATATTTGAATAATAATTTATATTATCTGTTACTATAGCCTAATCTACGTATAACTGATCAATATATATAATTATATAACTATAACAATATCTTAAGCACCTCCACCAGTCCTAAATTCAGTTAAAAATTACAAATATGCATATATGGTTACCAAGTTTTAGTTCTAATTACTGAAATGTTATCATTAAATAGTGCTTGATTAGCATAGTATCATAAAAATGCTTGATTGACTGATGTTAAGAGTGTACGCTCAGATTTTTAAAAAGATAAGTTGATTTGGTGGAATCATATATATATACAGTGGGGAGAACAAGTATTTGATACACTGCTGATTTTGCAGGTTTTCCCACTTACAAAGCATGTAGAAGTCTGTAATGTTTATCATAGGTACTCTTCAACTGCAAGTGACGGAATCTAAAACAAAAATCCAGAAAATCACATTGTATGATTTTTAAATAACTAATTTGCATTTTATTGCATGACATAAGTATTTGATCACCTACCAACCAGTAAGAATTCCGGCTCTCACAGACCTGTTAGTTTTTCTTTAAGAAGCCCTCCTGTTCTCCACTCATTACCTGTATTAACTGCACCTGTTTGAACTCGTCACCTGTATAAAAGACACCTGTCCACACACTCAATCAAACAGACTCCTACCTCTCCACAATGGCCAAGACCAGAGAGCTGTGTAAGGACATCAGGGATAAAATTGTAGACCTGCACAAGGCTGGGATGGGCTACAGGACAATAGGCAAGCAGCTTGGTGAGAAGGCAACAACTGTTGGCGCAATTATTAGAAAATGGAAGAAGTTCAAGATGACGGTCAATCTCCCTCGGTCTGGGGCACCATGCAAGATCTCACCTCGTGGGGCATCAATGATCATGAGGAAGGTGAGGGATCAGCCCAGAACTACACGGCAGGACCTGGTCAATGACCTGAAGAGAGCTGGGACCACAGTCTCAAAGAAAACCAGTAGTAACACACTACGCCGTCATGGATTAAAATCCTGCAGCGCACGCAAGGTCCCCCTGCTCAAGCCAGCGCATGTCCAGGCCCGTCTGAAGTTTGCCAATGACCATCTGGATGATCCAGAGGAGGAATGGGAGAAGGTCATGTGGTCTGATGAGACAGAAATAGAGCTTTTTGGTCTAAACTCCACTCGCCGTGTTTGGAGGAAGAAGAAGGATGAGTACAACCCCAAGAACACCATCCCAACCGTGAAGCATGGAGGTGGAAACATCATTCTTTGGGGATGCTTTTCTGCAAAGGGGACAGGACGACTGGTGCAGTATTGCGGGGAGGATGGATGGGGCCATGTATCGCGAGATCTTGGCCAACAACCTCCTTCCCTCAGTAAGAGCATTGAAGATGGGTCGTGGCTGGGTCTTCCAGCATGACAACCACCCGAAACACACAGCCAGGGCAACTAAGGAGTGGCTCCGTAAGAAGCATCTCAAGGTCCTGGAGTGGCCTAGCCAGTCTCCAGACCTGAACCCAATAGAAAATCTTTGGAGGGAGCTGAAAGTCCGTATTGCCCAGCGACAGCCCCGAAACCTGAAGGATCTGGAGAAGGTCTGTATGGAGGAGTGGGCCAGAATCCCTGCTGCAGTGTGTGCAAACCTGCTCAAGAACTACAGTAAACGTATGATCTCTGTAATTGCAAACAAAGGTTTCTGTACCAAATATTAAGTTCTGCTTTTCTGATGTATCAAATACTGTTGTTTTAGATTCCGTCTCTCACAGTTGAAGAGTACCTATGATAAAAATTACAGACTTCTACATGCTTTGTAAGTGGGAAAACCTGCAAAATTGGCAGAGTATCAAATACTTGTTCTCCCCACTGTATATATATATATATATATATACAGTGAGGAAAATAAGTATTTGAACACCCTGCTATTTTGCAAGTTCTCCCACTTAGAAATCATGGAGGGGTCTGAAATTGTCATCGTAGGTGCATGTCCAATGTGAGAGACATAATCTAAAAAAAAAAAATCCAGAAATCACAATGTATGATTTTTTAACTATTTATTTGTATGATACAGCTGCAAATAAGTATTTGAACACCTGAGAAAATCAATGTTAATATTTGGTACAGTAGCCTTTGTTTGCAGTTACAGAGGTCAAACGTTTCCTGTAGTTTTTCACCAGGTTTGCACACACTGCAGGAGGGATTTTGGCCTAGAGTTCTCAACGGGCCTGAAAATTACAACCCGACCTGACCCGGCCCGTGGCTTTTAAAGCCCGGACCCGATGTAACCCGACACATCAACATGAATTATCTGCCCGAACCCGGCCCGCGGCCCGACGCCGCATCGGAATTTTTTTTTCTCATACACGTATTATCATGACCAGCAGACGCGAATTCAAATCAACCTTTAATGTTCACGCCTTTTAACAATACAAACAACTGAAACAATAAACTTTAAATATATAAATAGGCTGTAGTAGCGACGGTGAATTCACCTGCGGCAAGTTTACTTTTCACCAACTCCATCTTCTTCTCTAGGCGAAAGGCGTGCACGCAGTGGCGTCTGCCCCCGCCCCTCTCCATGATGCACGTTGCACGCAGCAGCCAGACTTTCTTTACGGTGAACAGCAGCGATGATTAATAAATGTTTTTGTTTTTTTTACTGAGCGGAAAAGATTAAGCCCGAGGTCCGACCCGACCTGAGTCATTTGCTTATATTTTCGACCCGAACCCGCGGGTCCCGTCGGGTTTGTCGGGCCGACCCATGTGTATTGAGAACTCTATTTTGGCCCACTCCTCCACACAGATCTTCTCTAGATCAGTCAGGTTTCTGGGCTGTCGCTGAGAAACACGGAGTTTGAGCTCCCTCCAAAGATTCTCTATTGGGTTTAGGTCTGGAGACTGGCTAGGCCATGCCAGAACCTTGACATGCTTCTTACAGAGCCACTCCTTGGTTATCCTGGCTGTGTGCTTCGGGTCATTGTCATGTTGGAAGACCCAGCCTCGACCCATCTTCAATGCTCTAACTGAGGGAAGGAGGTTGTTCCCCAAAATCTCGCAATACATGGCCCCGGTCATCCTCTCCTTAATACAGTGCAGTCGCCCTGTCCCATGTGCAGAAAAACACCCCCAAAGCATGATGCTACCACCCCCATGCTTCACAGTAGGGATGGTGTTCTTGGGATGGTACTCATCATTCTTCTTCCTCCAAACACGGTTAGTGGAATTATGACCAAAAAGTTATATTTTGGTCTCATCTGACCACATGACTTTCTCCCATGACTCCTCTGGATCATCCAAATGGTCATTGGCAAACTTAAGACGGGCCTTGACATGTGCTGGTTTAAGCAGGGGAACCTTCCGTGCCATGCATGATTTCAAACCATGACGTCTTAGTGTATTACCAACAGTAACCTTGGAAACGGTGGTCCCAGCTCTTTTCAGGTCATTGACCAGCTCCTCCCGTGTAGTTCTGGGCTATTTTCTCACCTTTCTTAGGATCATTGAGACCCCACGAGGTGAGATCTTGCATGGAGCCCCAGTCCGAGGGAGATTGACAGTCATGTTTAGCTTCTTCCATTTTCTAATGATTGCTCCAACAGTGGACCTTTTTTCACCAAGCTGCTTGGCAATATCCCCGTAGCCCTTTCCAGCCTTGTGGAGGTGTACAATTTTGTCTCTAGTGTCTTTGGACAGCTCTTTGGTCTTGGCCATGTTAGTAGTTGGATTCTTACTGATTGTATGGGATGGACAGGTGTCTTTATGCAGCTAACGACCTCAAACAGGTGCATCTAATTTAGGATAATAAATGGAGTGGAGGTGGACATTTTAAAGGCAGACTAACAGGTCTTTGAGGGTCAGAATTCTAGCTGATAGACAGGTGTTCAAATACTTATTTGCAGCTGTATCATACAAATAAATAGTAAAAAAATCATACATTGTGATTTCTGGATTTATTTTTTTTGATTATGTCTCTCACAGTGGACATGCACCTACGATGACAATTTCAGACCCCTCCATGATTTCCAAGTGGGAGAACTTGCAAAATAGCAGGGTGTTCAAATACTTATTTTCCTCACTGTATATATATATATATATATATATATATATATATATATATATGTGATGCGATCTGGGAAAACCCGTCGGATGTCGTGCTGGGCCGTTTTCAGTAAATTCCAAAATAGTTTGAATGTCAGTTTTTTGTCACATTTTTTTTTTTTCATTAAATTATTATTCTATAACATCTTTTCTCTTATCTCTGAACATATCTTGGCAAAATTCCCTTGTTTAGTGCAGAAAAACAGCGATAGTGTCAAGCTGAAAATACTCTCTTTCTCTAATGCATTCTATGCGACCATTTTCTCTAACGCCCGGCAGAGGTGAAAAAACAAAAACAATCGCCGTATATCCCATACACCTGTCCGTCTTATAACACTACAAAGATAGTTTACCTATAAAATAAACCACATAACATGTACAGTGAATGTGTATTAGTGCGCATTTCGCGCCAATCCTGTTTAAAAAAAAAGAGTGCCAAGCGTCCCGACGGTGACAGTTATTAAACCTGTTTTTCTCAAAATTCCGTTCCAGAAAATCATAGCGATCGGCCGACTTCAGATAAACATAACTTTTGCTACCAACAAGCTATGATAAAAATAAAAACAGATTTGGAAAGGGCTTGATACCAGCTTCCATGTGATATCAAAACCTGTAATAGGTAAAATTTCACCATGTGGTGGGTTTTCCCAGATCGCATCACATATATATATATTAGTATATCAGTCTGGTGAGTAAACAAAAAAAATGTACTAGCCAATGGCGATTCTATTGCTAAGGTGTGCGTAGAGGGTTGAGGAGGAGCCCTTCACAGGGGAGAGACTAGTGACACTTCAGGACTGCGCTGTTGTCATGTCCAGGCGCAGGTCCTTCATCAGATCTGGAGTGTGTGTGTGTGTGTGAGTGAGTGTGTGTGGCGCAGGTCCTTCATCAGATCTGGATCCGGCGGACTGCGGTAAACCTCGGATAAACAGAGAGACTAATATTAGCGTAGACACCATTCTTCTTATGATGTAACGAGTACATCAGGATTTTTGGGAAGTGTTCCCGGTTCCGGCTGACCTAATCTATGCATCCTAACATTGAATTATAGAAGTCTATAATGTGTTATGTGTATGCTAGGTCAAAGAGATGTGTCTTTAGTCTAGCTTTGAACTGACAGAGTGTGTCTGCTTTCCGGACAATGTTAGGAAGATTGTTCCAGAGTTTTGGTGCTAAATAGGAAAAGGATCTACCGCCAGCAGTCGATTTTGATATTCTAGGTATTATCAACTGGGCTAATATGGTCATACTTCCTGGTTCTGGTAAGAACTCGAGCTGCTGCGTTTTGGACTAGCTGTAGTTTGTTTATTAAGCGTGCAGGGCAACCACCCAGTAGAGCGTTACAATAATCTAGCCTTGAGGTCATGAACGCATGAACTAATTGTTCCGCATTTTTAATTGAAAGCATATGACGTAATTTAGATATATTTTTAAGATGGAAGAATGCAGTTTTACAGATACTAGACACGTGACTTTCAAATGAAAGATTGGTATGCATGTCAGCTATGCATTCCGTTAATTTTGTGAATTTTCGTCAGGGCGTGAAGAAATATAGAGCTGAGTATCATCAGCATAACAGTGAAAACTAATGCCATGCTTCCTAATGATATCTCCTAAGGGTAGCATGTACAGAGTGAACAGCAGCGGTCCTAATACTGAGCCTTGTGGTACGCCATACTGAACTTGTGATCGATAAGACATCTCTTCATTTACTGCTACAAACTGATAACAGTCAGATAAGTATGATTTAAACCATGCTAATGCAATTCCACTAATGCCAACATCATTTTCGAGTCTATTTAAAAGAATGCTGTGGTCGATAGTGTCAAATGCAGCACTAAGATCGAGTAACACTAATAGCGAGATACAACCACGATCAGATGATAAGAGCAAATCATTTGTAACTCTAATGAGAGCAGTCTCAGTATTATGGTACGGTCTAAATCCTGACTGGAAATCCTCGCAGATATCATTTCTTTCTAAAAAGGAACATAGTTGTGAGGATATCGCCTGTTCTAGTATCTTTGACAGAAAAGGTAGATTCGAGATCGGCCTGTAATTGACTAATTCTGTAGGATCAAGTTGCGTTTTTTTAACAAGTGGTTTAATCATAGCCAGCTTAAAGGTTTTTGGTACGTATCCTAATGACAAAGATGAATTAATGATATTAAGAAGAGGATCTATGACCTCTGGGAGCATCTCTTTCAGTAGCTTAGTCGGTATAGGGTCTAACATACATGTTGTCGATGTTGATTCAATGAATGAAATAATTTTTCCTCAGGGAGACTACAATGCACTGTCTGATGCGATACTGTAGTGGACGGTTGCATAGTAATAATTTTCTCTTTAATATAAAAGAGAGATTACTGTGTCATTACTGCTGTGCTGTTCGGAAACATTTGGGGTTGAAGCTTTATTTCTCGTTAGTTTAGCCACTGTTTCAAATAAATACCTAGGGTTGTGTTTGTTTTCTTCTAAGATGACAAAAAAAAAAGATCTAGCAGCTTTTAAAGCCTCTCTGTAAGTAATCGAGCTCCCTCTCCACTAAATGCGAAATACCTCTAGTTTTGTTTTCTTCCAGTTGCGCTCCATTTTTCTGGCTGCTCTCTTAAGGGCCCGAGTGCGCTCGCTGTACCACGGCGTTGGACTATTTTCTTTAATCTTCTTTAAGCACAAAGAAGCAACTGTGTCTGCAAAAGTGCTGGAAAAGAGAGAGTTAATAGTTAGTGGGTGCTTGCCAAAGGCAAGGCACTCACTATTGTTATTGCTCATACTTATTATTATTTTTCTTCTTTATTATTACGCCGAAAGTTTGACGCGCTACTCCTCCCGCAGCTTTTGTCACAGACCCATGAATGAGGCATCAAATCGTGCGGATTATTCGGGAATGGTGTGCAATGATTTTTATAAGCGATCGGGGGTACGGTGTTCGCCCCAGGAAAAGCGGCCGAAAAATCCCATAGACTTAACATCGCGACAAACTTTGAGGAGTCATAGCTCCGAGCGAGAATTTCACAGAAACTTGTGATTTGCCACATTTGAAGAGGCTGTCAGGCTCTGTAAGAACATACCTCACAATGGGGTAAAAGTTACACCCCTGGGGGGCAGGAGCTGCCCAAAATTTCCCATTGACTTACTTAGTGATCGACCGATATATCGAGCCGATATTTGCGGGTTTTACGTGTATCGGCATCGGCCGATACGCGACTGCTGCGTTCGCCGCTAGTTTTCTCCCGGCATTATTTACAGACAGGCGTCCGCAGGCAGCTCTGTGTTGCTGGAGACGCTGCAGTTGACGTGCAGCCCATGCACTGCCCCTCCCACACTAGCAGAGTGCTGGAAGCCTGTTCAAGACAACGGTAAACTTTAAACTAAACTTTAAAGTTTTAAACTTTCAAAGCATCTTTTAACTGTTTGACTTAGCTGAAATATTGCCATACACTTTGAAAGTGGAAACACGTTGCTCTATATGTGCGTGCAACTATAGCTAAGCAAGTTTGTGGGTCCAAATGGAAAACGCGAATGCCGAATGCCTCATCTATAAAACTGCTTGTCATTGTATTTAGGGAGCTGCAAATAACTCAGTTTGAGGCTATCCATATGCATTACATTTACATTTATTCATTTAGCTGACGCTTTTATCCAAAGCGACTTACAATTGCTATATATGTCAGAGGTCGCACGCCTCTGGAGCAACTAGGGGTTAAGTGTCTTGCTCAGGGACACATTGGTGTCTCACAGTGGATTCGAACCCGGGTCTCTCACACCAAAGGCATGTGTCTTATCCATTGCGCCACCACCACCCCCATATGCATACGGCAGCTGTTACGAACACTGGTCATAGGATTAAATAATGCCGACGTTGTTCCGTGATTCCGTGATATTTGTGGGAGTTTTATTCAGCCCACCTGGCTGAGGTTTAGACGTGTGCTCATAAAAGAAGCGACGCGGTTGCGAGACACATGCGATGCAGCGTGCTCGTTTGTCCAGGCGCTCCTATGCCGTGGTGAGATGAAAACATCTAAACTTTTCAGATGCAAGCGCACGCAGGTCATGTGACAAAAAAACAATCATAGCTGATCATAGCTGGACAGGGCGGGTTTTTATTTCTCATCTCCATAAATATATGTAGTCGTAAAGGGCTAGAAATAAATTAATCCTTACTTCCTCGTCATCATGGAGATCGCAGTTCATGGTTGCACAGCAACGACAGACGCCACGGGAGCGCAAGCGCTTGTAGAAAGGAGAAAGGAGAAAGGAAAATGGAGATCACGATTACATATATCAGACAACTACACAGAATAACATGTTCCAGTCTATTTATAAAAAAAACTAATGTGAATCATTAATTCAAACACGTTTAAAACGAATTAATTCAGTCTCAGCAGTAAAGCAGTATCGGCTCCAAATATCGGCCCAAGAAAATCGGCAGCCCGTATCGGTCATCGGCTAAGGCTGATGAAAAAAAATCGGTATCGGCATCGGCACTAAAAAATCCATATTGGTCGATCCCTAGACTTACTATGGTGTTGGACGGCCCATGAAATGCATGCGTTTCACCTACTATGGTAAATTGCATAGGGATTTTGTATTGAACATAGCTCTGGATCACAGTGTCATAGCGACAAGGGGGCGGGCTCATTTTACTCAGACGACCAATCAGTCTCTCAGGATCATTGTGAAGCTATCAAGCCACGCCCTAGCAACCATTTAGAGCACCTTAGCAACAAGTTCCATAGACTTCCATTGAAAGAGATCAAAGGGATATCTCCGGACTGAATTGTCATAGAAACATGGGGGTGGTTTCGTTTGACTCGGGGCAGCAAACAGCCAATCATGAATCATGTCAACACTTCCTAGCCCCTCCCTAGCAACCATTGTCGATCACCTTAGCAACCAAAATCCAAAGAGGGATATCTTCCATTCTGAATGTCACAGAGGCATGGGGGTTGGTTTATATCATTCATAGTGACAAGAAGCCTTTGCAGTTTCATCATTGGCAGCTGCCAAGCCACTCCCTAGCAACCGTTTAGCAAAACGTATATCTCTGCATCAAAACATCGTATAGAGCTGGTAAGTCCCGCCCATCCGTAAAACCCCAAGTGGACCTCTAGGTTGAAAAATCGTTAATGCAAGTGAATGTGAGAAAATAATTATTTTCTGGTCCCGTTTGAATTGTGCCATGAATGTGAACATATGTTGTCTGTGAATTTTTTATATAATTTTTCATGTTACGAGTTTGACAGTATATTGTATGATTCTTTGGCTAGCAGTTGTGGAAAAGACATAACGAGAAAGACTACATGTCGCCTATGTGACGTCACCCCATAACACATTTTCCCTCCACTTGTCAAATCACGGTGCTAATGCTGCGATAATCTATGGAGACAGATCGAGATGCCTGTGTGTTTTGTACCCAAATGTCACCATTCAAACCAAATGGGCTGTTCTTTCTTCAGATTCCCGTCTGATGTAAAAACAAGGTTGTAGTCCACAAAGTGCTCTCACACACAAAGTCTAACCGTATCAAACTTCTACCCGCTAAATTGTAGCATTCTTCACACAAAAAATTATATAAAAAATTCACAGACAACATATGTTCACATTCATGGCAAAATTCAAACGGGACCAGAAAATAATTATTTTCTCACATTCACTTGCATTGACGATTTTTCAACCTAGAGGTCCAGTGGGGTTAGCGGAAGGGGCGGACTTACCAGCTCTATAGAGATGGGGCTAGGCTCTTTTGACTAGATCATGGTAAACAATGGTAAACCATGCTAGAATTATGGTAAATCATACTACAACGTGGTAAATCATGGTAAACTATGGTAAATCATGCTAGAATCATAGTAAATAATACTAAAACATGGTACATTTTGGTATACTATAGTAAATCATGGTAAACTATGGTAAATCGTGGTAAATCATAGTAAACTATGGTAAATCATGGTAAACTATGGTAAATCATGCTAGAATCATAGTAAATCATACTACAACATGGTAAATCATGGTATACTATAGTAAATCGTGGTAAACTATGGTAAATCATGGTAAACCATGCTAGCAATGTGGTAAAACTGCTGATCATGCAAACATGATGCTAGCTACATGCTGATCATGCTAACATGTTAATAATGCTAGCATGATGCTGGCAACATGCTAATAATGCTAGCATGATGCTAGCTACATGCTAATCATGTTAGCTTCTTGTTAACCCCCTGAGGTCTACGGTATCGCCGGCGATACCAGCTCGCTTTTTTTTTATTAGTGTAAAAGAGTTTCATACATCAATCGATTCTGTTAAATGTGTATTATTTTTGTGTATACTCACAATAAAAACAAAGTGTTGTGCTTTTTGCCAAATAAAGAAAAATAAACACGAAGCGAGTTCTGCCTTCTCTCTGCCAGTGTAGTCCATTCTGAAACGCGTCCGAAAATTAACAATAACTCAGCGAATACTCAGTCAAACAGACATACAGACACATAGGCATGAAGCTTGAATTCTCTTCTTTTAAATGAAGTAATTTATATAAAAAACAAATATTCTCATCTTGTGAAATCTGTATTAAAAGAGAGCGATTCCAGTCGACCTCATTACAGCTAATTCAGATGTAATGTGACTCCGCCCACGGAGAGCGCGCGCTATTCAAACGCAAATAGCTGAGGCAATCCTGTGAACGCCCCCATCAGCTCGAGAAAACACACAAGTTTATTTAGATCATTACTTGTTTACACCGTCTTGCAGCGCTGTGAGGAATAATACTAATGGAAAATGTCCCTCAGAAGTGCGGGTATATCGAGGAGCGAGCTGAGGAATAGTAATTTTTTTCCTTCTCACGTGAATTTCTTCACGTGGGTTTCTGTTTATGAATGAATAAACGGCAGAGATGCGCGCTGTTTACCACAGCTGGCAAAGACAGTTTAAATTTAAATCGCGTGTGTGAATGAATGATGATGTTTTAGCAAACTGCATTGCTATACTGAGATAAGTAAACATCGACTGAATGTTGAAATAAAATGTAGGCTATTTGTATAAGCAACGTATTAAACTGCAAATTAACAATATGCCCTAATATTTCATGAAAACAACGTTACAGTCAGACGAAATATGAAAGACAACATTTTGTTGACTAGATTTGGGTACAGTTTTTACTGTAGAATATACTGCCACATCAAATAAGCTTTTGTTTAGCAATTTCTATATATAAAATACTATTTTTGTCAAAAATAAAGTCATCAACTAAGATGTTAGCTGTTCCAATGTTGGTTATATTCAAACTAATGAACACATAGATAAAATGTAGGCCTATAATCATTTTTTTTACAAAGAAAGAGTACACTTGAAATATTGTTGAAATTGTAATTATTGTTGTAATTGTAACCGTTTGAATAAAATAGCAAAACATATTTACAAGATAGATGTAAGCAAAATCTTAAATGGTCAATATAAGTCTTCTTCTAAATATATCTTTTGTCCTTGCATTGTGGCTCA
>NC_138736.1:43646990-43666990 GCF_965113295.1 Leuciscus leuciscus
ATTTCAAGTTTTGACTGCAAATGTCACGTCCATAACGATCTGAGTGTCGCGATTTCGGTTTCATATCGCGTATCGTTACAGCCCTAATAATCATAGATGACGCCACAGGTTATTATTTAAAATAAAGAACGTAGCCTATGTTTGTATGTAGGCCTAGGCAATTTATATTCACAATACTCACTAAAATATAATTAATATTATTTTATTGCATTGTATTAGTTGTTTGAAGGGTAAAAAAAAATCACACACTCCTCTCTGAAGCTCACACACTCCTCTCTGAAGCTCACACACTCCTCACTGAAGCTCACACACTCCTCACTGAAGCTCACACACTCCTCTCTGAAGCTCACACACTCCTCACTGAAGCTCACACACTCCTCTCTGAAGCTCACACACTCCTCACTGAAGCTCACACACTCCTCACTGAAGCTCACACACTCCTCACTGAAGCTCACACTCCTCACTGAAGCTCACACACTCCTCACTGAAGCTCACACACTCCCCACTGAAGCTCACACACTCCTCTCTGAAGCTCACACACTCCTCACTGAAGCTCACACACTCCTCTCTGAAGCTCACACACTCCTCACTGAAGCTCACACACTCCCCACTGAAGCTCACACACTCCTCTCTGAAGCTCACACACTCCCCACTGAAGCTCACACACTCCCCACTGAAGCTCACACACTCCCCACTGAAGCTCACACACTCCTCTCTGTAGCTCACACACTCCTCACTGAAGCTCACACTCCTCACTGAAGCTCACACACTCCTCACTGAAGCTCACACACTCCTCACTGAAGCTCATACTCCTCACTGAAGCTCACACACTCCTCACTGAAGCTCACACACTCCTCACTGAAGCTCACACACTCCTCTCTGAAGCTCACACACTCCTCTCTGAAGCTCACACACTCCTCTCTGAAGCTCACACACTCCTCTCTGAAGCTCACACATTCCTCACTGAAGCTCACACACTCCCCACTTCTTTCTTCTCATGATATGTGATTTGAGGGAGGTTGATGTTTATACATGAGCTACAGTAAGTGTGTTTCCTTCAGGTCCTGTATCACCTGTTTGAGGAGTTTGCGCACGTGGGCGAGGTGACGGCGCTCGACGTCTTTCTGGGTGTTGTGTGTTTCTTCGTGGTGTCGCTGGGCGGAGTGATGGTGGGCGGCGTGTACGGAGTTCTGGCGGCCTTCACCTCACGCTTCACAGCGCACACACGTGTGATCGAGCCACTCTTCGTCTTCCTCTACAGTTACATGGCGTATCTGTCCGCCGAGGTCTTCCACCTGTCTGGCATCATGGCGTGAGTCTGGCGTTCCCACTGCTAATGAGCCCTAATGAGTCTGTGCTTGTGTCTCACGCTGGGGTTTCTGTGCGGTTCTCAGGCTCATCGCGTGTGGTGTGGTGATGCGGCCCTACGTGGAGGCCAACATTTCCCACAAATCCTACACCACCATCAAGTACTTCCTGAAGATGTGGAGCAGCGTGAGCGAGACTCTGATCTTCATCTTCTTGGGCGTGTCGACGGTGGCCGGGCCGCACGCCTGGAACTGGACGTTTGTCACCATCACCATCGTCCTCTGTCTGCTGTCCAGGGTTCTGGGTGAGCGTCTCCTCATGCTACGCTAGTTAGAGTTTATCAGGAACATCCAATGGGTCTAATTAGACATCTTTATTGAGCAGTAAATCAGCATATTAGAATGATTTCTGAAGGATCATGTGACACTGAAGACTGGAGTAATGATGCTGAACATTCAGCTCTGATCACAGGAATAAATGACACTTTACTGTATATTCACATAGAAAACAGATGATTTACACTGGAATAATATTTCACAGTTTTTACTGTATTTATGATCAAATAAACGCAGCTTTGGTGAGCAGAAGAGACTCTTTCAGAAACATTATTTTTTTTTAATTATTCCAAACTGTGAGTTTTTTGTGTTGGTGTGTCATACAGGTGTGATCGGTTTAACATACATCATTAATAAGTACCGCATGGTGAAGCTGAGTGGCAAGGATCAGTTCATTGTGGCGTACGGAGGCTTGAGGGGCGCAATCGCCTTCTCGCTGGCATTCCTGCTGTCCAGTGACGACTTTCCCATGAAGGACATGTTTCTCACCGCCATCATCACCGTCATCTTCTTCACTGTGTTTGTGCAGGTGAGAGAATTGGACACTCACTCCCTTTAGCTGAAGAAAATCCATCCAGTTGTAGGAAATACTGTAGCCGGTGGTTTCTGGCATATAGGCTTCTGTCACGTGATCACCATCAACCTGCCGATGTTTTTTAGGGAATGACGATTCGACCCCTCGTTGACCTTCTGGCCGTCAAGAAGGGAAAACAAAGTAAAAGTTCAATAAACGAGGAGATTCACACTCAGGTAGTGTACCTGATCTCAAAGACTGAGAAACACGTGATGTAGCCGAGAACTGCTCGGCTGGACGGTTAATGGATAATTAAAATGTTAAATGCTCCTGTTTTGTGTCTCCTGCAGTTTCTGGAACTTTTGCTAACTGGAATAGACGGTGTGTGCGGACACTACGGACATCATCACTGGAGGGACAAGTGCGTTTCAGACCAGCACTGAAGGAAAAGTCAGCTGAAACTGAAAATCCTGTCATGGTTTACTGTTTATCCTCATGTTTTCAATCAGTCTTCACACTGCTTTTCCATACAGTGTCCAGATGCTCTCCAAAAAATATCAAGAGTACCGATATCGAGTATCCGCTATTTGGTTTAATCTGCGAATGAGTTTTATGAACTGTGGAGGCCTTGATTCTCAGAAGCTTTGAACCGTGAATAACAACTTAAATTTGGTCTGTTGGTTTTCTTCTTTTGTACTCTACAGAAAAATAATGCCAAACATAGTGATGTACTGAAATTTCAGCAAAAGAAAAGAATTCTGCAAAAAATTATTGTTCAGTTTTGGTCAAAATAGTTTTGAAGGCCAAAAACAGTGACACATTGTTAGCGCTTATCTGATGTATTTAACTGTGTGCAGGAGACATGAGGGTGAGTAAATGATGCCAGATGTTCACAGGCTTGACTCTTGTATTTCAGATCTTGTAAATATTCTAGTTTCTGATGCGTGTTCTTCTGCAGGCTGAATCGCTTTAATAAGCGTTACATCAAGCGGTGTCTGATCACTGGAGAGCGATCGCAGGAACCGCAGCTCATCTCCTTCTACAATAAGATGGAGCTCAAACAGGCCATGATGCTGCTGGAGAGCAACAGTTCAGCCAGTCTGACCACTGCATCGGCCATACCGTGAGATTCCACACACTTCACACACTCCTCACACTGCACACGCTCACATCACGCTCCTCACACACACTGGACACGCTCCTCACACGCTCCTCACACTGCACTGCTCACATCACGCTCCTCACACGCTCCTCACACTGCACATGCTCACATCACACTCCTCACACACACTGGACACGCTCCTCACACGCTCCTCACACTGCACACGCTCACATCACGCTCCTCACACACATTGGACATGCTCACATCACGCTCCTCACACTGCACATGCTCACATCACGCTCCTCACACGCTCCTCACACGCTCCTCACACTGCACATGCTCACATCACGCTCCTCACACGCTCCTCACACGCTCCTCACACTGCACACGCTCACATCACACTCCTCACACTGCACACGCTCACATCACGCTCCTCACACTGCACACGCTCACATCACGCTCCACACACACACTGGACATGCTCACATCACGCTCCTCACACTGCACAAGCTCACATCACGCTCACAAAAACCCCAAAACCATTTAGGGCTTTATAGGTCATTAGTAATACTTTGTAATTGATACGGAACATAATAGGTAACCAGTGTAGAGATGATAGAATTGGTGTTATATGATCATATTTTCTTGACCTAGTAAGAACTCTAGCAGCTGCATTTTGGACTAACTGTAGCTTGTTTATTGAGGATGCAGGACAACCAGCTAATAAAGCATTACAGTAATCTACTCTCGAGGTCATGAATGCATGAACTAACTTTTCAGCATCAGAAACTGATAGCATATTACGTAGCTTAGCAATGTTTCTAAGGTGGAAAAAGGCTGTTCTTGTAACATATGAAATATGATTTTCGAAAGACAAGTTGCGATCTAGTATAACCCCCAGGTCTTTTACTGTAGAGCAGGGAACGAAAACTGGCGGCCCGCGGGCCAAAACTGGCCCGCCAGCAATATTTTCTGGCCCGCCGGATTATTTTGGAAGTCCTAAATGCTGCACAAAACTCTTCCACTACTTGAGAAAAGCCGTAGTCGCGCGGCGATTTCACCGCCGCATACTGTGTGAAACACCCATAGGGAATCATGCGGCGCGGGATTACATTTTAAAGTATAACTGTGCGTTCACACCGGACGCGAATAGCGCGTCAAATTCGTGCCTGCCGCGTCTAGTTATAAGCTTGACCACTTTGTGTCCATTCGCGCGTCAAAAGACGGTAGCAGTCAGAACTCTGGTGTAGGCTACTTTGGACGGAGCGGGCGGTCTGTCTGACAATAGCCCACTCCCGACATCTTTTGACAGCGTATCCGCACTTAAAGGGATAGTTCACTTTGAAATTAAATTTTGGTATGTTTTAGCTTACCTCAAGGGCATCCAAGATGTAGGTGTCTTTTTTTCCGCAGTAGTTTCAATTTTGATATTTTTAGGTCAAACCGTTCTTGTCTGTCAGTCATATAATGCAGGTCGATGGTCACTGTCTCAAAGAGCATGCACAGAGTCCAAATTAAAACAATTCCCCATCGTCCAAATTAAACAATTCCCCATTGTAAGTACACATTGATGGCCCAAGACACGAAACGAGCGGTTTGTGTGAGAAAACGAACAGTATTTATATCGTTTTTACCTCTTGAACACAGCCACGTCCAAGTGATCTGAGAGCGAGGGCGGGTATAGATATATACACTAGATGTCGCATTGGCTACGGTTTCGCAGAAAATACTGTTCGTTTTCTCACACAAACCGCTCGTTTCGTGTCTTGGGCCATCAATGTGTACTTACGATGGGGAATTGTTTAATTTGGACGATGGGGAATTGTTTAATTTGGACGACGGGGAATTGTTTTAATTTGGACTCTGTGCATGCTCTTTGAGACAGTGACCATAGACCTGCATTATATGACTGACAGACAAGAACGGTTTGACCTAAAAATATCAAAATTGAAACTACTGCGGAAAAAAAGACACCTACATCTTGGATGCCCTTGAGGTAAGCTAAAACATACCAAAATTTAATTTCAAAGTGAACTATCCCTTTAATTCTGACCACCTGTACACCTAGCTCTGAGGAGCTGTTTGGTACTGAAACCATTGTCAGTCAACAACATTCTTTTTTTGCAAGGATGTTTGAAATAGTTCGGCAGAAAATAGCCTACTTCATTTGTCAGTAGGGCAATATGATTTTCGTTTATGTTGCTTAAAAATTTGAGTGATAGGCTTTGTCCTATTTAATTTATGTTAGGCTATTTATATTTCATAATTTTTTTCTGTGGCATTTTTTTTCTCTGCTGACAGTACAATGTTAAAATAGCCTAATATTTATATTGACACGAACACAATTTTTGTATAGCATTTATTATAGGCTACTTAATCTCATTCTTGCCGTTAGAGACATTTGAATGTGAGATTATGGAAACGAGATCTAAATTTTGCGGAACCGTCAGGTCGGGAAATAAAGCGGGTGAACACCGAGTATATTTTAAGCGGTTGCTGAATAGAACCTTGTGGGAGCGGGACAGAAAAAAAACAGTCCCGCGCAGAACTCCTTAAACCTTAGGTGTGTATGTGTGTGTCCCTGAATAAATAATAATAAAAAAAAAAGGAATAAAGTTCAAAAGTCGGACTGTAAGCGAATGAGTATGATTGCTATTCACACCTTTATTAAAATGGCTGTAATCGGTTACCACAATAGTACTTGATCTGTTTAAAATGATTTCCTTGATATATGCCTAAGGTGTTAAATAAAAAATCAAAATTAAAATTTGTCTAATCCAGTAATTAATTTTTTCTATTTTTGATCTGAGCACAATCAGAAAATCAGAAAACCCATTGTTATTCGTTTTTTCATTTTAGTTCAGGAAATAAATAATGGAAAAACAAGTCGTTTTTCATCTTTTTATTTTTGGTTTTAATTTGAAAAAACGATTGAACGAATGATCCACGGACGGTGACGGACCCATCATATTCCGCGATTATAGGCCTATATAAAAGTATTTAATTTGTATCCATAGGCCTACTCTGTGTAGCTGGCCCGCCATCTACTGGCTAAAAAAAATATTGGCCCGCGGCCAAAGTTACTTGCCGACCCCTGCTGTAGAGGATAAAGTAACAGGACATTCTTCTAAATTGAAGTTGCATTGTAAGAGGTTTTGTGGGCAGTTTTTTGGACCCATAAGTAATACCTCCGTTTTATCTGAATTTAGTAGCAGAAAATTACACGTCATCCAGTATTTTATATCTTTAACACACTCTGTCAATTTAGATAATTTATTGTTTTCATCTGGTCGTGATGAAATATATAATTGAGTGTCATCAGCATAACAGTGGAAATTAATTCCATGTTTTCTTATAATATTACCAAGTGGCAGCATACATATTGAGAATAGCAGAGGGCCTAACACAGATCCCTGCGGCACTCCATAGTTTACTGACGTTATCTTCGATTTTTCCCCATTTAAACAGACAAAATGGTAGCGGTCTGATAAGTACGATCTAAACCAGCTTAATGCCTGTCCATGAACACCAGTGTAGTTTTGTAGTCGATCTAAGAGTATTTTGTGATCTATAGTGTCGAACGCAGCACTAAGATCGAGTAAAACTAGTATTGAGATACAGCCTTGGTCAGAAGCTAGAAGTAAATCATTTGTGATTTTAACGAGCGCAGTTTCTGTGCTATGATGCGGCCTGAATCCTGACTGAAATTTTTCATAGATATCATTTTCTTGCAAGAAAGAGCACAATTGAGCGGACACAACTTTTTCTAGTATTTTAGACATAAATGGTAGATTTGAAATGGGTCTGTAATTTGCTAGGCTATTATGATCTAATTGTGGTTTCTTAATGAGTGGTTTTTTAACTGCCAGTTTAAATGTTCTTGGAACATGACCTAAAGATAAAGATGAGTTAATAATATTGAGAAGAGGCTCTTCCACTACAGGTAACACTTTTTTCAGTAGTTTAGTGGGTATTGGATCTAATAAACATGTTGTTGGTTTAGATGCAATGATAAGTTTATTTAGCTCTTCCTCTCCTATAGTTGTAAAGCGGTGTAGTTGTTCTTGAGGGGCGATAATTGAGGCTGAATCATAAGACACCATTAAAGATTGTACATTTACAATTGTGTTTCTGATGCTTTCTATTTTCTCAGTGAAGAAATTCATAAAATCATTACTACTAAACTGTAACGGTATATTTTGCTCAGGTGATGTCTGTTTATTTGTTAGTCTAGCCACGGTGTTAAATAAAAACCTTGGATTATTTTGGTTATTTTCTATTAGTTTGCGGAGGTGCTCAGCCCTGGCCGCTTTTAGGGCCTTTTTATAATGTGACATACTGTCTTTCCACGCGATTCTAAAGACCTCTAAATTAGTTTGTTTCCATTTACGCTCTAAATTACGAGTTTCTCTCTTGATAACATGCGTAGCACTGTTATACCATGGCGCTTTAGTTTTCTCTCTAACCTTTTTTAATCTAATTGGTGCAACGATGTCTAATGTACTAGAGAAAATGGTGCTCATAGTGCTAGTCATTTCCTCTAGTTCATCTGTTTGTTTGGGTTCACTGAGCAGCTGAGATAGATCAGGTAAGCTATTTGAGAATCTATCTATAGTGGTTGGAAGGATTGTTCTGCCTGGTCGATAACAAATTTCAGCAGTACGTAGTATGCAAGTTACCATGTAATGGTCAGTGACATCATCACTTTGCGGTATAATATCTATATCGGTTGGATTGGTTCCATGTGATATAATTAAATCTAGCGTATGATTAAGACGATGAGTGGGACCAGTGACGTTTTGCTTGACCCCAAAGGAGTTTAATAAATCTGTAAACGCAGCCCCTAATGCATCATTTGTGTTATCTACGTGTATGTTAAAATCTCCAACAATTAATGCTTTATCGACGTTGACCAATAGATCTGAGAGAAAGTCTGCAAACTCTTTTAGGAAATCAGCGTAAGGCCCTGGAGGTCTATATACAGTAGCCAAGGCTAGAGATAATAGGGATTTATTTCTCACATCTAAGAGTGTAACATTTAGCACAAATACTTCAAACGAATTAAACCTGTGACCTGTTTTTTGAGTAACATTAAGAATATCTCTATAGATTGTTGCAACACCTCCGCCACGACCAATCAGACGGGGCTCATGCTTATAACAGTATCCAGGAGGAGTAGACTCATTAATACCGAAATAATCATTTGGTTAAAGCCAGGTTTCAGTAAGGCAAAGTACATCGAAACTATTATCTGTGACCATTTCATTTACAATAACTGCCTTAGGTGTGAGCGATCTAATGTTTAGAAGACCTAGCTTTATAAATTGTTTTTGTTCACTAATATTGAGGTTTTCTGGTTTAATCACAATTAGATTTTTCCTAGATCCTACAGTAGATTTAATGTTTGACCTCACTAAACGAGGAATAGACACAGTTTCAATATAATGTTCTACATTGGTACTTATATCAATTAAGTTTGGACAGCAAAGAGTGTGATTTGGACTTTGACTTACTAGTCATATGGTGTGCAACGCCTTGGAGATGTTGTCTGACAGAAGAGCCACTCCGATTCTGCTGGGGTGAAGTCCATCAGCACGGAAGAGCCTAGGTCGCTCCCAGAACAGATTCCAATTATTTACAAAGAGCAGTCTCTGTTCATTACACCATGACATTAACCATTCATTTAGAGCAAATAATCTACTGAACCTAGTCGGTACATGGGAAGCGGTCCAGACACGATGATCGTTGTTTCAGGCGATGTGCTGCGTACCGTCTCGATCAGGCTCCTGAACCTTCTTCAGAACCTCCGTCTGCCGCAGCCTGATGTCGTTCGTTCCCGCGTGCAGCACGACAGCTCCGACCCGATCGTCACCATTCAGGATCTCGGGGACCTGCGCAGCCACATCGAGAACACGAGCACCAGGAAAGCAGTGAGTGCGCACCTTACCTTTATCTGAGGTAGCGTGTACATGCCGGACGATGGAAGTGCCGATGATCACAGCGTCGCGTCCCGTCTCGCGAAGAGGGGAGAAGCGGTTCCGGGTGGAGATCTCGAAGGCCGGGAGGGGCGGAGAGGTCCATGCTCTGGTCCTGGCTCGCGTCTTCCGCTGTGGAATCACCCAGGGTCCGTGGTGTTGTGTCGGTGCCGGAGTGAATGAAACCAGGGATGATCGCGTCCTGGTTGCTCGCGTCCTGTGCAGAGAAACACACGGAGTAGACGAGGTCGGAGTCAAAAAGTTACTAACCACTGACTTGTGAGCATCGGCGCGTGATGTTTCAAGCGCTGATCGCCGATCTCGCAGCTCGGCTTGTCTCTCTAGTAGGTCGCGGATCTGCTTTTCCACCGAGTCCAACTCTAACTGCACAGAATGCAGCTCGAACGTGTCCTCACCTGCACTCAAAGGTAACGTTAGACACACATCCGATATATTCGCCATTATAGCAGATGTGCTATAATGGCGAATTATAGCTTTAAGTGATACAGGTGTAAAAAAGACGATCGATAGGCGCGACCACGCGTGTAATGCTAGCGGGCTAAGGCTAGTAGCGGAAGTTCGGAAAGTTGGATATAAGTAGCGATATCAAAGCAATCCGATTGTTTTTTAAATAGAATAGTATTCCAGATATGTTCACACGCTGTAAAAATGAAAGTGTTTGTTTGTAAAAGAGTGTAAAGATGAAAATCACGGTTTATGAATTAATTCGACGGAGCTCCAAACACAACAACGCACTCAGTCGCGACGCATGCGCACATCACGCTCCTCACACTGCACACGCTCCTCACACTGCACACACTCCTCACACTGCACACGCTCACATCACACTCCTCACACTGCACACGCTCCTCACACTCCTCACACTGCACACACTCCTCACACTGCACACACTCACATCACGCTCCTCACACTGCACACGCTCCTCACACTGCACACGCTCACATCACACTCCTCACACTGCACATGCTCACATAACGCTCCTCACACTGCACACGCTCCTCACACTGCACACGCTCACATCACGCTCCTCACACTGCACACGCTCCTCACACTGCACACACTCCTCACACTGCACATGCTCACATCACGCTCCTCACACTGCACACGCTCCTCACACTGCACACGCTTATATCACACTCCTCACACTGCACACGCTCACATCACACTCCTCACACTGCACACGCTCACATCACACTCCTCACACTGCACACGCTCCTCACACTGCACACACTCCTCACACTGCACACGCTCACATCACGCTCCTCACACTGCACACTCCTCACACTGCACACGCTCACATCACACTCCTCACACTGCACACGCTCACATCACACTCCTCACACTGCACATGCTCACATCACGCTCCTCACACTGCACATGCTCACATCACACTCCTCACACTGCACATGCTCACATCACGCTCCTCACACTGCACACACTCCTCACACTGCACACGCTCACATCACACTCCTCACACTGCACACGCTCACGCTCACACTCCTCACACTGCACACACTCACATCACACTCCTCACACTGCACACGCTCACATCACACTCCTCACACTGCACACGCTCACATCACACTCCTCACACTGCACACGCTCCTCACACTGCACACGCTCCTCACACTCCTCACACTGCACACGCTCCTCACACTGCACACGCTCCTCACACTCCTCACACTGCACATGCTCACATCACACTCCTCACACTGCACACGCTCACATCACACTCCTCACACTGCACACGCTCCTCACACTGCACACGCTCCTCACACTCCTCACACTGCACACGCTCCTCACACTCCTCACACTGGACACGCTCACATCACACTCCTCACACTGCACACGCTCACATCATGCTCCTCACACTCCTCACACTGCACACGCTCCTCACACTGCACACGCTCCTCACACTGCACACGCTCCTCACACTCCTCACACTGCACACGCTCCTCACACTCCTCACACTCACATCACGCTCCTCACACTGCACACGCTCACATCACACTCCTCACACTGCATACACTCACATCACGCTCCTCACACTGCACACGCTCACATCACGCTCCTCACACTGCACACGCTCACATCACGCTCCTCACACTGCACACGCTCACATCACACTCCTCACACTGCACACGCTCACATCACACTCCTCACACTGCACACGCTCACATCACGCTCCTCACACTGCACACACTCCTCACACTGCACACACTCCTCACACTGCACACACTCCTCACACTGCACACGCTCACATCACGCTCCTCACACTGCACACACTCCTCACACTGCACACGCTCACATCACGCTCCTCACACTGCACACGCTCACATCACACTCCTCACACTGCACACGCTCACATCACGCTCCTCACACTGCACACGCTCACATCACGCTCCTCACACTGCACACGCTCACATCACGCTCCTCACACTGTACACGCTCACATCACACTCCTCACACTGCACACGCTCACATCACACTCCTCACACTGCACACACTCACATCACGCTCCTCACACTGCACACGCTCACATCACGCTCCTCACACTGCACACGCTCCTCACACTGCACACGCTCACATCACGCTCCTCACACTGCACATGCTCCTCACACTCCTCACACTGCACACGCTCCTCACACTGCACACGCTCCTCACACTCCTCACACTGGACACGCTCCTCACACTCCTCACACTGCACACGCTTACATCACGCTCCTCACACTGCACACGCTCACATCACACTCCTCACACTGCATACACTCACATCACTCTCCTCACACTGCACACGCTCACATCACGCTCCTCACACTGCACACGCTCCTCACACTCCTCACACTGCACACGCTCCTCACACTCCTCACACTGCACACGCTTACATCACGCTCCTCACACTGCACACGCTCACATCACACTCCTCACACTGCATACACTCACATCACGCTCCTCACACTGCACACGCTCACATCACGCTCCTCACACTGCACACGCTCACATCACGCTCCTCACACTGCACACGCTCACATCACGCTCCTCACACTGCACACGCTCACATCACACTCCTCACACTGCACACGCTCCTCACACTGCACACGCTCACATCACGCTCCTCACACTGCACACACTCCTCACACTGCACACACTCCTCACACTGCACACGCTCACATCACGCTCCTCACACTGCACACACTCCTCACACTGCACACGCTTACATCACGCTCCTCACACTGCACACGCTCACATCACACTCCTCACACTGCACACGCTCACATCACACTCCTCACACTGCACACACTCACATCACGCTCCTCACACTGCACACGCTCACATCACGCTCCTCACACTGCACACGCTCACATCACGCTCCTCACACTGTACACGCTCACATCACACTCCTCACACTGCACACGCTCACATCACACTCCTCACACTGCACACACTCACATCACGCTCCTCACACTGCACACGCTCACATCACGCTCCTCACACTGCACACGCTCCTCACACTGCACACGCTCACATCACGCTCCTCACACTGCACATGCTCCTCACACTCCTCACACTGCACACGCTCCTCACACTGCACACGCTCCTCACACTCCTCACACTGCACACGCTCCTCACACTGCACACGCTCACATCACGCTCCTCACTGCATGTGTGTGTGTGTGTGTGTCTGCAGACAGCAGCGCAGCAGGAGGACGCTCAACATCTCTAAAGAACGAGAAGAAGAAATCAGAAAGATTCTGCGAGCAAACCTGCAGAAGACGCGACAGAGAGTAAGACTCATGACATGCCTGTGTTCTGTGCACAGCCAGTGTGAATGTTCTGTGTAGAATACCTGGGTGACGTGGTACAAGTGTTGTATACAACATAGCACACTGTCAGGTAGGATGCTGTATCCCATAGTGCAATGCACTCAACCTTGAAGCGGAGGTAATTTCAACATCATCTTGACTCATTATTCGGTCAGAATGACAATTTTTTAAACATTTACGCTAGATTTAGATGAATTTTTTTTTCTATTTAATTGACGTCAAATAATTGTGCATTTGTGTTGCTAAAGCTCTCGCTGAATTAAACATGCATTATGAGGTCATGTAGCATATTGTTTGAAATGTTTATGCTTGCATAATGTGTTTTACACTATTTTTTCTAAAGAAGCAGCAGGTGATATTAAGTGTGTACTGCACTGTGTGAGGTTAGCAGGTGTTCTAGGATTCTTGGTAGGGTTGCACCAGACGTTCGTAAGTCCACACTAGAGGCTTAGTAACTACTAGCTAGTTTGTAACTCTGTACTTTATTCCGTTGCACCATTTGTTCGTAAGGCAGAACGTTGCTAGTAGGTTGTAAGCTCTCCGTAAAATAATAATCCTAACCCTATTCACATAATATGACGTTTAGCCTCGATGATCCAATAGCAGTCTTCAAATACGTGAGCAGAAGTTGTGTGGAAATGCTGTGAATTTCAGTTTATCCTTCATTCTTTTGCCTCACGTTACTAACGGTAAAAATAAGTTTCCATTAAATACGATAGCCTACTTAATCATTAATAACGTAAGTGTTTTTGTAAATAACATTCAGAAACTGTATTTGAAATGAAGTGAATAAGGATCAATAAATAAATATTGATACAAAAAACATAAGAAATTACATTTATTGATTATGACTGATATTTGACATGCACAACATGGACCGATGCACGCGGCGGCGCGCTGTTTAGGACGGGTTCGTGTTAAAGAGCCGCTAACAAAGTAATCTTTTCACATAATGTTCTCTCTCTTTAAATGTAAGCGAGTGTAAATGTCAGCGTTATCATGTGTGTAAAGAACTGAAGTCTGTCAGGTAGAAGAAGAGCTTATTGATGCAGTTCAGTCTGTCTGATATTTTATTCCAACCGTTACTCCTGATCGGAGGCTGCCGTAAATATTTAGTTTATACGTAGAGTTACGCTTAAACTAAGTTTAATGGTGCAACGCAAGAATATTTAGAAGTGCGTAAGTCGTAACTTAGTGTCCATTTACTGTACGTCAAAACTAGGCTAAGCTGTAAGTTACGCGCAGTTGGTGCAACCGGCCCCTGTGCTTCAGTGCTTGGGAAATGCAGAATACATTTATTCAGATGTAAGCGCTGAGATGTGTGTGTCTCTTGCTCAGTTCACTGCAGTCTTATTTACTGGACTGTGCAAGTAACTCGTGTGTGTGTGTGTGTGTGTGTGGTTAGCTGCGCTCATACAGCAGACACACACTGATGCCTGATGCTGAAGAAGACGACTGGAGCGAGACGCGGATCAGGAAACAGCGCGTGGAAATAGAGCGGCGGGTGAGTAAGAAAAGAAAGAAAGAAAGTTATGCTTTCATTTATTTGTCTGTATTTAAACGCTCAAGCCAAAGGAAAAGCCAGTAATTTAAGGTGTCACTTTTCCAGATGAGCCACTTTCTGATGGTTCCTGCTAATCGCTCCGAGTCTCCTGCAGTGCGGAGAGGCCACTTCGAGTCAGGTGACTTTCTCAGGTGTTTCCAGGGTCACTCGAGTCAGGTGACCATCTCAGGTGTTTCCAAGGTCACTCGAGTCAGGTGACCTTCTCAAGTGTTTCCAAGGTTACTCGAGTCAGGTGACCTTCTCAGGTGTTTCCAAGGTCACTCGAGTCAGGTGACCTTCTCAGGTGTTTCCAAGGTTACTCGAGTCAGGTGACCTGACCCTCTCAGGTGTTTCCAAGGTTACTCGAGTCAGGTGACCTTCTCAGGTGTTTCCAAGGTCACTCGAGTCAGGTGACCTTCTCAGGTGTTTCCAGGGTCACTCGAGTCAGGTGACCTTCTCAAGTGTTTCCAAGGTCACTCGAGTCAGGTGACCTTCTCAGGTGTTTCCAGGGTCACTCGAGTCAGGTGACCTTCTCAGGTGTTTCCAAGGGCACTCGAGTCAGGTGACCTTCTCAGGTGTTTCCAGGGTCACTCGAGTCAGGTGACCTTCTCAGGTGTTTCCAAGGGCACTTGAGTCAGGTGACCTTCTCAAGTTTTTCCAAGGTCACTCGAGTCAGGTGACCTTCTCAGGTGTTTCCAGGGTCACTCGAGTCAGGTGACCTTCTCAGGTGTTTCCAGGGTCACTCGAGTCAGGTGACCTCAAGTTTTTCCAAGGTCACTCGAGTCAGGTGACCTTCTCAGGTGTTTCCAAGGTCACTCGAGTCAGGTGACCTTCTCAGGTGTTTCCAAGGTCACTCGAGTCAGGTGACCTTCTCAGGTGTTTCCAGGGTCACTCGAGTCAGGTGACCTTCTCAGGTGTTTCCAGGGTCACTCGAGTCAGGTGACCTTCTCAGGTGTTTCCAGGGTCACTCGAGTCAGGTGACCTTCTCAAGTGTTTCCAAGGTCACTCGAGTCAGGTGACCTTCTCAGGTGTTTCCTAGGTCACTTCAGTCAGGTGACCTTCTTAGGTGTTTCCAAGGTCACTCAAGTCAGGTGACCTTCTCAAGTTTTTCCAAGGTCACTCGATTCAGGTGACCTTCTCAGGTGTTTCCAGGGTCACTCGAGTCAGGTGACCTTCTCAGGTGTTTCCAGGGTCATTCGAGTCAGGTGACCTCAAATTTTTCCAAGGTCACTCGAGTCAGGTGACCTTCTCAGGTGTTTCCAGGGTCACTCGAGTCAGGTGACCTTCACAGGTGTTTTCAAGGTCATTCAATAACAGAATGTGGCATTGAGTGTTTGAAATGTTGTCTTCCAGACAGCCGAGGTCAGACGGCCAGGCCGAGTATCCTAGTGTCGGCCCCCGGAGACTCTGAGAACCCAGACGGATCCAGAACCCAGAACCCCGACGGATCCGCTCAGACCCAGAACCCGGACGGTGTGCAGGGCAGCCGAGGACACAAGCTGAACGTGACGTTTGCTCTGGGTGGGGAGGAGCAGAACCTGCCTCGGTGTTTGAGTGATCCGGGTCCACATAACCTGCTGGAGGAGGAAGAGCTGTTTTAGCACAAAGACTGAGGATGCTTGTTTGTTTGTATTTTATATGTGTTTTATGCAGTGGAAAATGATTTAAAGGTTATGTAAACTGAGCTGCCTATCTTGGCCAGGACACTCCCGTAAAAGAGATTTTAATCTTAGTGAGTCTTCTTTCCTGGTTAAATAAAGGTTTATTATTAAACTATTCTTTCTTGTGATCTGAGTCCATGTGTCTTACGTGTCACGCTTGTCCTGTTTTAGGCCGCGTCCACCTGGTATTATCCTGCGTTTCACATGCGTATCCATGACTCTTGTGTTCAGATCTATGGTTAGGTTAGTTTAGGTTAGGTTAGGTTAGTTTAGGTTAGGTAAGTTTGCTCCTAGAGTTCGCTGTCCTGAAGAGTTTGGCTCCAACCCTGGAAACCCCCTCACCTGCCTGTAACCTTAGTAATCCTGAAGACATTGATCAGCTTGTTCATGTGTGTTAGTTTAGGGTTAGAGCTGAACTCTGCAGGACAGCGGGTTACGGTTACGGTTAGGGTTACGCAGGTGAATGAAGAGGAGAAGGAAGGCAGCTGTTTGTTTGGTACAACAGAGCCAAGTCCCAGTGGCTTGTTTTGATTCTTCCCATAGCTAACCCTCATGTTTTTGTGATGTGCTCACAGGCATCTTTGACCTCCTCCAGACCTGCTTTCAGTGATCCACTCACTAAACGGTTTCATCTGTATTTATTGCTAGCTAGAAATGGCCAATGTACACTTCAAACTTGTGAATTTGTGTTGCTTTTGCTCTTAAAACAGTCTGAAGTCAAGTTTTGTAGACAAATATAACTTGTATCTGAATTTATGAAATACTAGATTTTGACTTTTTTTAGCAGATGGACAAGAAGCTTCTAGAGCATGACGTGCTCCTCACATGTTCCTCCTTCACTAGTGTTCAAAAGCATCCCATGATGCACCTGGAGTGAGCAGAAGAAGCTCAAATATAAGAGAGTTTCTGCAAAGAACATCTTGAGCATCAATGAATGAAAATCTCTATGAAGAGTCACATGCAGGGCCGGCGCTCCGCACACGCACATCACGCACTGCGCGTAGGGCACCAAGTGCTTGGGGGGGCACCAAAAAATCTGGGTCGTGAAAAATCATCAAAATAGGGTACTAGTATAAATAACAAATAAAATATGTCTAAAGCATGTTAATATTGGGTTTAAGTGGTCGTTCAATGAGGCCTATTATATGTTGATCCGACGAAAATTATGTGTGTATTTAAGTGGTCCAGTGGTAGAATTTTTGCCAAGCGTGTCAGAGGTTCTGAGTTCTAATCCGCACTCATATAGTTTTTTTTTTTTTTTTTTTTCATCAAAACCGATTATGTTTTTTAGTGGTTGTATATCAGGCAGGGACACTTTTTGTGCTTTTTGTTTTCTAATTGTACCGGAGCGAATAGAGAGTCTCTCCACAACGGATTGAAACGCGCGTCTGAGTGAAGGCTGTGCGCGAGCCAGAAACAAACATAGTATCCGCGCCACTGATCGCTCGGCAACGAGCACTTTGATCAGTTGATTTAAAAAAAAAAACACATTTCAGCGCTAGATCGACTCTTATTTAAAAAACGAATGAAATGAATGCTCTGCTGGTTATCTGGAGATTTTTGTTTGTTTGTATTGGTACATTCGTGCCGCGAGATGTTTCAAAAGTGGTGGGGACATGTCCTACCCGCAAATTACGCCTATGCGTATGCATGTCCAGGGGCGTCGCTATAGTAGTGCAAAAGATCCGGGGCTTTAGCCCTGCATGGCTAAAATCTTTTTTTTTTTTTTTTTTTTTACTTTGAAACTGCAATTAGAAGAAAAAAAAAACCCACAATCTCAGTGTTTGTATATTTTCATATTCACAGAGTTGTCAAATTATGTACAGAATTATTATATTGTGCCTGACCTTTGCACTTTTAACTTTCTGTGTTTACATTGTTCAGTTCCAAATCTGTGTTTTTAGTAATTGTGGTGGTATTTGGTATTTATAATTTTAACCTTTATATTATTTATTTATTTTCATGTTTGGTGCCATTGTTAATGTAAAATTATTTATTTGCAGCAGTTATTTTGGAAGTAAAGAGAACCTAACTAAGAAATTCTGAATGGTTGTTATTCCCTTTGTTGGGGGGGGGGGGTTCTTTTGAACATTCTATTCATCAAATAATTTTCCACTGAAATCTGAAGCAGAATCACAGTGGTTTTCAACACTGATAATAATCATAAATGTTTGTTGATCATCAGATCATCATATTAGAGTGATTTGTGAAGGATCATGTGACACTGAAGACTGGAGTAATGATGCTGAACATTCAGCTTTGATCAAAGGAATAAATTACACTTAACTATATATTCACATAGAAAATGATTTACACTGGAATAATATTTCACTGTTTTTACTGTATTTTTGATCAAATAAACACAGCTTTGATGAGCAGAAGAGACTCTTTCAGAAACAGTAGACATCTTACAGACCCCTAACTTTTATTTTAATTCAATGTAACAGACTGACATCGACTTTGGCTTTGAGAAATATGAATGGACGTGTGGTTTATAGGAGTTTCTGGACATATTTATTTCATAATACCTGGCATGTTTGATCTTTAATGTGCATGTAAAGCCCAGAGAGACTCATTTGAGACTCAAACATGAAGCTCCTGAGACATAATTAAGGAAACCATCACAAACAGACTCACGATCAACAGCGAGCGCTTCATCAGAACCAGATCTCCGATCTACAGTTGAAGAAAGGAATCATGGACTTCAGTGGAAGCTGGAAGCTGTGTGAACAGGACAATCCAGAGGCGTTTCTCAGAGCCATAGGTGAGTTTGACATTTCAGTATGGCAGTCTTCTGGTTTTCTTTTGATTTGAAAGTTTCTAAAGTTGTTCATATGTAATGAAAGTGAGATGCGACGTGTTTTTATGAGTGCAGCGGCTCCAGAGATTTACATTAAAATGATGAAGGAAGTGAAACCTCTGACAACGATTGAGCAGAACGGAGATGAATTCAGCATCTGTGTGAAAACGGCCCTCAGGAGCAACACTAACACCTTCACCATCGGCACGGAGAGCGAGTTCAACACCATGGACGGCAAGAAGATCAAGGTCATTCAGTCATTTACAGTCGCTAGGACACATTTATCAAAACTCTTCATTCATGTCTGAAATCAAGTCATTCTTCCTGAAAAGAGAATGTAAACGTGTGTAAACTGGCCTGTAGAGTTTTGCTGGTGTTTGTGTCCGAGTGTGAGATGAACTTATTAAATGTATTTTGTGCTGAAACAATGATAAATTATCCTCAGTTTATCCCACATAGACTGATGTTGTGATCGCTGTTTGAAGCGTTTCATAAAGTGACTTTAGTTTCGAGAAACGAGTGAAAAACTGTTTTATTTCAGCAAACAGTAACTGGAAGAGAAAGAAGTTAATTAGTCTGTAGAGAGTCTGTAGAACTGCTGTCTGTGGTTACCTAGCAACAACTGACCTGCGTCTGTGAGTGTGTGTGTGTGTGTGTGTGTGTGTGTGTGTGTGTCAAGTCAAGTCAAGTCAAGTTTATTTGTATAGCGCTTTTCACAATACAGATTGTATCAAAGCAGCTTCACTGTATTAAATTTAAATAATACAACAAAGTTTGTTTCAAGAGGAATTTATTGATTGATAAAATTAAATTAAATATCCCCAAAATATCCCCAACTGAGCAAGCCAAAGGCAACAGTGGCAAGGAACCGAAAAACTCCATCAAGTGACCTAATGGTGTCCTAAAACTCCATCAGG
>NC_138736.1:43671990-43730789 GCF_965113295.1 Leuciscus leuciscus
GCGGCGCTCAGTGTGTGTGTGTGTGTGTGATAGAGAGAGAGAGTGTGTGTGATAGAGAGAGAGAGAGTGTGTGTGTGTGTGTGTGTGTGTGTGTGTGTGTGTGTGTGTGTGTGTGTGTGTGTGTGTGTGTGTGATAGAGAGAGAGAGAGAGTGTGTGTGTGTGTGTGTGTGTGTGTGTGTGTGTGTGTGTGTGTGTGTGAGAGAGAGTGTGTGTGAGAGAGAGAGAGAGAGAGAGAGAGAGAGAGAGAGAGAGAGAGAGTGTGTGTGTGTGTGATAGAGAGAGAGAGAGTGTGTGTGTGATAGAGAGAGAGAGAGTGTGTGTGTGTGTGTGTGTGTGATAGAGAGAGAGTGTGTGTGTGTGTGTGTGTGTGTGTGTGATAGAGAGAGAGTGTGTGTGTGTGTGTGGTCTGACGGTGGTGTGTGATAGAGAGAGAGTGTGTGTGTGTGTGGTCTGACGGCGGTGAGTGTGTGTGATAGAGAGAGAGTGTGTGTGTGTGTTTTCTGACGGCAGTGTGAGAGAGAGAGAGTGTGTGTGTGTGTGTTGTCTGATGGCTGTGTGTGTGAGAGAGAGAGTGTGTGTGTGTGTGTGTGTTTTCTGACGTGGTGTGTGTGTGTGTGTGTGTGAGAGAGAGAGAGTGAGTGTGTGTGTGTTTTCTGACGGCGGTAAGCGTGTGTGTGTGTGTTGTCTGATGGCTGTGTGTGTGTGTGTCACTCGAGGGCGGTTGCACTTCCAGCAATGAGAACAAACGTGTGTATTTCCCGGTGTTCAGGCCAGAGGACCTGCGCCGAGAGTTCGGCCGATACGGGCCCGTTGCCGACGTCTACATTCCTCTAGACTTCTATTCACGCCGACCCAGAGGATTTGCGTACATTCAATATCCTTTTCAGCCAGTGTGGAGCTGCAGCGTGTGTGTGTGTGTGTGTGTGTGTGTGTGTTTCTCTCCGCAGCTCGCTCCAGTCTAACCCTTATTTCTCTGTTGTCGCCCCAGACTGTGTAAAGCGTCCAGTCGTGGAGCCCGGCACAAACACAGAGTTAACAGACCCGTGTAGAGTAGGACTAAAGCCAAGCCACAGCAGCCAAGAAAGAAAGATCAAGCGATCGCTACTTACAGAGAGGCAAAGTGTCAAAGCAAGTTAAAGATCGAAGAGACAGAGGAAAAGAGAAGAAAGAGGAGGAGTGACAGAGAGAAAACAAAGTGCAGACAGAGACGAGCGGCGGCTAAAGAGTGTAAAGATCCAGGTAAAGGTGCCACCCGTATCCTCCATCATTCAGAACCTGCTTCTGCTCAGTGTGTGTGTGTGTGTGTGTGTGTGTGTGAGAGAGAGAGAGAGAGAGAGAGGAAGCTCATGTTCAGTGTGTGTGTGAGTGAGAGAGGAAGCTCATGTTCAGTGTGGGCTGCTGCACTGTGTAGTGTGCACTGTGTAGTGTGCACTGTGTAGTGTGCACTGTGTAGTGTGCACTGTGTAGTGTGCACTGTGTAGTGTGCACTGTGTAGTGTGCACTGTGTAGTGTGCACTGTGTAGTGTGCACTGTGTAGTGTGCACTGTGTAGTGTGCACTGTGTAGTGTGCACTGTGTAGTGTGCACTGTGTAGTGTGCACTGTGTAGTGTGCACTGTGTAGTGTGCACTGTGTAGTGTGCACTGTGTAGTGTGCACTGTGTAGTGTGCACTGTGTAGTGTGCACTGTGTAGTGTGCACTGTGCCGTTAGAGCCCTTAATAGCGCAGCACGTTTGAAGATGTCCGTGATGCGGAGGACGCCCTGCACAACCTGGACAGGAAGTGGGTTTGCGGACGGCAGATCGAGATCCAGTTCGCTCAGGGAGATCGCAAGAGTAAGTTCTGCTGGATCTGAGATGAGTGTGTGTGTGGAGTGTGTTTACGAGTGTCCTCTTGTGTTTCTCAGCACCCGGTCAGATGAAGACGAAGGAGCGTCAGTCTCCGCGCAGCGAACGGGATGGCAGACGCAGACGCTCTCGCAGCCGCAGTGACAGACGCAGATCACGCAGCCAATCCTACGAGAGACGGCGCCGGCGGTCCGACAGCCCCCGAGAGTGAGTCACATGATCACGGTCACATGATCTCTGTCACATGACATCCGTCACATGATCTCCGTCACATGATCTGCATGATCTCCGTCACATGACCTGCATGACCTCCGTCACATGATCTGCATGATCTCCGTCACATGACCTGCATGCAGTGTTGTAATGTAACGGAGTACAAATACTTCGTTACTGTACTTAAGTAGAAATTTCACGTATCTGTACTTTACTTCGCTATTTATATTTATGTCAACTTTCACTTTTACTCCACTACATTTCCTAGATAAAATTTATACTTTTACTCCGATATATTTCCACTAAGCATCTTCGTTACTCGTTACTACAAAATAAAATCAGAAGAAATGTGTGCGACTGCAATAAGGGAGGTTTGGCGAATCACTGCTTAGATTGCATTACGCACGCTCCGCACGGCGCGCGCTCCAGTGTAATGCTTGTTTGTTGCCATGCCAAAGGAGGAGGAAGCACAACTGAAACCGCCATGGAAGCACGAGCACCGATATCTATGCGAGCACCTACCTTTTGATTTAATTCAACAGAGAACTCTCAAAGACATGTCCATAATACTGAAACACGCTTAACTGTTTTTGGTATAGCATAACTGCCGGGCCGAATATTTCCTCAGGTAGGCTAATGTTAGACTGAGAAATATTTTTTGAGAACTGCTACGTTAATCAGTGGCAGGTTAGAAAGAAAGTGTTAAGGGCTATTCACGTCTTTAAAAGCATCATACGTTTTGTCAAACTTGAGATTTCCTTTTATGTTAATTAACTCAAAACTCAGTGGTTATAGGATAATGTTGGGCTTATGTTGCTGTGTGTGACCTGGGGAGTAAGCCCTACAAATGCTCATACCACATGACCAAAATATTCTCCCTACCATCAGGTAATTATTTTTTTAAGAAATAGGTTATTTATTTATTTTTCATTTTTACCTTAAGTTCATACAAAAGTGAAATTTCTGTTTCAGTTTTTTTTCCTTTCATGTCAGCTCTAAAAATATGCTGTTTGTTCTTTGAACTTAAGAGAATTGTGCCTGAAAAGTCCTGGAAAAGACTGTGATTTTGATTTGATGAGTGAGATTAAGAAGATATGGGAAGTTGGAACCCTGAATATGCTTTACTATAAGAAAGCCACAATAAAGTTCACAAACCTAAAGTTCTAACCGCTTGCTTTAAAAAAAATGTTTTTTAACTTTTACTTCAATTACTTAAGTACATTAAATATCAGAATTACTTTTGATACTTAAGTACAGTATATATCAGATACTTTAAGACTTTTACTCAAGTAATATTCTAAAAGGTAACTTTCACTTCTACCAAAGTCTTTTTCTAGTACGATACTTGTACTTTTACTCAAGTATTGCTTTCTAGTACTTTATACAACACTGCCTGCATGACCTCCGTCACATGATCTCGTCGCATGACCTCCGTCGCATGATCTCCGTCGCATGACCTCCGTCGCATGATCTCGTCGCATGATCTCGTCGCATGACCTCCGTCGCATGACCTCCGTCGCATGATCTCCGTCGCATGATCTCGTCGCAATATCTCCGTCGCATGATCTCCGTCGCATGACCTCCGTCGCATGACCTCCGTCGCATGACCTCCGTCGCATGACCTCCGTCGCATGACCTCCGTCGCATGATCTCGTCGCATGACCTCCGTCGCATGATCTCCGTCGCATGACCTCCTTCGCATGATCTCCGTCGCATGATCTCCGTCGCATGATCTCCGTCGCATGATCTCCGTCGCATGATCTCCGTCGCATGATCTCCGTCGCATGACCTCCGTCGCATGACCTCCGTCGCATGATCTCCGTCGCATGATCTCGTCGCATGATCTCCGTCGCATGATCTCCGTCGCATGATCTCCGTCGCATGACCTCCGTCGCATGACCTCCGTCGCATGACCTCCGTCGCATGACCTCCGTCGCATGACCTCCGTCGCATGACCTCCGTCGCATGACCTCCGTCGCATGACCTCCGTCGCATGACCTCCGTCGCATGACCTCCGTCGCATGACCTGCATGACATCTGTCACATGATCTCTGTGATCCATCGTATGACCTGCGTGACCTCCGTCGCATGACCTACATGCTCTGTCACATGACCTCTGTGGAGAACCGTAGCTCTGTGTGACGTGTGTTTCTCCCAGCAGCTCGAGAGGAAGACCCCACAGCAGACGCAGCCGCAGTCGAGAACACGACAGGTAAATCCACTGACCTTTCAGAGAAGCTTCACTGCTGGCTCTCAAATTCAGGAAACGATTGTTTGTCAAAAATAAACATCTCAGGAAAATCTTATGGGGTTTCTAATCAAAATATGACCTTCTGTTACGAGACAGGGCTTAGATTTCATCATACCAGCAACTAGTCGCTTAATGAAGGGATTGCTCTGTAAACTAGGCTAATTAGACGCTCTCGACGCTCTGTTGCGTGTAGGGCTGCAACAAACGATTATTCTGATAATCGATTAATCTAGCGATTATTAGAACGATTAATCGACTAAACGTTGATTATTTCGCCGACTAATCAGTAAGTTTGGAACGATTATTCAACTTTTTCAATTAGTTAAAACTGAGTTATACATATTCTAACTATAATATATAAAAAAGAAAATCACTTCAGCTTTAGAAAAGCAAACTAAACATGTCATTCTCTTTAAGTTTCCAGATTTCTGTCCAACTCAAATCACACACTAATGCTCTCTAACCCATTGTTTAAAAAAATCCGCTGCATTACAGACAAACTTAATCTGCAAACAATTATTATAAGTATAAAATTAAAAAAGAATTGACATGGCAATTGAGCTGACAGAGACATTCTCATTCACCTTTTACTTTACAGTATGAAAAAGTAACACATGATATTCTTCATAACATCTGCTTTTGTAAGTCTTCATGAATATGGAACATAATACAGGCAAGTGATGATAAGACTGTAATACCCTAATAGTGTTACACTAATAAGAACAGCCCTGACTCCTGAGCTCGATCAAGCTGTATTCTATGCAAAAATAAATCATCACATGAATGTAATTATATTATTATTGTTAATATTATTACTATTGTTAGTAGTATTGCATTCTCTAATAAAGAGATTTACTGCTAGTTATTGATCTCCCGCTGGAGAACGCTCACCTCTCACCGGCTCGTCTCGTGCCGGGGTGTTTCCTCTTTAAGTGCTTTAACATGCATGCTGTGCTCCCGTGGAAAGCTCGTTCCGCCTGGCATGTGTTGCACACGACAGCATTCTTGGTTTGGGTTAGGGTAAGTTTTGTGGAACTTTCACACACCTAGCTAGTTCGGATTCGTTTGCACTCCGTCATAATTCGCGCTGTTTTCTTCTGCCGCAATAGCATTACACTCTAGCGCTACAGCGCCGTCGTGGTCAAACCGCGATATTGCAGGCCCTTACATTAGGCCACGTGAGATCACACGACTACTCGACGACAAAGATATTTTGTCGATAATGTCGACTAATCGTTTCAGCCCTAGTTGCGTGAAGTCACACAGATCTCTGTAGCGCACATGAGCCAATCACTTGTTTCCGCTTTAAAGAACGACAGAAATCATGAATGAACACATTAATGCTCCGAAGTCTTGCGATTTAAAAACGAGTGATTTTAAAGGGCTGGTTGATTATGATTTCACATATCTAACTGTAGTTAGTGTGTAATGTCGCTGTTTGAGCATAAACAACATCTGCAAAGATACGACGCTCAAAGTTCACAGCAAAGAGAGAGATTTTCTTTTAAAGAAATTGCTTTTTAAGGACTACAACAAACGGCTGGTAGGAACTACAAAAACTACACAAGAATTTACATGAGCCCCGCCCCAGGAACGTGATTTATAGATTATCATGACAAGCTACATAAATTCATCAACTAACCATTCAGAAATGTTGTCTACATGTTGTCACTTCTTGAGTCTCTCCATCATTGTCTGACTCCGGTTTCAACATAAAAGGCAAAACGTTTTTTACATTTTAAGTGCATGTGTGTGTGAGGTTCTGTTAACACGAGAGCTGTTGAAGCTCCGCCCCCTGTGCCGGGAGCAGCAGCTCTTTTGCATTTAAAGGGACAGACACAAAAAAGTGTTTTTGCTCACCCTCAAAAAGTGACAACTTTAACATGCTAAATAAAAATATCTGTGTGGTATTTTGAGCTAAAACGTCACATACACACTCTGGGGACATCAGACACTTATTTTACATCTTGTGAAAAGTGCGTTATACCACCTAAAGCAGCTGAAGAGAAGTATTTTTGGTATATGCGTGTTGTCTGAGACGGTTCATGAGCGACACACACCTGAAATGCATACAGCGCGTCATACTGACGCCTTATTGGGCTTGAACAGTGACGTACACACACACACACATACACACACACAGTGTTTAAATGCCTTTCGCTGTGAGGATCCTCATAAACATGTCTATATGTGCTAAGTAAATGTAAACAGTGGAGAAAGAAAGTGTGTGTATCAGTATATTAGATCAGTGCAGGTGGTCTTAAAGTGATAGTAGCCTAATAACCCTGCTGCCGTCTGTCACTAATCTTGATCAAACTCTGTCACTTTAGTACCTTTAATCACTTTAATCAGTGTTTTATATGTTTGATTGCTGTATATCAGGGTGTCAGAGTTCAGCTGAACCAGATAATCAAGCTCTGCAGAAGCTTCCAGTCAGGCGTGTTGGAGTCAGCTGATGAACTCGGCTTTATACAGTTCCTGAAGTATTTCTTGTTTAGTGCTTGAGGTTCTTCAGGCAGGGTTATTTCAGATGTGTCTTTGTTCTAGATCTTTCAGCGTCTACTTCTGTCACTGTCTTCAGTGACCTTGAGAGATTTTATTTTTTTACTTCAGTTAGGCTAGTATTAGATTTATTTTTTTTTATTTTTTTTTGAAATTGTTGACGGGAATTATGAAATTTCAATGGTATCAGTTTTTTATGATAACCATATTTAAAGCAAAAATAACTATTATTATTAAATATTTCCATCTTCCACACAGACATGTTTTTATTCTAGATCAGCTGAAACCCCTGGATCACGTCTCCATCTAAACATCTGTGTCTCCAGCAGAATCTGTTCTGTTGGGGTTTATATGTGTAGTTATGTCAGATCATGTCATCGGGATCCCTGCGTCTAACTCTGTGATGATGCGGACGAGCTGACAGTCACCCTAAGATTAGACCATATCTTGGAGAGCAGGGTTGCCAATACATAATAATTTATATAATTTATATTCATTTGAATTTATATTTAATAAATTACAAATAATCATGAAAATAAATGTAAAAAATAAACTTGATTCTAATTTAGATGGCAGTTGATTCTGTAATTTTATTACAGTATTTTTCACAAATAAAGTAATTGTTCAAAAATATATGAGTAAAGGAAGTAAACGCTGTGACGGGGCACTCAGTAATCTGGGGAATATTAGACACACAGGGAACAGGGAACACTGGATATAGCACAGCTGATTTTAAAATCAAGAATATAGAGTCGATTATGTGTCTCCAGTAAAGCTGAACTGACCGTCACACACAGTAACACGATCGTACAGGTTTGTGAAATTAAATGTTTATTAAATATTCCGAGATTTAAATTAAATAGATGTGCATTTACTGAATGTTGACTGTAAATGAGAGTATTATATCCTGTTGTTTGCCTGGTTCAATAGGCCTGATATAAAAGCAACGCTATACTTTTTCACATACCGTTTACTTTCTTCAACAGTTCTAACTAAGACTGTAATAGATATGACTGTTTAACTAAGGCCGTAAACTAATGAAGAGTGGGAGTGCTGTGTGATCAGGTGCTGAGAACGTCAAAATAAAAGTCCCGCTTCGAACACATCGGCCAATCAGACAAACGTATCAGCCGATATCGGTCGACCACTAGCTAAGATAAGAGTGGACATGAGGTGAAGCTCTGACTCTGACCCGAGTGAGTGAGTGTGTGTGTGTGTGTGTGTGTGTGTGAGTGTGTGTCTGACTCTGACCCGTGTGTGTGTGTGTGTGTGTCTGACTCTGACCCGAGTGAGTGTGTGTCTGACTCTGACCCGAGTGAGTGTGTGTGTCTGACTCTGACCCGAGTGAGTGAGTGAGTGAGTGAGTGTGTGTGTGTGTGTGTGTGTGTGTCTGACCCGAGTGTGTGTGTGTGTGTGTGTGTGTGTGCCTGACTGACTCTGACCCGAGTGAGTGTGTGTCTGTGTGTGTGTGTCTGACTCTGACCCGAGTGAGTGTGTGTGTGTGTGTGTGTGTGTGTGCCTGACTCTGACCCGAGTGAGTGAGTGTGTGTGTGCCTGACTCTGACCCGAGTGAGTGTGTGTGTGTGTGTGTGTCTGACTCTGACACGAGTGAGTGTGTGTGTCTGACTCTGACCCGAGTGAGTGTGTGTGTGTGTGTGTGTGTGTGTGCCTGACTCTGACCCGAGTGAGTGAGTGTGTGTGTGCCTGACTCTGACCCGAGTGAGTGAGTGTGTGTGTGTGTGTGAGTGTGTGTCTGACTCTGACCCGTGTGTGTGTGTGTGTCTGACTCTGACCCGAGTGAGTGTGTGTCTGAGTGTCTGACTCTGACCCGAGTGAGTGTGTGTGTCTGACTCTGACCCGAGTGAGTGAGTGAGTGAGTGAGTGAGTGTGTGTGTGTGTGTGTGTCTGACCCGAGTGTGTGTGTGTGTGTGTGTGTGCCTGACTGACTCTGACCCGAGTGAGTGTGTGTCTGTGTGTGTGTGTCTGACTCTGACTCGAGTGAGTGTGTGTGTGTGTGTGTGTGTGCCTGACTCTGACCCGAGTGAGTGAGTGTGTGTGTGCCTGACTCTGACCCGAGTGAGTGAGTGTGTGTGTGTGTGTGTCTGACTCTGACACGAGTGAGTGTGTGTGTGTCTGACTCTGACCCGAGTGAGTGTGTGTGTGTGTGTGTGTGTGTGTGTGCCTGACTCTGACCCGAGTGAGTGAGTGTGTGTGTGCCTGACTCTGACCCGAGTGAGTGTGTGTGTGTGTGTGTGTGTGTGTGTGTGTGTGTGTGTGTGTGTGTCTGACTCTGACCCGAGTGAGTGTGTGTGTGTGTGTGTGTGTGTGTGTGCCTGACTCTGACCCGAGTGAGTGAGTGTGTGTGTCTGACTCTGACCCGAGTGTGTGTGTGTGTGTGTCTGTCTGACTCGAGTGAGTGAGTGTGTGTGTGTGTGTGTGTGTGTGTGTGTGTGTGTCTGTCTGACTCGAGTGTGTGTGTCTGTGTGTGTGTGTGTGTGTCTGTCTGACTTGAGTGAGTGTGTGTGTGCCTGACTCTGACCCGAGTGTGTGTGTCTGACTCTGACCCGAGTGTGTGTGTGTGTGTGTGTGTGTGTGTGTGTGTGTGTGTGTGTGTGTCTGACTCTGACCCGAGTGTGTGTGTGTGTGTGTGTGTGTGTGTGTGTGTGTCTGACTCTGACCCGAGTGAGTGTGTGTGTGTGTGTGCCTGACTCTGACCCGAGTGAGTGAGTGTGTGTGTCTGACTCTGACCCGAGTGTGTGTGTGTGTGTGTCTGTCTGACTCGAGTGAGTGTGTGTGTGTGTGTGTGTGTGTGTGTCTGTCTGACTCGAGTGTGTGTGTCTGTGTGTGTGTGTGTGTGTGTCTGTCTGACTTGAGTGAGTGTGTGTGTGCCTGACTCTGACCCGAGTGTGTGTGTCTGACTCTGACCCGAGTGTGTGTGTGTGTGTGTGTGTGTGTGTGTGTCTGACTCTGACCCGAGTGTGTGTGTGTGTGTGTGTGTGTGTGTGTGTGTGTGTGTCTGACTCTGACCCGAGTGAGTGTGTGTGTGTGCCTGACTCTGACCCGAGTCTGATAGGAGTGATGTTGCAGGAGCAGAGACTGATCCACTGCTGTGTGTTTGATGCTCTTTACATGTAATGGTTTGTGTGTGTGTGTGTGTGTTGCACTGCAATATTGTAATGGTCATGTGATCCTCAGGCACCGGCCGTCTGCGCGTGAACACCACCGCTCTCGAGGCGACGAGCGCTCCCGCAGTCCCTCTCACTCCAAGGTCCGGCCCGGACGCAGAGAGTCTGACGCGGCTCGGTCCCGGTCCAAGTCCATCAGCCCACGTCAAGCCAACGACTTCCACTCGGAGAACCAGGATTCTGCTCTGGGCAAGACACACACACGCTCCCCGTCCCGGTCCCGCTCCCCGTCCCGCTCACGGTCCCGCTCGCGCTCCTGGGCCGGGCGCAAGTCCTGGGGGCATTAGAGTCCCACAGCTTTGAGTCCTCAATGGGTTTTCTTCTTTTGTTTTTCTCGGTTTAGTGTTTGGGATGCAGTGTGAAGGTGTATAAAGCGGTCATAAACCTGCCAGTTTCAGCTGTCAGTCTATTTCTTTTAATATGGAGAGAGAGTCAACCTACATCCAGTTTTAGCAAGCGTTCACATGTCTGTTGATAGGCTGCAAGTATTCAGCGAGAGACGTCTTCTGGGTTTAGTTCACAAGCGCAGCTGCATTTGAGACAGAATGAGAGATGAATATGGCTTTCAATATTTTTGTATGAGATTTGTGTTAGTTGACCAGTAATGGCCATCCATTTAAAACGGTCTTCCATGAGTGTCTCGGATGTGTTTTTTACTTTTAAAATCTGCAGGCCTTTTACATGTAACCTCAAAATGAAATAAATTTCTTGTGCATCAGTTTGTTGTTGATCTCATTTTATCCTCAGATCTTACTTGCACATTGTGTACTTGTGTTTTAATGTCTAGATTGACTGGTAATTGATCCCTCTTACATGTGTGACGTCACACAACAGAGCGTTTAGCCTTCTGAGTGAGTGTCCAAAACCCTCAAATTTACTTTTTCTTATTGACTCACCCTCATTCCTTCCAAATCTAGGACTGTAACTAAAAAGATATTTTGAAAATTGTCTAAAAAAAAAAAAAGAAGCTCTTTATTCAATCAGAATATGTTCATGTTCTACTTTTAGAAAAACTACAATTTGGAATAACATGAAGGAAATAATTTCCTGTCTAATCAAACAAGAAGTTGATCATAAAATGCTGATACTTTATTCTGTCCTTTGAATAGTAATGTTCTCTACACGAGTGTCCTTTGAAGACACGTGTCACATAAACCGGTGACCTCGTGACCCCTCAGCATTACGTGATCGTAGTTTGCGTGGAACAGAACTGCCACTTGCATATAAAAGCCGCAAATCAATGAGGCTGTTTTCACGACAACAAAACCCATCCCACGATCTATTGCCTCCCGAGCCTCTGATTGGCTGAGGTGCTGAAGCTCCGCCCACTCAAAACATCGCTGTGCTCTCTGGCCATTGATTCTTCAGAGATGGGTTTAAAAACATTGACAGACATCGGCTTGAGGGAAAATCTTGATTGGGATCAGAGAGCAGTTCATGTATGAAATCGGACATGACCGATTGATCATTAATGAGGATAATAAGTATCGACAAATGGAGAACTAGTTAATCTCACAGACTCCATCAGCCTGTAACTGCACGCATGGGTTGCTGTTTTTGCTTTTACATATTGAGGCAAGCAGAACCTGAGCGAGTCTCTTCAGTTAACAGCTGAATCTGATGAATAAACCGTGAAAGCTTCTCCCAGTGTGAGTTGCGTGACTGCAGTGGTGCTGTCTGTCTCATTGGAGGTTCGGTCAGTGTCCACATGACCCTCAGTGGTGCTGTCTGTCTCATTGGAGGTTCGGTCAGTGTCCACATGACCCTCAGTGGTGCTGTCTGTCTCAGCGGAGGTTCGGTCAGTGTCCACATGACCCTCAGGCCTCTACAGCTGCACGGCACGCAACACACCACATCGATCACTTGTTCCAGGATATAAAGTCACCAGCGACCTACATTTGACAAACCAGTGTCTCTTTCAGCTAGTAGTGAAGCAGATGTATTTTGATCATGCCATTAGCTGGATTCAGTTTTTCTCATTTAACATTTTTATATCTTTGAGAGAAGTGACTATTTCAAATGGTGAGTACTGCTAATTTTTTATCGTCTGTGAACTTTTGTTATAATTTTTCAGCTTCATATTGATAGACGTGCCTCCAGATCTCAGTAAGGTTACACAGACGGCACTTGTCAGCATGTTTTGGCGCTGTAGCCCGTGTTAAAGTACAGTATGGTATGTGTTGTGTGCGCGACTGAGCTGTTTCTCGGCCCGTCAGGAGGATGGGGGACTGGAACTTCTTGGGGGGAATTCTGGAGGAGGTCCACATCCACTCCACCATGGTGGGAAAGATCTGGCTCACCATCCTCTTCATCTTCCGCATGCTGGTTCTGGGCGTGGCGGCCGAGGACGTGTGGAACGACGAGCAGTCCGACTTCATCTGTAACACAGAGCAGCCCGGCTGCCACAACGTGTGCTATGACCAGGCCTTCCCCATCTCCCTGATCCGCTACTGGGTCCTGCAGGTCATCTTCGTGTCCTCGCCCTCGCTGGTCTACATGGGTCACGCCATATACCGGCTGCGTGTGCTGGAGAAGGAGCGGCACTGCAAGAGAGTGGCCCTGCGTCGGGAGCTGGAGACCATGGACCTGGAGGTTCTGGAGCCTCGGCGTCGGGTCGAGCGGGAGCTCAGGCAGCTGGAGACCGGGAAGCTCAACAAGGCTCCGCTGCGGGGGTCTCTGCTCAGGACATACGTGGCCCACATCGTGACCCGGTCCGTGGTGGAGATGGGCTTCATGCTGGGCCAGTACCTGCTGTACGGGCACCACCTGGAGCCGCTGTACAAGTGTGAGCGGGAGCCGTGCCCCAACACCGTGGACTGCTTCGTCTCTCGGCCCACGGAGAAGAGCGTGTTCATGGTGTTCATGCAGGGCATCGCAGCAGTGTCCCTGTTCCTCAGCCTGATGGAGATCCTGCATCTCGCATACAAGAAGCTGAAGAAGGGAATCCTGGACTACTATCCTCAGCTGAAAGATGACCTGGGAGATTATTACGGCAAGAAGAACTCAGTGGTGCATCAGGCGTGTGTGAACCAGGGGCGGAAAGCCACCATCCCCACGGTCCCGGGCGGATTCGCTCCGCTCCTGGAGAAACAGGGCAACGGCCCCACTTACCCTGCGCTCATCAACCCCCTTTGCGCCTTCGTCCCGGTCAAGGGCGAGCCGGGTCTGGACCCGCAGAGGGAGAACCGGGACCTCATTCTCAGTCCGCTGGAGCGCAACAGCAACTCCAACAACACGAGCGGGACCCGCTCTCCGCTGGTGCTCGAGTCCGAGAGCTCGGTTCTGCCCGGCCCGACGGCGCTGCGCAAGCAGAGGAGAGTGAGCCCGGCCTGGAACTGCAGCACCGTGATGGAGAGCAACGGGTCGGACAGCGGAGACTCCAGCGCCGGGCCTGAGGCCGACCCGAGCATGAGGACTCGCTGCGGACGGGCCGTGTCCAGGTCCGACCTGAGGAGAGCCGGCAGAACACACACACCCGACTCTGTGGCGGAGCTGAGCTCTGGGTCACGGCACCACAGTTCTGTGGAGAGTCCCAGCTTCTCTCCGGGCCGACAGAGAGCATCCAGCAGCAGCAGACGAGCAGACCTAAAAATCTGAAGATACTCGAGATACTCAAGATACTCTCCTGTGTCTTTATTAACACTTTAGGCAGATCTGAAGATACTCTACTGTGTGTAATACACCTTCGTCTTTATTAACCCTAATGGCTGATCTGAAGATACTCAAGATATTCTCCTGTGTTTTTATTAACCCTATAGGTCACATAACAGGTTTCTGTCTCTCAAGTAAGATTTTGTTTTGCTTTGGTGAAGGGATAGTTCACCCAAATAAATGATCATTCCGTCATCATGTAAATGTCTTAGTGTTATTTAGTTTTTTTGTTGTTGTTTGTTTTGGTCCATAAAATGAGCCAATGGGAACCAAACTGGTTTGTGACACAGATTTGGAACAACATGAGGGCGAGTAAATGATAATTAACTTTTTTTGGGTGAACTATATCTTTAAATTCTAGTCTAGCATTATTTTCTTCCTGGACCCTTATAGTGGGTTTAAATGTTTAACTTCTAGAACGAGGACTCGTGGCTGCATGTTCTTCTAGATGTAAATATGTTTTTAGCTGAAACCATCGCTGATTGGCAGACATATCTCAGTGTGAACAGTGATGTGAACAGTACAGAGAGGAGCGAGTACATGCTGTGAGTTTGTATACTCTTAGTTTATAACCCCCTTGCAGAATTTATGCAAATATGAGAGAAAATGTCATACTGAACAAAAAAATTTATCATATTTATCTCAATTTTTTAAATCATAATCATCTTGCAGACTCTGTAAGGGTAGGCAAACATATGCATCAAACTATCGAGGCAAAGCTACAAAGGGATTATTTCCCACAATGCAATGCACCTGTCTCGCCTTCAAATACATTTGACAATTAAAATGTAAAAAGTTTGATCAATATTTTTCCAAAATCAACACACAGATCTCATATATAGGGTTATGTTGCGCACTTTAGGCAGGGAGGGTTGTTCGAGGAGGCTGTGTAACGAATGTAACTGTTAAACTGAAGATGCATAAGAGTGTTTTAGACTGTTTACAGATTTGTGAAGGATTGTAAAGATCACTGTAATAATAAAGCATGTTCGCGTACAGATACGGGTCTCTGAAGAACTGGACGTGTGTTTGAGCTCAGGATCATGGACTCGCTGGAACAGAAGATCCTCCACAAACTGTTCTAACCATCTAAAAGAAGTTGATTCTGTATGTACAAGAAACCTGTAAGAGCGTCATCTTATGTCCTGTAAGAGCGTCGTCTTATGTCCTGCAAGAGCGTCGTCTTATGTCCTGTAAGAGAGTCGTCTTATGTCCTGCAAGAGCGTCGTCTTATGTCCTGTAAGAGAGTCGTCTTATGTCCTGCAAGAGCGTCGTCTTATGTCCTGTAAGAGAGTCGTCTTATGTCCTGCAAGAGCGTCGTCTTATGTCCTGTAAGAGAGTCGTCTTATGTCCTGCAAGAGCGTCGTCTTATGTCCTGTAAGAGAGTCGTCTTATGTCCTGCAAGAGCGTCGTCTTATGTCCTGCAAGAGCGTCGTCTTATGTCCTGTAAGAGCGTCGTCTTATGTCCTGCAAGAGCGTCGTCTTATGTCCTGTAAGAGAGTCGTCTTATGTCCTGCAAGAGCGTCGTCTTATGTCCTGCAAGAGCGTCGTCTTATGTCCTGCAAGAGCGTCGTCTTATGTCCTGCAAGAGCGTCGTCTTATGTCCTGTAAGAGAGTCGTCTTATGTCCTGCAAGAGCGTCGTCTTATACTGTACGTGATTTACTCAGTCACTAACAGTTTAAAGTAGTTTAAGGTGAACATATTTGAAATACGGGACCGAGTTCATCTAAGAAACGTTCTGAAGCATTGTTTTTAATAAAGTTTTACATTAAAGCTTCAAGGTATAATTTAAAGTCTTTAAATATGCATTTTAATATGTTCTTCAAGTGTATAACTAATGTTGTAAGTTAAACATAAATTGTGTGTTTGTAGTTTCATAAATCTCTACTAATATTATTATACCAATATCCACAAATCAAGAACAGTGCAAAAATTGTATTTTATTAAATATCAGGCACAAATTTGTTGAACATAAATTGCCACTTCTTAGACATTGGGTTACAAAACAAACACTAATGAACAAATAATATTTTTTACTAATGCAAAGAAAAATTTCAAAATGTCAACGAGGTTTTATTCTGTTGCTTCTTCCTGCGCCGGCTCGTACTGCAGGAGCTGTGGGTGAAGGTCACAAAACAAGAGTCATTTTCTCTCACACACACACACACACACACACACACACACACACACACACACACACACACACACACCATGAGCTGAAGCTGTCTAACACTCAGAACTCCAGGGAACATGAGGCTGAACCTGAGCTTCTGTGAAGGTGGTAACGGTGTAATCATCTCACCCTGTTTCTCAGATCCTTGTTCTCTGCCAGGAGCTGCTCATATTTCTTCTGTAAGTCAGTCAGTTCCAGACGCAGAGTCTCCGAGTCGTCCTCCTCCGGTCCTGCGACGCCCAGGTGATGCTTGATGAAACTGGAGTTAGGGTTAGTTAAGGCTGGTAATCCCTCCACACATTCACACTGACTCCATGTAAACCACACTCACTTCAGTCTTTGTTAAAACACATTACTACACGTTTGTCATTTAATTCAATGTCTTTAATTCGACACAAGCTTGGGCGTAACAGTTAGAAGTTATTTAAATATATTATTTATTCATAGCATTGCATTCACAAACTTGTTATTCATAAATCAAATTTTTATTGAAATTAACTCTGTGCAGCATGATAAAAATACGGCGTGTTTGATCAGCTGAATGTAAGTGCGGTTACGTTAAACAGTGGGATCTAGTGTTGCTTTACATTAGTCTAAACAGAATGAGCTGTTGTGGAGACGAGATCGAGAGCAGATTCTGGTCTCAGAACAGCAGATTTGAGCAGATTCTGGTCTCAGAACAGCAGATTCTGGTCTCAGAACAGCAGATTTGAGCAGATTCTGGTCTCAGAACAGCAGATTTGAGCAGATTCTGGTCTCAGAACAGCAGATTTGAGCAGATTCTGGTCTCAGAACAGCAGATTCTGGTCTCAGATCAGCATATTTGAGCAGATTCTGGTCTCAGATCGGCAGATTTGAGCAGATTCTGGTCTCAGAACGGCAGATTTGAGCAGATTCTGGTCTCAGAACGGCAGATTTGAGCAGATTATGGTCTCAGAATGGCAGATTTGAGCAGATTCTGGTCTCAGATCAGCAGATTTGAGCAGATTCTGGTCTCAGAACAGCACAGAAGCGTTTGGTTTCAGTGGCGGTAAAGGATACTCCAAGGCATTGTTGGGTTTCTCCGTTTCCTCGTACAAAGCCACCAAGACTGAAATACAGAAGGTCAAATCAGCTGCATGCAAAAGTTGTTTGATCAATATTGATTTGATGAGTGATTTTACCATTGGTGAGACTGTCGAGGACTCCGGCCTTCTCCAGATATCTCCTGAACTGCTCTCGCTTCGACTCGGAGGCCTGCAAACATCACACCACAGAAGAACACTCTAACTATTTCCACTTCAGAACAAAGTGTGTAACTTTCCCCAATCTCGAGCTGAAGTAGGTGAAACACTCACACACATTCAGCTGTGAGTTAGAGAGGATTCACAGAACACAGTTATTCATTCACTCACTCACACACACACACACACACACACACACACACACACACATATTAGAGCAGTTGAATAACATTTAAAAAGTGTCTAAATGTCACTTTGTCAGATTCTGTATCAAGTGTCTAGTATTTGAGTCAGTATTGTGTTTGTTAGTGTCGCTAGTTAATGAGATTCTGTTCAGCTGTGTGAACTTCAGGAGAACCGACACTAAAACACCAGCGGCTTTAACGAAGACAAACGACCCAAACACACACTTTATCACACATTTATACTGTGAGTTTAAAGTTTACGTTCTTTCACTGCGTCCGTGAAAGATATAACGTTAGCTTTTAAAAGCTAAACAACAGCTCGAATGCTTTCTGTTCTAGTTAAACAGCATCTTTACATGTATAAATGTCGAGTTTTATTTACTCACTCTGTAATGCGCCATCGCGAATGACAGTCACGAAATGTTTGTTCGCCAAATGCCTCGGACGGGCGACTCTTCCGTGCGCATGCGCTGAGCAAAGGCGGAAACACAACACACACGGTCGACCTGGCAACGCTTAAAGAGACCGTCATCAACACTAACAGCCACACATTTAAGGAAATGAGTCTTTGTGGATTTATGGTCATATTATTTTATCAAAATAGTTATTGCATTTATTCCTTGTTAATGTTTTTTGGTGATATACATGCAGGATAGATTCATTAACAGACTCACAGATATTCATTTTCATTTATGTGTTTCATTTAGTTTGAATGTTTGAATGTTGAATTTAGTTATTTTTCCAGAAATAATAATAATGCTGGAATGCAGAAGTACTACACTGAGCAAACTGCTATATTAAGATATCATGTTAGAAAAAGTAAATAAATACATTAATTCTTGGATTTAATAGATTTCTCTGTACACTAATTATATAAAACTATATTGTCAGTTCATCATTCTTGCATTTATTTCCATTGAAAGATATAGAAACAGATTAACTTATTAATTATCCTGTGTCTCCCTCTAGTGTTCAATATTAATGTCACAGTTTTTCACTCGTTTCTCGAAACTAAAGTCACTTTATGAAACGCTTCAAACAGCGATCACAACATCAGTCTATGTGGGATTTATCTTTGTTTCAGCACAAAATACATTCAATAAGTTCATCTCACACTCGGACACAAACACCAGCAAAACTCTACAGGCCAGTTTACACACGTTTACATTCTCTTTTCAGAACAGTTCAACTTCAGTTCAAAACCGAACATAAATCAAAACTGAATAAGACAGAAATTTGCAGCATCTCTACAGTAATATTATACTGAACTATATTCTAAATCTAAAAAACCAAATACTATAAAAGCAAGTAGATTTTACCTCTATAATTTTGACTAAATATAAACATATGTAAAGTGGAATAGTTTCATCAGCACAGTACTAAAAACAACAATAACCCCCTCTTATTTTGTTTATTCATATTTTTCTGATTCTGCAATGAGATGTAAACTTTTGAGCGCAACTGTGTGTGATCAGGGTAACATCAGTGAGATACCAGTACCACTATCACCCTCTGTCATGTCCTTTCACTGCTGGTTTAACTGGATCCCAGTGCCGCAGTCCTTCAGAGTAATGGTTGAGGCTGCATGGGAACGGAAGATCCTGTGGCCAGAAGAAACGAACACTGCACTTTAACAAATATGATATATTCTATTGTATGTTGCTAAAGCACATTTTCTGCACTTGTCTGCCTCACGTGAGTCTAAAGTCAACCGCAGTTCTTCCTTCAGAGAGAGACAGAGAGACAGACTCACTTCTGCATGTAGAGGACCGATGAGAAGCCGCAGTTCTTCCTTCAGAGAGAGACAGAGAGACTCACTCACTTCTGCATGTAGAGGACCGATGAGAAGCTGCAGTTCTTCCTTCAGAGAGAGACAGAGAGACTCACTCACTTCTGCATGTAGAGGACAGATGAGAAGCTGCAGTTCTTCCTTCAGAGAGAGACAGAGAGACTCACTCACTTCTGCATGTAGAGGACAGATGAGAAGCTGCAGTTCTTCCTTCAGAGAGAGACAGAGAGACTCACTCACTTCTGCATGTAGAGGACCGATGAGAAGCCGCAGTTCTTCCTTCAGAGAGAGACAGAGAGACTCACTCACTTCTGCATGTAGAGGACAGATGAGAAGCTGCAGTTCTTCCTTCAGAGAGAGACAGAGAGACTCACTCACTTCTGCATGTAGAGGACCGATGAGAAGCTGCAGTTCTTCCTTCAGAGAGAGACAGAGAGACAGACTCACTTCTGCATGTAGAGGACCGATGAGAAGCCGCAGTTCTTCCTTCAGAGAGAGACAGAGAGACTCACTCACTTCTGCATGTAGAGGACCGATGAGAAGCCGCAGTTCTTCCTTCAGAGAGAGACAGAGAGACTCACTCACTTCTGCATGTAGAGGACCGATGAGAAGCCGCAGTTCTTCCTTCAGAGAGAGACAGAGAGACTCACTCACTTCTGCATGTAGAGGACCGATGAGAAGCCGCAGTTCTTCCTTCAGAGAGAGACAGAGAGACAGAGAGACAGACAGACTCACTTCTGCATGTAGAGGACCGATGAGAAGCCGCAGTTCTTCCTTCAGAGAGAGACAGAGAGACTCACTCACTTCTGCATGTAGAGGACCGATGAGAAGCCGCAGTTCTTCCTTCAGAGAGAGACAGAGAGACAGACTCACTTCTGCATGTAGAGGACCGATGAGAAGCTGCAGTTCTTCCTTCAGAGAGAGACAGACAGACTCACTCACTTCTGCATGTAGAGGACCGATGAGAAGCTGCAGTTCTTCCTTCAGAGAGAGACAGAGAGACAGACTCACTTCTGCATGTAGAGGACCGATGAGAAGCTGCAGTTCTTCCTTCAGAGAGAGACAGAGAGACAGACAGACTCACTTCTGCATGTAGAGGACCGATGAGAAGCCGCAGTTCTTCCTTCAGAGAGAGACAGAGAGACTCACTCACTTCTGCATGTAGAGGACCGATGAGAAGCTGCAGTTCTTCCTTCAGAGAGAGACAGAGAGACAGACAGACTCACTTCTGCATGTAGAGGACCGATGAGAAGCCGCAGTTCTTCCTTCAGAGAGAGACAGAGAGACTCACTCACTTCTGCATGTAGAGGACCGATGAGAAGCCGCAGTTCTTCCTTCAGAGAGAGACAGAGAGACAGACTCACTTCTGCATGTAGAGGACCGATGAGAAGCTGCAGTTCTTCCTTCAGTGCTGTAGAGCAATGGTTCCCAACCTTTTTCCTTGGGGCCCCCCCATGTACATATTTAACAATCCGTGACCCCCACCCCCATATATATATATATATATATATATATATATATATATATATATATATATATATATATATATATGCTATGCACATAAACACACACACACTGTATATAGTAACTAAATTTAGTTTTTTTTTAATGACATTTAATGATTTTTAATGACATTTTATTACATGAATACACAGTAAATGTTCCTTTCAACTTCAAATGTTTCCTTTTAGCCTAATATTTTCATTTTTACACAACTAGTAAAACTCAGTTCTTTCTCTTTTTTCAGGATTTTGTGTATAAACATAGAATACTGAATGTTATGAACGTAATGTTAAATATGAACGGTAGAATGCTGTATGTACTTACATGCATGCATGCACAGATCCTTATTTTTTTACCAGGCTAATCATAACGTCAGCATAAACACATAACGCTAATGTCCACCTTGGGCTTGCATGCCTTTCACTAGTGATGGAATGTCAGGTGTAATGCCAGTGACAGCCAGTCTAAAATCACTGTGGACTTCCAGTCTGTTGCGTGACTTTGTTTTTATAGCCACAAGGGCACTGAAGGCTGTCTCAGAGAGGTAGGTGGTACTGAAAGGAAGAATGATCTTTGTAATGGCATAGTTTGCGAGTTTAGGTGCGACAACAGGTCCCCTGGCTATCCAAAGCCTTTTGAATCCATTCTCCTGGAAGTACTTTTTTGACAGTGAATCAGTTTGTAGTTCAGTGAGCTCATCTTCACAGCCAAGGTATTCCACATCTTCAAGCCTGGATGTGAAGGGATCCATAACCCACGACTCCTTGGATAATGCGTCAACATCCGCAAAGCGGGACTTTAATTCCTCCTGTAGCGCAGTCATGTGACGGCAAAACTCGGCGCGCAAAGAGGCACTCACGGTACCCCCAGAATGTTGAAGCAGCAGTGGAAAGTGTTGTAAATGCCCCTGTGACATTTTTCCAGCCCTGTACTCCAGCTTGCGCATAAAAGCATCGATTGCTTCTTTGCACTCCAAGATGTTTGACTCAGAGCCCTGCAGTCTCTTGTTGGTCTCATTATAAAGAGTCAATATGTCAGCAAGGTATTGTTGGAAAGTTTTTTCTTTCTTCAAAGCAGACCAGGAGACGTTGGGATCACGTTCAAACAGAAGAGTTTCTTTATTTGAGCGCGGCTGCGGTTCGTCCAACAAAATCTAATACAGTATTCAGTGTAATTATACTTCTCAAAGAGGGGAGGGATTACATAGAGGTGGAGTCTCTGAACAAAGCATGTAAATTAAGTATGAACACATCCTACTCTGAGAGCGCTACCAGTCCAATTGAATCAGCATAACTATTCAAAAGCATATGTGCTAATCCAATCAGCCTAACGATTCATCGTCTAGGGCTGGGGCTCGAGCCATTAAAGACAAAAGGTGACTTACAATGGAGAAAAACAGGACTGGCAGAAACTGTTGTTACTATTATCCTAACCTAACCTTAAAATGCTAACTTCAATGTACTCAACTTTTACTGTTGCAACCTAAATTTAACATTTCATAAATTTGTAATACAACAGTATGCGGTTTTGATCCAGAACCCATCAGTCAGCTGCTCCAACAGTGTGTTTTGATTTCGCAGAAATTCCAGGATTTTATCCTGCAGTTCTAGAAAGCGCACAAGCACTTTGCCACGCGAAAGCCAGCGCACCTCCGTGTGTAGCAGTAGAGTTTGGTGCGCTTCATCCTCACACAGTTGTGCAAATAATCTCTGGTTGGTAGGGCGAGCTTTAATGAAGTTTACGACTTTTACAACTGTTGCCAGTGTGTCACCAAGGTCTCTGGACAGTTTTTTACTGGTGAGTGCCTGGCGATGTATCATACAGTGGAAAATTGCACAGTCTGGAGCCTTTTCCATCAAACGGCTGTTAAATCCCTTATTTCTACCCATCATCGCGGCAGCTCCATCCGTGCAGCAAGCGACGATATTTGTGTAGGGCAGATTGTACAATCAACAGCCATAAAAATATCCTGACCTGTAGTTGTTGTGGGTAAATTGGTAGACATAAGTATGTCCCGTTTCAACTCATCTCCGTCCACATACTGTACATATACGATAAGCACAGACTCTCCCGCTACTGTGGTCGTTTCATCCAGCAGTATATCAAATTGGAATTCTCTAAGCTTTTCGTGCAACTGTTTTTTGCAGTTTTTTGCCATTTTATCAATTCTGTCTTTAACAGTGTTGTTAGAAAGTGGGACAGATTTAACATTTCCAGCTGCTTGCGGGCCACATAGTCCCTCCACTATTTTAATGCAGACGGGTTTGATTAACTCCTCTCCAATATTATGCGGCTTTTTTGCCTTGGCAATCAACAGCGAACACTCAAAGGAAACTTTAGTGGCCTTCTGTAAATCACTACCTGCTCTTTCGAATACTTTTCTGATGTCTGTCGATCTTTTTGACAGAGCCATCTCTTTTTTTCTCTCTTAGAATTCCTTATCTTTGCCGATTGTCTCTGGATGCTTCGTTTCCTGGTGTCTTTTCATCTTGCTTGGTTTCATGCTGTCGTTTGCCAGTTTTTCACCACAAAAGACACATTCTGGCCGAGACTTGTCTTGGCCTTCAATAAAACCAAAATTTATGTAAGTTTTGTCATAGTGTCTTAACCTTTTCTTCGCCTCTGATGAAGAATCACCGCATTTACGTTTCTCTGCCATTTTCCTTTTGTTTTTGCCGTTACTATGACAACAAGCACATTGAGCAAGTGACGGTGTGCACGCAAAATTTTAATAATTATTTTATATAAGAGATCATTTTTGACTGCCTTATCTTGGCATTGTAAGCATATGATTTTTTTTTTTTACTTTGAAAAAATCTTTTTATATAAAATTATTAGTGGAACATTTTATGCATCTTTATTCACCTCAAAGCATATCCACTCCCGCGCCCCCCCTGTGAATTCTGGCGCCCCCCTGAGGGCCAATGCTGTAGAGGACCGATGAGAAGCTGCAGTTCTTCCTTCAGTGCTGTAGAGGACCGATGAGAAGAAAGGGTTTGCTGATGGGAATACGTTCAACTCAAGCACACTAGCTAGGTTAACATGAATTAATAAACATGAATATTTTAGAAATAGCTAAATTCTTCGAAGTTTATGTAGCAGGTGCTAAGTCCCAGTTAGGAGTTTACCAAACTACCTAATTTAGCTAGACTAATTTTACAACATAAACACACTCAATTTAAATCAACAACAATTAATCTTGTGTTTTTCTAAATACTCTATTTAATATGGTTTTATGAATTTGCACTTACCTTCGTCTGATTTAAACCTCTGAAAATAAAACGGCCTAGAAAATGTGGTTCAGAAACAAATGTATATAACCTTGTGTCACGGTATGTAGCGACCTCGAAGATGAGCACGAAGATGAAGAAACAGGAGTATTTTAAGTCTCAGGCAACAGGAACAGAGAACATCTACATAGCATTGGCGAGTCAGGACACACTGAACAGAAACTGAGAGAACTGAAGTACTGTTTATAAGGAGAACACAGCCAGAGATAGTCTTATTATATGCAGATGAGAGGGTTGTTATCTCTTACTATTGGAGGAAGCGTAACGGCTAACTTGATCATGTGACGCACCTTAGCCTATCGTGTGACGTCAGCATTGTTTCAATCAGTAACAGCTTACATTAATCAGTTTCATGTGGATTATCAGCACGTTGGTCTTGTGAATAAATGTTGTATATTGGGTGTTATGAAAACATGTTATGTACAATGCTTTTATGAATTCATGCTTTCCTTCATATGGGGTGGACAAAAATATTCATGCTGCAGTGAACAAACGCACGGAAACATACAACGCCGGTCTTCTGTCGGGGAATATGAGCGAGTACAAATCATCGTGCTATGCTCTTCGCCACGCAGTAAAAGACGCCAAACTCCGCTACAGGGATCGTGTGGAATCTCACTTCCAACTAAATGACTCCCGACGCATGTGGCAGGGACTGAGGACCATCTGCACCTTCGGAACCAATTCCTCTACAGAGGTGAGAGCAGATCCGTCGCTGGCTGACGAGTTAAACTCTTTCTTTGCTCGCTTTGATTGCAATCGCGGCAGCGCAACTCTGCCTCTCAGCGCGCGAGAAAGTAGCGGACAGAGCGGCGACAACCCTGCAATCACCGTGTCGGAGGACGAGGTTAGGCGGGCACTAAAGCGAGTGAATGTCAGGAAAGCATCCGGACCTGATGGCATCTCTGGTCGCGTTCTGAGATGCTGTGCTGATCAGCTCGCTGGATTGTTTACATCTATCTTCAACGAGTCCCTTGCGACCTCCGTGGTCCCCTCATCTTTTAAAAAATTGACAGTAAAAATGGGAACTGTGTAAGGCTGCTTTTCATCGACTACAGCTCAGCCTTTAACACTATAATTCCCAGCAAATTAACTTCCAAACTCCTAAATCTGGGTCTGAATTCTTCACTCTGCAAGTGGACTTTCAGGACTTTCTTTCATACAAACCCTAGGTAGTGAAAGTAGGCCGGTTCACCTCTGACTTCATCACCATGAGCGTAGGAGCGCCACAGGGCTGCGTTCTGAGTCCCCTATTTTACTCTCTCTACACACATGATTGCGTGGCTTCTCACAGCTCCACTTCTATTGTCAAATTCGCTGACGATACAGTGGTTCTGGGCCTTATCTCCAACAACAACGAGACTGCATACATGGAAGAGGTTGAGAAATTAACATCTTGGTGCCAGGACAACTGTCTCTCTCTGAATGTGACCAAAACCAAAGAGCTGATTGTAGACTTCAGAAAGAGACAGCAGGCCTTTACTCCTCTTATGATCAGTGGGACATCTGTGGAGAAGGTGAGCAGCTACAAGTACCTCGGTGTGAATATCTCTGAGGATCTTACTTGGACCTCTCACATTCACACACAGGTGAAGAAAGCCAGGCAAAGACTATACCATCTGCGACAGCTGAGAAAATTCAGGGTATCACCAACGATCCTAAAAACGTTCTATTCAGGGGCCATAGAAAGTGTTTTAACTCAGTGTATCACAGTGTGGTATGGGAATAGCTCAAGTCACGACTGCAAAGCACTTCAGAGAGTTGTGCGCTTGGCTGAGCGGATCTCTGGGTCTCCTCTTCCACCCCTGCAAGACATTTACCACAAACGTTGCAAGAGCAGAGCCAACAAAATTATTAAAGGTCCCATGACATGAAATTTTCACTTTCTGAGGTTTTTTAACATTAATATGAGTTCCCCTAGCCTGTATATGGTCCCCAAGTTTCTAAAAATTTAAATCGGTGTAAATCGAGCTTTTGCTATCTTTCTCTGCCTTTGAGAAAATGGAGGCTCATACGCGCTGATCTTGAATCTCCTCCTTATGACGTCATAAGGAGGAAATGTTACCTCCCCTGTCTCTGCTTTGCCCGCCCAGAGAATATTTTCCGCCCATGAGAAAATGCGCTAGGAAGTAGGAACACGCGCGTGCGATTTTAGTTTGTCCACGAGAGATATCATGGCTTTTGAGCGAGCGAAGCATAACAATTGCTCAATAATTGGATGTACAAATGAACACCGAAGGGTCAATACAGAGCTGGGCTTGCTGAACGTCTGAAACTTTAAGTCTGGATCACTCTCTTTGGCTCAGCTAACGTTACACACCTCGGACAAGTAAGTCAACTAATGATATATAAGTGTGTTGCTTTACTGTTTATGGTTACCTAGATTTTACACGTAGAATGTGGCTGTAACATTATCTATGCAGCTATGCAGTTTATGTGTGTGAATACACACACTGTAACGCGAGTGTTGTACACGTCTTTGTTATTTGGATAACCGTTTTCCTGTTGGTTATATGGCGCGTGCGATATCCGCATTTCAAGATCGCAGAGCTTGATGTAATTGTAATAAGATAAATAACAGACGTTACAGATCTCTCATGAAAAGGCAACAGTAGGTTAGCGTTAGCTACATGATAATAACTGTAAACCATCCGAATAAAGTACCGTATCCAGGCATAATATTTTAAACTAACCATTCGGAAACGTCCTGCTGGAGCCGCTGAGTTGCAACTTCTTCATCCGTTGCTTCTCCATCTGGATCAGATTCTGGGTCAAACTGAAATGCTTGAAAGACTCCGTGCGAAATGTCTTCGTGCCATTGCAATATCCAACGTAAACATGCACGCCACGTTACCGTTGTGCAAGATGGTCAAGGTCACACCCACCCTCCACCATGCGCCGCCTTTCTCCTCCTCATTAGTATTTAAAGCTACAGACACCGAAACGGCCTGTCTGAAGGAAGCTCATTCTGGGACTGGCTTGTAGTGGCTATAATTCTGCACTGAGGCTGAATTTTTGGAAAGAGATTTCAGATACAGTACTAAGGACCACTAAGGCCTATATTAAAGCCTACAAAAAGTAGCATGTCATGGGACCTTTAAAGACTTCAACCACCCACATAACTGTCTCTTCAACTTGGTGCCATCTGGTAAGCGCTACCACAGCGTGAGGTCTAAAACAGAGAGACTTAGGAGAAGCTTCTTCCCCCAGGCCATCAGGCTCCTAAACTCGGTCTCTTAACATCATCTGTACTCTGGACATTAATACCTGCACTCAGCACTGACTGCTCTTTATTGTAACACAGCTATAAAACTGCATCCTTTTGCACTTTACATTGCTGCTATGTAACTACCTCGTTACTATTGTCTGTACATTTCTGTAAATATTCTCAGTTTAGCTTACAGATTTTTTATTATTAGAAATGTTATCTTTATATTGCTTAAATTGTTAATTATTTTTAGTGTTTATAATCTTGGAGTGGACCCTATTTACATTTCACTATTGGTTGTATATTCTGTATATAACTGTGTATGTGACAAATAAAAATCTTGAATCAGCGCGCGCAAGATTTGAACAGCAGGAGCGGGAATACACGGCTCGCAACAGCGTCAGGCTAGGAGAAAGAGAACATTGAACAAATTGGTGTAATATTTTCGTTTTGTTTGAGTGGCTTGGAGGCAAGGCAATGACCCATTTGTAATATTTCCACTAGGTTCTCTCTTGTGTATTATAATTAGCCCCAACCCTTTACAAAGCCCAGTGGATAAGGCACTAGTCTTTCACTTTGTTGTTTTTTTATTTCTGGAGTATTTTGTATGCATGTCCTGCTGTGTCATATTTTGTAATGTTAAGGTTGCACTGACATAGATTGCACTCCTGTCTTAATATTTTTCATGAGTGTTTCCCTTTTGTCTTGTTTTAGGAGAATTCTGGAGAAAATGGACCTGCTGGGGAAGGTGACTCCCATGCAGGCCAAAAAAAAAATAAAAAAAAATGGGACAACTTATAAAGTACGAAAGTTTGACACATCTTTGATTAAAGGTGCTCTAAGCGATGCTGGGTGACGTCACTTCTTGTTGACGTTCGAAGTATTGTCAACCAAACGGAGGCTAGCTCGACCCTCTCTCCTCCTCATCCCGTCCCCGAGCACCAGCACCAGCACCACCACGAGCACCAGCAGCACAGCACCAGCACAGCACCAGCACCAGCACCAGCAGCAGCACAGCACCAGCAGCACAGCACCAGCAGCACAGCACCAGCAGCACAGCACCAGCACCAGCAGCAGCACAGCAGCACAGCACCAGCAGCACAGCACCAGCAGCACAGCAGCACAGCACCAGCAGCACAGCACCAGCCCCAACAGCACCAGCAGCACAGCACCAGCCCCAGCAGCAGCATGAGCACCAGCACGAGCACCAGCAGCACCAGCACCTGGTTGCGCAATTAGGAAATCCTACGAAGGCTACATGGATGCATAGGCTGCACCCTTCGAAGTCTGCGGCCTTCACATTGGGACACAGCTTTAAAGTCCAAACAAGCACTGACATATGACACTACCACTGAGTGGCTTTTTGAGTATTTTAAATGAGTTCATTCCAGTAATCATTCAAAACAGGATTAATTTCAAATAACCTGCACATTTAAAAGATGACTGATTTTTTACTGATAAACACCACAAAAAAAAGAAAAAGAAAAGACATGACATCAGCAATTGCTGGTATACTGGAAATCTCTGAACAAGTCTAGTGTGTAATTAGAAATCGAAAATCTCTGTGCATCTCAAGTGTATGCAACAATACGAGATTCCACACGGTCGTACACCTTAAGTTTGACTGAAATTTCCTATATCCAACTTAACCCGGAAATTACTCTTTTCATGCAGTGTGATGAAAGGTTTCCTGAACTGTCAGCTCCCAAAATAGTGAAATGTGTGTTAAATGTATATAACACTGTGGCGAGCAGGACGAGGCCGGTGGCGTGATGAGCGACCCCTGCGCGACGCACCGGTCTCGTATCTCTCACGGAGGAGCGGAAGCATAAAGGAGGAGCGACGACAGTGAAGGACGAGAGAGGACCAGGCCTGGATTTATGTTGTGTTTTGTTTATGTGACAGCAGTCGTCCGTGAGGGGCTGCTGTCTTTACTTTCATTTTGTATTGGTTTATTTTATTATTAAAGTTGTTTAATGTTCACCGGTTCCCGCCTCCTTTTTTCCCATAACATCTTACCTCATAACAAATATATTGAATCTGTAATTTGTTGTCTAATGACAAATATCACTACAGACAACATCCATTTTTTTAAACTTGTAACATTACTTGCCATGTTTTGAAAGAACATTGTTCAGAACTAAAAACACAAATAAAAAAAAACACAAACATGGTGCGAGACCTACAGTCTTTCATCACGTTTTATTTAAAATCCTAAACATCACGTGAGAAGTGCTTGGATGCTGTAAACAACCAAATCAACTTCATTCTTGTTGTAAGGTCAGAGGAGAAAAGAACATTGTGTTCATAGCAAAAGACCAGGGTATAACCCTTTCGGTAGATTTCATCCTAAAAGTGTACGTACGCACATAAGGTAGATTTCTAGCTTTCGTGCGTATGCACACTTTTAAAACCAGGAGTTTTATTCGCTTTATAAAACCCAGTCAGCAGAATATTGTGCGCACATTGTAACAACCCCTTTTTTGTTTAGGTGTTACACTGAGGACGTTCAACAGAAATTTGACCAGTACTGAAAAATAAAACCACTTCATGCAACAAATATCAAATAAGTGCATACTATATAATTCCTCCAACAATAAACAAACAGTCTTTATCTCTGAGTTGGTGTGACCAAATAATAAATGAAACTTAATGTAAATGACCAGGAGAGATGAGTTGAGAATGAGGATGAGATGAGATGAGATGAGATGAGATGAGATGAGATGAGATGAGATGAGATGAGATGAGATGAGATGAGATGAGATGAGATGAGATGAGATGAGATGAGATGAGATGAGATGAGATGAGATGAGATGAGATGAGATGAGATGAGATGAGATGAGATGAGATGAGATGAGATGAGATGATTTTAAATCCACAAGGTTATTTGAGAGCGACGCAATGATATACTCCAATAATCCAAAATGAAGATGAGGTGAAGTTAGTCAATGGCTACAGTATGGTAACCCCCAGATCCCTAACTCACAAGAGTTGTGTTGGTCCAATGATGATAATGACTGATAATGAAAAGTTCTTGCTACCAAAGAAAGCAAAACATAACATCAGACATTATTCATTTCAAATACATCAATATACAGTTAAACAATACTCACATTTGAGCATAAACTCTACGAGTTCTCAAAAACGGACTTCCAACAGCTAACAGGTAGCATAAAAGTTAACCATGAGGTTCCCTTCTACCAAACTGAACTGACTTGTTCATGGGTTTTCTCAGGTTTATATCTGGTAGCCCTCTTGCACTAGTGCCCTCTAGCGGCTTGTAGTGGTATTACGTTAAACCCAGATATTCATTTTTATTCAATAGCCAGTGGAAAAACAATAAAAAACACAGGTTACGTTTTATACTGTTACACATGCATCTCCACCCTCTTCCCCAAAATAACCATATATCGAGCTGACAACGCTGTTATGGAATACAGACTCAGAAACAGGGAAATGCAATAACAAGTTCTTGATTTAGTAGCACAGAGCATAATGGTGGGAAACGGCAGTGAACAGGGCAATGATAGTTATCGTTGACTTGAGATGAATGATAATGGAAAGTCTTTGTCTTTCAGGTGCAGGAGTTCATGAATGGCTGAAGCAGATGGAGCACACACACACACCTCGCTGGATTGTAAGGTAAGTGAAACACACACACGAAGGACCAGGAGACACGAAGGGATCAGACGCTTGTAGAGGAATGATGTGTGAGGTAATCGCAGGAGTTAGGTATAGTCCAAACAATGTCTATAAAGAGACCGGACGCTGAACTGGTGCGAGGTGTGTGTGTTTAAACAGCAGTTCTGTGGATGATGGTGTAGTGTAGGTGTGTGTGTGTGTGTGTGTGTGTGTGTGTGTGTGTGTGTGTGTGTGTGTTTAAGCAGCAGTTCTGTGGATGATGGTGTAGTGTAGGTGTGTGTGTGTGTGTGTTCAAGCAGCAGTTCTGTGGATGATGGTGTAGTGTGTGTGTGTGTGTGTTTAAGCAGCAGTTCTGTGGATGATGGTGTAGTGTAGGTGTGTGTGTGTGTGTGTGTGTGTGTGTTCAAGCAGCAGTTCTGTGGATGATGGTGTAGTGTAGGTGTGTGTGTGTGTGTGTGTGTGTGTGTGTGTGTGTGTGTGTGTGTGTGTGTTGTTTAAACAGCAGTTCTGTGGATGATGGTGTAGTGTAGGTGTGTGTGTGTGTGTGTTTAAGCAGCAGTTCTGTGGATGATGGTGTAGTGTAGGTGTGTGTGTGTGTGTGTGTGTGTGTGTGTGTGTGTGTGTGTGTGTGTGTGTGTGTGTGTGTGTGTGTGTGTGTGAAAGCAGCAGTTAAGAGTTAATCTTAATCTTTTCCACTGGCTAAAATAGTATTTAATTAGTATTTAATTGCATTTATTTAATTACTTTAAACAAATCAAATTTATGCAATTTTGCCCATAAGATAAACATATTTTAGGATGTTTATATATTTTTTATGGAAACGGATAGGGCTTATTTTTTGCAGTGTAAATAATTGTAAGACTCAGCATGTCACTGACAAAACATTTCTAAAATAAAACATGCATATCTTGCCGTTTCCTACTGTCTGTCTGTGACACATCACCTGTGTTCATCAGAGTTTGTACAGTACGGTGTCGTCGGACTTATTCAAACCAGCCAAAGGACTGTTGGATCACTGCGCGAGTCCTTCAGTGTCTGTCATACTGTTTAAGTTGCTAAGCTATCTTCTTAGACGGAGTCAAGTGCGCATCATTCATCATTATTCGCACGAAAAGATTCTTTCAGAACATGAGTTTGTTACGGAAGCAGACTCAAGAGATGATTAGTGAAGATATAACAGTAGTTTATTTGACAACACAGAGCGGAGACAGGATGCAGGTACGTGATATGAACAGTTATACTTTGGAGAGCAGTATGCAGGTGATGATTGGAATAGTTCTTCTTACAGGAATGGAGACACACAGGAAAGACGAGACGACGGAGACACTGTGGATAATGGAGGTTTGCGATATCAAGTTAAGTAGTCCTTTATGAATAAACAAGACCAGACGGTGAACTGAGGTGAAGAGTGTGGCTGCGTTCGAAACCGCATACTCAATGAGTAGGTACTTAATTTCAATAAGTACTTACTTAACGAGCGCTAAAAGAGTAGGTACTTTATAGCCAGATCTCGTTGAGTATGAATGCGAACCGGACATCTGCCATGTTGACGTTATCATGTGACCTACGACGCGTTATCACACACGCAACAACTTAAAAGATTTGAACGACACGTTTAATTCATCTATCTGTAAATATCTTGATATTGATTAAACTTGCTCATTTTGTGGTCTTTTTGAAGAAAATGCTGCCCATTTGTTTTGTGAATACATTTAGGGTTGATTTAAGTTCTCATATTTAACCCTACTAATGTGACCCACCGTTTTATCCATAACGATGTTATTTATTATTTTATTACTGTCATCTCTTGAATATGTTGTTAATTTCTTTATTTGTATCCAAACATTTTCATCCACAAACAAAAGCGGCTAACTGCTTTATGTTTTCCTCCTTTTCTTGTTGAATTTAACTCTCGTTTCATCCCTCAGGCCTATAAATATAAAAAAAATGAATTTTTTAAATGTATTATAATGAATTATTTAAGAAAATATATATTAAGATATTCAATCTTGTAGGTTCTTTTTTCCTGTGTAAAAAATCTCATATTATGTATGCAAACCCATGATTGATATATATACCTCATAACATCAGTAACTCGACAGCCCTACCTAGAATGTTTTTCCTCAGCGTTTGTAATGTCTGCATAAAGGGCAGCTGTGCGAAGATTTGCCTTTGGAGAAAACTGTTGATTTTATACTCAAAAAATGTAAGTCTCATTAATATTAAAAATGTATATTACCCCAAAATGAATTGCATTGCTATCCCACCCCAAAGCATACAATAATGCAACAGGTGGCGCTGCTCTGCTGGCGACCCGGACTCAGGTGTTGGTTACATTGATTACGTGTTGGAATATTGTTATTTTTTATTTTATTACGTATTTTTATTATTTGATTCGGAAGAAGGTCGTATCGTACCATGGGGATCTGTATGAGAACTATTCTGCTGACGCTGTTTGTTTGGGAACTTGTGTATCGAGGCCTTGCAGTGCGAAGAAGCGGGGAAGATGGGTGTTTGTCACCGATTACCTACACCAGAGATACGCTGTTGTCGCTTCGAACAAGAGACATTTTAACAACTGTGGATTTCTCTGAGGCACGGAATTCTCAACTACTTCAGTCGAAGCGCTTACGGAAGAGGGGGAAGAGGGGTGGTGTACGACAACGCATACGGAGGAGAGGAAATAGACCACCGCTTCCTTCGGTTGTTTTTGGAAACGTACGGTCGTTGAGAGGAAAAATGGAGGAGCTTCGTATTAACAACAGAGTGTGTTTTGAATACCGTGAATCGAGCCTCATGGTGTTCACAGAGACATGGTTACATCAGAACATTCCTGATTCACTAGTGGAGTTGGAAGGACGCTCCCTGGTTCGCTTGGACAGAACAGAGGCAGCTGGAAAGAGCAGAGGGGGAGGCATTGGCATTTACATCAGAGACGACTGGTGTAAGCAGTATACAGTGCGGGAGGCGGTATGTAACCCCGATTTGGAGCTACTCTGTTTATCTTTAAGACCTTGCCAAGGGAGTTTGGGAATATTGTTATGTGTGCGGTATATATTCCCCCGGATGGCAATGCTGCGAGGGCCGCAGCTCGAATAACTGACTGTGTCCAGCAGCAACTGCACAAGACGCCAGGAGCAGCAGTTCTTATTTTGGGAGATTTTAACCATTGCAAATTGGAGCAAGTGCTCACTGGTTTTGAACAGTATGTTCAGTGTGCAACACGTGATCAAAATATTCTAGATAAATGTTACGGTAATATTAAAAAAGCATACATTGCTGGACCAAAGCCTCCATTGGCAAATTCCGATCATAATATTATTCATTTATCCCCGATATATAAGACTGTTTTTAAATCTAGGAAACCAGAGGTAAAGACTGTTTCTGTCTGGTCCGAGTACAGCATAGAAAATCTTAAAGGATGCTTTTTGTGCACTGATTGGGATGTGTTTCACAGCTTGGACATTAATGAGGCTACAGATACTATCACGATTATATCAATTTTTGTGTTGACAATGTGCTGGAAAAAAAATGTGTGACTGTTTATCCAAACAATAAGCCGTATATCACAAAGGAGATAAAAGACTGTATTAATCGGAAAAAACAAGCCTTTCGAGAACATGATCGAGTGGGTATAAGATTGATCCAGAAGGAATTGAATAATCTGCTAAGAAATGCTAGGAAAAAACAGAAAGATATTTTAGAACAGAGTTTTATGTCCACAAATTCTAAGAAATTATGGGACACTATTAAAATTATGACTAATATGAATACAAAAGTTAACCGTCTTATTACTAATGATGACCTGAGGAAGGCAAATTAATTAAATGACTTTTACCTCAGGTTTGATACACAGAACTGTGTACTGGAATGTAGAGAAGCTTTGGATTCACTTGTAATCGAGAACACATCTGATAGGATCATTGTGGACCAGCAGAAAGTTTGTTCAATCTTCAGTCGACTGTGTACCAAGAAGTCCACAGGTCCTGATGGTATCTCGGCATTATTGTTAAAATCTTGTGCCGAAGAACTAACTGTGGCATGGTGCCCAATCTTTCAGCAATCGGTGGATTCTCATATCATACCTGATCTATGGAAAAAATCTATTATTGTTCCATTACCAAAAAAAACAGGTTCAAGTGAAAATAAGGACTTCAGGCCAGTAGCCTTGACATCATGTGTGATGAAAAGTTTTGAGAAGTATATGGTGTCTATTTTAAAGACTGAAGTTAACTCTGTACTTGATCCATTACAATTCGCATACAGGCCGGGTCGCAGTACAGAAGATGCTGTTAACACTGTGACTTATTTTATTACTAAACATCTGGAAAATCCAAAAGCTTATGCACGTTTATTATTTGTTGATTTCAGTTCTGCTTTTAATACAGTTCAGCCCCACCGTTTAATTCAGAAACTGAAGATGTTTAATGTTAATTCCTTTTTAATTAAGTGGTATCTTTCTTTTTTGACTAATCGGACCCAACAGGTTAGAGTCAATCATACTTTATCGGAGTTGAAACATATCAGTATAGGTGTTCCACAGGGATGTGTTAGTTCTCCCATTTTATTTACATTGTATACGAACGAGTGTTCAAGTTGTGATCATAACAATTTTATAGTAAAGTTCTCAGATGATACAGCGATACTTAGTCTTTTGCATGAGAAGAATGATTTTTCAGTCTATTTCTCAGTGATATCAAGGTTTGCAGAGTGGTGCGATCTAAATCATCTTATTTTTAACATAGAAAAGACTGAGGAGATGATTTTTTATCTTAGATCAATAGGTGATCACACACCAGTGCTTTTACATGGAAAATCAATTAAGCAAGTACGTTCTTATAAGTACCTTGGCATCTACGTGGATAACACACTTAGTTGGGGAATTCACGTTGATACAATTTGTTCTCGTATGCAGCAAAGACTGTATTTTTTACGTAGACTCAGACTTTATGGAGTTGACCAGAAAATGATGTGGTTGTTTTATTCGGCAGTTATAGAGAGCATAGTTAGATATGGCATTACGGTTTGGTTTGGTAACCTTACAATTCAGGTAAAGTCGAAGCTTGCACGTTTGGTTAGAATAGCGATGAAGACCATTGGGAGAAAAGAAATTATATGAACAATCGGTCCTGAGAGAAGCACATAAAATCGTGGGTGACCCATTGCATGTTCTGTATACTGAGTATGAATTGTTACCTTCTGGAAGACGATACAGATTTCCGATGTGTAGATATAACCGTTTTAAGAAGTCTTTTATCCCTTTTTCAATTAAATTGTTAAATGATGAATGATGTGTATGTGTATGTATATGTATGTGTATGTATGTGTGTGTATAGGAATTGTTATTTATTATAATATTAGTGTTTTTAACATATGTATTTCAATGTTTCAATGTCAATGTAAACACCTTGAATCCAACACAAATTTCCCCTTTGGGGACAATAAAGTGTATTTCATTCATTCATTCATTTCACAATAATAACAACGATAAATGCTGACCAATACTTAATTATATTACTTTTACTGAAAATGATATAATTCAATAAAACAAACAAAATGTAATGTGTCATATGACATGATTGAATACACTCTAGATGTGTATATAGTGAACATATCTACATTTTCATTCAAACAATTAAATAAAGCATTAATTAAAATAATTCTATTTTATTTACTGACAACAATGAGAAATATTAATAAATTAGTAAAAGAATGAATGAAAGTCACCATCACACAATAAACAAATGCAAGTCAACACATGAAACAAAGCTTTATTCAAACTACAATCATGTATGTCGGCTACAGGCGCTGAACCCCACATCCTTCTGTCATCTCAACACAGCGGTTCCCATTCTGCGGCTTTATTCTGATGAATCAGCTGACCGCCAGAGGTGAGCCGTGCCTTCGTGCCTGAGGTTGTTGCGTGCTGTGTTGTGCTTCACAATCTGAGGCAATAAGGGCAGGTGGAGTGATGGAGTGATGGAGGGTCTCGTAAGGGCAGGTGGAGTGATGGAGTGATGGAGGGTCTCATAAGGGCAGGTGGAGTGATGGAGTGATGGAGGGTCTCATAAGGGCAGGTGGAGTGATGGAGGGTCTCATAAGGGCAGGTGGAGTGATGGAGTGATGGAGGGTCTCGTAAGGGCAGGTGGAGTGATGGAGTGATGGAGGGTCTCGTAAGGGCAGGTGGAGTGATGGAGTGATGGAGGGTCTCATAAGGGCAGGTGGAGTGATGGTGGGACTCATCCATGGCACCATCTCCAGGATTCAGCTCTGGGCTCTTCATCCTCAGTGCTCACACCAGCCTGCTGACATTTCAGATCCTACAAAAATGCACAAACATAACACAAAAGCTGTCATTTTAACTGCACAATGTCATTTGATTTCAGTATTATTTAGAAGACAAAAACGCTTTTTTTCACAAATGCCGCCGTCATCTTTCCTTGCAGGTCCTGCTCCACCACAAAAGATCTGCAACAAATGCACAGAAATCAAGAATCAGGAAAGTGCTGTAATAGCTCTGTTTAAAATTACAATAATTAAAATAAACTACAACTTAATATTTAAATAGTTGTTGTTATTCATTTCTGTAGTGTACTCACTCAAAGCCTTTGATGGCAGCATTCAGCTTCATGAGCCTCTCTCCACTGGATAAACACACATCTGTTCATCTGACCCTGTAACATCCAGACGAGATTCACATTACCTCTGTGATTTATGAGCAACACTACATTTACATGTTGAGGTTGTTTTAACTTTTTATCCAACATAAATGTTCCTCAATTTATCAACAGTAATGGACAAATAAAATAGATAACTTATGTTTAGTTACTTTATAGATTTGTTCTAGCACACATTCATCACTCAGATGTCTATTTCATGTTGTGATGTGCTCTTCTGCAATACTTACTGAAGATTTTCCTGTCAGATGTAAATAGACATTTAAAATAAGCGTCTTTGAGATATATATGGTTTATGTAAATCCACTTTAGAGACGTAACTTACGTGTCCTTACTGGAGCTCCCCTGTTAGCTAACGTTATACATAAAACTTGTTTTTTCAGCAAAATCAAAACTATACTATACTGTGTAACGTCTTTACACCTTGAACAATTCAACAGTTTACTCTACAGTAGTTCAACACATGCGATTTTAACACAAGGAACCGTGTTCACTCACATTTGAAAGCACTTGCGTCGCTGATATCTGCGATGTTCGATTATGACATATCCTCTCGCGTGGCCTCCTGGGATAGAAAAGTATCCATCGGATCAGCACTCAAAAATCTGTGTGGAAGCAGTAAGCCATCCGGGAACTTCTCGCCTACTCTTTTATGAATACTGATGTTTCGAACATACTGCTTCCTTCACGTACTGTTTTTGCCTACTATATAGTAGGAAAGTAGGCATATTCAAACGCACTTAAGTCCGAATCTCGCGATAATTAGTACGTCACCCAGGTAATTCTCGCCTACTCTTTTGGATTCGTACATACTTTTTCGCTCACCTACTCTTTTTCCCATACTAAATAGTAGGGAAGTATGCGGTTTCGAACGCAGCCTGTGTCTTTATAGTGCTGGTGATGATAATGATGATAGTGGTGATGATGTGCAGGTGTGTGTGATTAGTACTCAGGTGACGGAGTGCGCTGTGATTGGCTGGTGTGAGAGCCTGGCTGATCTGTAACAGATTTCTGCTATTTAGAACATAATTAAAAGCGGAATTATCATGCACCAAGCACTCCTCGCTGTGGTTAAAACATTAAAACACAGCATGCCACAGGAAAAGTGTTCAAGAGCAGCACATGCACTACAAATATTTCTATTTAAATGTAAAAAAACAAAATACAGTCCTTAACTTCATTAATGAGAGTGGCATATTTAATCTAAATGTGTATATCAGATGTAAAACAGAGTTTAAATCATTCTGTTTACTTCGCTCATTCCAGTAAAGGAGTGCATACACGCGGTCTAGAATATCTGTATGATGCGCACATATTTACGCCTGGGTTATTTTTTATAAATCCGAATATGTACGTGGAAAATTGTGTACGCACATTTCAATGCCTTTTTTGTGTGTACACAACGTTTAGATATCAGGCCCCTGGGAATAGAAAGATGTTGAATCATTAATAATCAAAATTTCAGCTGATCAACAAGATGTATTCAATGCTTTCTGTTATATTTTATCCACAACACATTGTGTACTTAGCCTGAACATGGCTAAACGTCCCTTTATCAAAGATATTAATTAAAAGAAAGTTCCAACCCACCTTTCATATGAATCCTGGCAGAGAAAACACATGGCAGAAGAGCAGATCTGGAGACTCAGGTAAACGTGTGCATCATCACAGCAGCCTGACTGAATGAAAAACAGATAAAAATCAGTATATATATATATATTTCCAACCTTTTTACATTAAGCAGATCATGGATCTTTTCAAATTTTCAATTAAAACATTATAGTAAATCTTTGTTCATCAGATGAGATTTGCTACAGCATTTTTTTTTTACTTTGCACAATTCAATAAAAATCAGCCCAAACAAGCAGAAAGCTGCCCAGTACAACAGCTTGCTAGAACCAGTTGAAAAACCAGAACAGCTTATGGAATTAACTTTTGTATCTTTGCTGAGGTGCATCATGGGAGGTGGGAGAAACCAAGTGTATAAGATAAAGGGGAATGTTTCTTTTAAAATGTAACAGTTTTCCAATGAGGAAATATGTATACATGGCTGTACATAATTTGTGAATTCGTGCATTTAGATTTCAGTAGTTATCATATTAAGATTTGGTTGTTTGGTGAATTTAATTCCTGATTACTTGAATTCCTGTCAATGGTTGTGCCCATGAGTATAAATGCCCACAAACTGAACTTACAAAGTATTGCCAGTCTGTGATGGAAGTTGGAGAGAGAGGAATCTGCTGAGGTTTGGAAGTAATGGTAGTGGGGAATACTTTTAATGTTATTTGTTTTCACTTGTTCTTAATTCTTATTGTAGAATTGTACACTGTCTGATTGTGTGTACCGCCTCGCTCTACATTATCCTGCTTATTACATGGCTACCTACCAAATAAATCAATAATTTGAAACAAAATATTGATTTTAAAAAGGAGTTTATTGATTTAAAAACGATTGTATTGCTTCCGCTAAAAAAAAGTCCGTTCCGTCTCTACGGTTAGAATCCTGCGTCCATAGCAACGCTCTATTTTTCATGGCAATGGTGTGTTATACTTAGCAGCGTCTGTTATCAAGAAATAACACACCGCATTCTACATTACAATTCAACCAAGCCATGTAATAAATATATATATATATATATAACATTTTCCAACATTGTATTTTTGTATTTTCAATGTAAATATAGACACTTCATATTGTGTTTGGATGTAATAACATTTAGGATTTATCTATTTGCAAAACTGGAGTGTGTTGTTTGTGACAGGGATGTAAACAGCTGGATTTAAGAGAAACTAAAGATCGTAACTGTTCAGTTTTGGCATATGTTTATGCAAATCTTTGCATTTCTTTAGTCCTCATCAGTGGTGGATATACTGCCACATTCTGAGTGAACACGAGGCTGGTCTTCTACTCCAATGATCTGTGAATCTGAAGATTAACAGAATCGCTTTTTCAGATGCTTCATGGTCTCTGGAAATGGGTTAGTAACATCAACTACATTCCACAAAGCTTGTATTGTTCATTCAATAGCTCTTCAGAATTAATTCAGAGTTGAATTTGAATTGCATTTCTAAGGAGACTATTCTGTGTGTACCAACAGGTTAACATGCATTCTTTTTATTTAAAAGCAAACAGTGTAGTAGTTTAGATTTGTGCATTAATTAACTTAAATGTTAGAATGTTGCAGAGAAACTGTTAAATGGATAAAATGGTGATTTATTGGAGAACTTTTTGAATATTGCTATTTTAGCACAGGAGAAGTTTAAGAGTACATCATTCATCGATGTAATTTAATTTCTGATTAATAGAAACTACATAAATTAAGTTCTGAACAGTTAAATTCCATTTGCATAGATTGGAGGAAAGCATTAGGCAAGATGCTGAACACTGAGGGAAAACGTTGCTTTAATCTATTTGAACATTGAACTAAGAACTTATTTGTTTTTAATATTGAATCATTTAATAGTTTGCCCAGTAGGCATTTTCGAGCACATAATTTTCATTTAAATACATAGTTCGTGTACAAGTTCAAGTACAGTGTTGAATCAGAATGGGTTAACTTGTAATATAGACTGAATGCAGTGTTTTAATGGCATTGCTGTGTGTACAGTTAATCAGACTAAAGAGCCACTTTGCCCTTGATGTTAGGCATCCTGGCTAATGTAACCTAACCTAACCTAACCTGAAACTGAAATCGGTGAAAACAAAGTTGGTAAATGTTTTGATGCAAGTTATGTTATGCACATTAAGTAAAAGTGGCACATTTGAAAATTGTCAACCAGATTAAGTAATTGGACTCTTATCAAAGGAAAAAAAGTTTTTAAAACTAGAAGAGAAATCTGTGTTCGTTATAATGGCACCTTTGATCCTCTGATCATAGTAATGTGGTTATGTAATGTGATGCTTGTATTGTGATTCTTTTTATCCCATTTGTTAAAATCGTTCATGTGGTCCTTTTTCATCCAACTTTATATGGAACTTGTAAACTTGTCTTGTATTTGTTACACTTTGTTTTGTTTATGCTTTCATTTTAAAGCCTTTTTGTACTTGGGATATAGTCCATGTTTCCATCTTTTTTAAAGCCTTTGTGAACTAACTTTTTGTTACTACCCTTTTATTTTTGTCCCTTAGGTTTATGTTCTTTTTTTTTGTGTGTTCCCATTTGCCTGTGTTGGCTGGTCCCCTCCAGCTGTTTAGATAGCCCAGTCTTGTCTGATGTCCTTCTCACACAGTTGTTGTATTTATGGCTTGGCCACTGGTACTCTTTAAGGCTTGTATCTTTGTCCCTCCCCCCCCCCCCTTAATACTCATTTAGTTTTTTTTGTCCCTTTGCATTGATGGTATTATGCCTTTAAATTTTTTTTATGCTTCTGTTTACCCCTTTTTGTATTTTAGACCTTTACTTGTTTCTTGCCCTGGCTGCCTTTTGATATTGTATGCCTCTTGTATTGTAAAGCTTTGTATGAAAGTTGTAAACTGACCTGTATTTTTGTTGTGCCTTGTCAACCTATTGTGTCTAACTGCCCCTTTTTGACTCACTCATTTAGTCTCTGTATATATACTTTGTTCCTTGTCACCTCTAAGTTGGTTGTTCTGTCCCTGGGTGTTAAACTTCTAATGTCACACTTACGTCTAGTCTGCACCTGTTCTCGTAAGTCCCTGATTAGTTCATATTCCTCCAACTGTGTCTAGTTAGTTCCCTCATTTCATCCTTTGTATTTATACTTCCTATTTTGTTCAGTCCCTTGTCGGTTCTCATTAATGTTAGTTGTGGTTGTCATGTGTGAGTTTGTTTCAGTAAAGATTGTATTTACCCTCATCTTTGTCTTGTACCTTCTACTACACCCAGATGTTACACCCAAGTGTTTATTTTTATTTACAAAGCTTTACTGTTGCAACTAGATCCTGATCAAACTCATCGAAGATGACCCTAACTCAAATCTTCGAACTGCCACTCATCCTCTTTTGCCTCTTTATTCATACCACTTTCAACCTTGTGGTGGTTCCATTTTGTACAGTTTTGTATTCCTGTTTAAGTGTACTTGTAATTTCATGCTCCCTTTTTTTGGGTCCCTTTTGTAGATGTTAATGATTTGTATTTATGCAGTTGACTGACTTGTGATGTATTTCTTTTATTGTAAAAGTGTTTAACAATTTGTTTTGAGAAAAAAATATATTTTAAGGGGTAAGAGTCCGAGGGGTAAGAGTCCGAGGGGTAAGAGTCCGAGGGGTAAGAGTCCGAGGGGTAAGAGTCCGAGGGGTAAGAGTCCGAGGGGTAAGAGTCCGAGGGGTAAGAGTCCGAGGGGTAAGAGTCCGAGGGGTAAGAGTCCGAGGGGTAAGAGTCCGAGGGGTAAGAGTCCGAGGGGTAAGAGTCCGAGGGGTAAGAGTCCGAGGGGTAAGAGTCCGAGGGGTAAGAGTCAGGGTTAGAGTTAGGGTTAGGTTAGGGTTAGGGTTAGGGTTAGGTAGGGAGGTAAAAACGACTTTCACCCTCATTAGTAACCACCCTCATTTGCATAAAGGGCATCTGATTGGCCGAATCTTAACTGTCCATATATCTGCAACGGTGTGTTTTATCTGTACGAAACTTGGTTTATATAGTAATTGATGTATGGCTAGTCGACTGGTGGTGGTTTGGTGCGCCTCTAGCGCCACCAGGTGTGTAGACACGGTACTGCACTTTATTTTTTAGATTTGTTTTTTTTTAACAGGGGTCTATTTTATAAATTGCTGTTGTATCTAGGGTTATTTTATATAGGGGTGGTCTATCCTGGTATATTTTGGGTAGGGTCTGTGTAGGTCCCGCCAGTGGTCAGTGTTTTTTGGTTTTGTTTTCTGTTTTTTTGTGCAGGTGGTGGGTAGGTTTAGCTGGTTAGGTGAGGTAGCGTGCCAGGCCTTTGGCCTTTGACCCTGCATCCATGCAGACGCCCTGACGCAAACTGAACTTGAGTTTTCCCCCAGCTGTTCACCTGTCAATGCAAAATGGTTGCATTTGCCGTGCATATCAGCACGAGTGCTGAAACAGCACCAATGCTGACAGGTAAGTGTCTATTTCTATAGATAGATTGATGGATGGAGTGATGGATGGATGGATGGATGGATGGATGGATGGATGGATGGATGGATGGATGGATGGATGGATGGATGGATAGATAGGTACATGAGTTGAAACAACTTTTTGTTAAAAAAAATGTTTTTGTTAAAAAAAATGTTTTTGTTTGAAAAAGTGAATGTTTTTTAGGCCTGTGTTACATTGATGGATGGAGTGATGGAGTGATGGATGGATGGATGGATGGATGGATAGATAGATGAATAGATGAATATATAGATACATGAGTTTAAACCACTTTTTGTTAAAAAAAATATGTTTTTGTTTGAAAAAGTGAATGTTTTTAGGCCTGTGTTATACATGGATGGATGGAGTGATGGATGGATGGATGGATGGATGGATAGATAGATAAATAGATAGATAGATGAATAGATGAATATATAGATACATGAGTTTAAACAACTTTTTGTTAAAAAAAAAAAAGTTTTTGTTTGAAAAAGTGAATGTTTTTAGGCCTGTGTTATACATGGATGGATGGAGTGATGGAGTGATGGAGTGATGGATGGATGGATGGATAGATAGATGGATAGATGGATAGATGGATAGATGGATAGATGAGTTTGATCGACTGTTTGTTCATATTTTTTTATTGTTTTGTGTTAAATATTGAAAGTAGTCTTTGGACTAATGGTTAGTTTGGGTTTAGGGTTAGTTTGAGGCTATGGTTAGGTTAGGGTTAAAATGGCATATAGGTAGGGAGGTAAAAACGACTTTCACCCTCATTAGTAACCACCCTCATTTGCATAAAGGGCATCTGATTGGCCGAATCTTAACTGTCCATATATCTGCAACGGTGTGTTTTATCTGTACGAAACTTGGTTTATATAGTAATTGATGTATGGCTAGTCGACTGGTGGTGGTTTGGTGCGCCTCTAGCGCCACCAGGTGTGTAGACACGGTACTGCACTTTATTTTTTAGATTTGTTTTTTTTTAACAGGGGTCTATTTTATAAATTGCTGTTGTATCTAGGGTTATTTTATATAGGGGTGGTCTATCCTGGTATATTTTGGGTAGGGTCTGTGTAGGTCCCGCCAGTGGTCAGTGTTTTTTGGTTTTGTTTTCTGTTTTTTTGTGCAGGTGGTGGGTAGGTTTAGCTGGTTAGGTGAGGTAGCGTGCCAGGCCTTTGGCCTTTGACCCTGCATCCATGCAGACGCCCTGACGCAAACTGAACTTGAGTTTTCCCCCAGCTGTTCACCTGTCAATGCAAAATGGTTGCATTTGCCGTGCATATCAGCACGAGTGCTGAAACAGCACCAATGCTGACAGGTAAGTGTCTATTTCTATAGATAGATTGATGGATGGAGTGATGGATGGATGGATGGATGGATGGATGGATGGATGGATGGATGGATGGATGGATGGATGGATGGATGGATAGATAGGTACATGAGTTGAAACAACTTTTTGTTAAAAAAAATGTTTTTGTTAAAAAAAATGTTTTTGTTTGAAAAAGTGAATGTTTTTTAGGCCTGTGTTACATTGATGGATGGAGTGATGGAGTGATGGATGGATGGATGGATGGATGGATAGATAGATGAATAGATGAATATATAGATACATGAGTTTAAACCACTTTTTGTTAAAAAAAATATGTTTTTGTTTGAAAAAGTGAATGTTTTTAGGCCTGTGTTATACATGGATGGATGGAGTGATGGATGGATGGATGGATGGATGGATAGATAGATAAATAGATAGATAGATGAATAGATGAATATATAGATACATGAGTTTAAACAACTTTTTGTTAAAAAAAAAAAAGTTTTTGTTTGAAAAAGTGAATGTTTTTAGGCCTGTGTTATACATGGATGGATGGAGTGATGGAGTGATGGAGTGATGGATGGATGGATGGATAGATAGATGGATAGATGGATAGATGGATAGATGGATAGATGAGTTTGATCGACTGTTTGTTCATATTTTTTTATTGTTTTGTGTTAAATATTGAAAGTAGTCTTTGGACTAATGGTTAGTTTGGGTTTAGGGTTAGTTTGAGGCTATGGTTAGGTTAGGGTTAAAATGGCATATAGGTAGGGAGGTAAAAACGACTTTCACCCTCATTAGTAACCACCCTCATTTGCATAAAGGGCATCTGATTGGCCGAATCTTAACTGTCCATATATCTGCAACGGTGTGTTTTATCTGTACGAAACTTGGTTTATATAGTAATTGATGTATGGCTAGTCGACTGGTGGTGGTTTGGTGCGCCTCTAGCGCCACCAGGTGTGTAGACACGGTACTGCACTTTATTTTTTAGATTTGTTTTTTTTTAACAGGGGTCTATTTTATAAATTGCTGTTGTATCTAGGGTTATTTTATATAGGGGTGGTCTATCCTGGTATATTTTGGGTAGGGTCTGTGTAGGTCCCGCCAGTGGTCAGTGTTTTTTGGTTTTGTTTTCTGTTTTTTTTGTGCAGGTGGTGGGTAGGTTTAGCTGGTTAGGTGAGGTAGCGTGCCAGGCCTTTGGCCTTTGACCCTGCATCCATGCAGACGCCCTGACGCAAACTGAACTTGAGTTTTCCCCCAGCTGTTCACCTGTCAATGCAAAATGGTTGCATTTGCCGTGCATATCAGCACGAGTGCTGAAACAGCACCAATGCTGACAGGTAAGTGTCTATTTCTATAGATAGATTGATGGATGGAGTGATGGATGGATGGATGGATGGATGGATGGATGGATGGATGGATGGATGGATGGATGGATGGATGGATAGATAGGTACATGAGTTGAAACAACTTTTTGTTAAAAAAAATGTTTTTGTTAAAAAAAATGTTTTTGTTTGAAAAAGTGAATGTTTTTTAGGCCTGTGTTACATTGATGGATGGAGTGATGGAGTGATGGATGGATGGATGGATGGATGGATAGATAGATGAATAGATGAATATATAGATACATGAGTTTAAACCACTTTTTGTTAAAAAAAATATGTTTTTGTTTGAAAAAGTGAATGTTTTTAGGCCTGTGTTATACATGGATGGATGGAGTGATGGATGGATGGATGGATGGATGGATAGATAGATAAATAGATAGATAGATGAATAGATGAATATATAGATACATGAGTTTAAACAACTTTTTGTTAAAAAAAAAAAAGTTTTTGTTTGAAAAAGTGAATGTTTTTAGGCCTGTGTTATACATGGATGGATGGAGTGATGGAGTGATGGAGTGATGGATGGATGGATGGATAGATAGATGGATAGATGGATAGATGGATAGATGGATAGATGAGTTTGATCGACTGTTTGTTCATATTTTTTTATTGTTTTGTGTTAAATATTGAAAGTAGTCTTTGGACTAATGGTTAGTTTGGGTTTAGGGTTAGTTTGAGGCTATGGTTAGGTTAGGGTTAAAATGGCATATAGGTAGGGAGGTAAAAACGACTTTCACCCTCATTAGTAACCACCCTCATTTGCATAAAGGGCATCTGATTGGCCGAATCTTAACTGTCCATATATCTGCAACGGTGTGTTTTATCTGTACGAAACTTGGTTTATATAGTAATTGATGTATGGCTAGTCGACTGGTGGTGGTTTGGTGCGCCTCTAGCGCCACCAGGTGTGTAGACACGGTACTGCACTTTATTTTTTAGATTTGTTTTTTTTTAACAGGGGTCTATTTTATAAATTGCTGTTGTATCTAGGGTTATTTTATATAGGGGTGGTCTATCCTGGTATATTTTGGGTAGGGTCTGTGTAGGTCCCGCCAGTGGTCAGTGTTTTTTGGTTTTGTTTTCTGTTTTTTTGTGCAGGTGGTGGGTAGGTTTAGCTGGTTAGGTGAGGTAGCGTGCCAGGCCTTTGGCCTTTGACCCTGCATCCATGCAGACGCCCTGACGCAAACTGAACTTGAGTTTTCCCCCAGCTGTTCACCTGTCAATGCAAAATGGTTGCATTTGCCGTGCATATCAGCACGAGTGCTGAAACAGCACCAATGCTGACAGGTAAGTGTCTATTTCTATAGATAGATTGATGGATGGAGTGATGGATGGATGGATGGATGGATGGATGGATGGATGGATGGATGGATGGATGGATGGATGGATAGATAGGTACATGAGTTGAAACAACTTTTTGTTAAAAAAAATGTTTTTGTTAAAAAAAATGTTTTTGTTTGAAAAAGTGAATGTTTTTTAGGCCTGTGTTACATTGATGGATGGAGTGATGGAGTGATGGATGGATGGATGGATGGATGGATAGATAGATGAATAGATGAATATATAGATACATGAGTTTAAACCACTTTTTGTTAAAAAAAATATGTTTTTGTTTGAAAAAGTGAATGTTTTTAGGCCTGTGTTATACATGGATGGATGGAGTGATGGATGGATGGATGGATGGATGGATAGATAGATAAATAGATAGATAGATGAATAGATGAATATATAGATACATGAGTTTAAACAACTTTTTGTTAAAAAAAAAAAAGTTTTTGTTTGAAAAAGTGAATGTTTTTAGGCCTGTGTTATACATGGATGGATGGAGTGATGGAGTGATGGAGTGATGGATGGATGGATGGATAGATAGATGGATAGATGGATAGATGGATAGATGGATAGATGAGTTTGATCGACTGTTTGTTCATATTTTTTTATTGTTTTGTGTTAAATATTGAAAGTAGTCTTTGGACTAATGGTTAGTTTGGGTTTAGGGTTAGTTTGAGGCTATGGTTAGGTTAGGGTTAAAATGGCATATAGGTAGGGAGGTAAAAACGACTTTCACCCTCATTAGTAACCACCCTCATTTGCATAAAGGGCATCTGATTGGCCGAATCTTAACTGTCCATATATCTGCAACGGTGTGTTTTATCTGTACGAAACTTGGTTTATATAGTAATTGATGTATGGCTAGTCGACTGGTGGTGGTTTGGTGCGCCTCTAGCGCCACCAGGTGTGTAGACACGGTACTGCACTTTATTTTTTAGATTTGTTTTTTTTTAACAGGGGTCTATTTTATAAATTGCTGTTGTATCTAGGGTTATTTTATATAGGGGTGGTCTATCCTGGTATATTTTGGGTAGGGTCTGTGTAGGTCCCGCCAGTGGTCAGTGTTTTTTGGTTTTGTTTTCTGTTTTTTTGTGCAGGTGGTGGGTAGGTTTAGCTGGTTAGGTGAGGTAGCGTGCCAGGCCTTTGGCCTTTGACCCTGCATCCATGCAGACGCCCTGACGCAAACTGAACTTGAGTTTTCCCCCAGCTGTTCACCTGTCAATGCAAAATGGTTGCATTTGCCGTGCATATCAGCACGAGTGCTGAAACAGCACCAATGCTGACAGGTAAGTGTCTATTTCTATAGATAGATTGATGGATGGAGTGATGGATGGATGGATGGATGGATGGATGGATGGATGGATGGATGGATGGATGGATGGATGGATGGATAGATAGGTACATGAGTTGAAACAACTTTTTGTTAAAAAAAATGTTTTTGTTAAAAAAAATGTTTTTGTTTGAAAAAGTGAATGTTTTTTAGGCCTGTGTTACATTGATGGATGGAGTGATGGAGTGATGGATGGATGGATGGATGGATGGATAGATAGATGAATAGATGAATATATAGATACATGAGTTTAAACCACTTTTTGTTAAAAAAAATATGTTTTTGTTTGAAAAAGTGAATGTTTTTAGGCCTGTGTTATACATGGATGGATGGAGTGATGGATGGATGGATGGATGGATGGATAGATAGATAAATAGATAGATAGATGAATAGATGAATATATAGATACATGAGTTTAAACAACTTTTTGTTAAAAAAAAAAAAGTTTTTGTTTGAAAAAGTGAATGTTTTTAGGCCTGTGTTATACATGGATGGATGGAGTGATGGAGTGATGGAGTGATGGATGGATGGATGGATAGATAGATGGATAGATGGATAGATGGATAGATGGATAGATGAGTTTGATCGACTGTTTGTTCATATTTTTTTATTGTTTTGTGTTAAATATTGAAAGTAGTCTTTGGACTAATGGTTAGTTTGGGTTTAGGGTTAGTTTGAGGCTATGGTTAGGTTAGGGTTAAAATGGCATATAGGTAGGGAGGTAAAAACGACTTTCACCCTCATTAGTAACCACCCTCATTTGCATAAAGGGCATCTGATTGGCCGAATCTTAACTGTCCATATATCTGCAACGGTGTGTTTTATCTGTACGAAACTTGGTTTATATAGTAATTGATGTATGGCTAGTCGACTGGTGGTGGTTTGGTGCGCCTCTAGCGCCACCAGGTGTGTAGACACGGTACTGCACTTTATTTTTTAGATTTGTTTTTTTTTAACAGGGGTCTATTTTATAAATTGCTGTTGTATCTAGGGTTATTTTATATAGGGGTGGTCTATCCTGGTATATTTTGGGTAGGGTCTGTGTAGGTCCCGCCAGTGGTCAGTGTTTTTTGGTTTTGTTTTCTGTTTTTTTGTGCAGGTGGTGGGTAGGTTTAGCTGGTTAGGTGAGGTAGCGTGCCAGGCCTTTGGCCTTTGACCCTGCATCCATGCAGACGCCCTGACGCAAACTGAACTTGAGTTTTCCCCCAGCTGTTCACCTGTCAATGCAAAATGGTTGCATTTGCCGTGCATATCAGCACGAGTGCTGAAACAGCACCAATGCTGACAGGTAAGTGTCTATTTCTATAGATAGATTGATGGATGGAGTGATGGATGGATGGATGGATGGATGGATGGATGGATGGATGGATGGATGGATGGATGGATGGATGGATAGATAGGTACATGAGTTGAAACAACTTTTTGTTAAAAAAAATGTTTTTGTTAAAAAAAATGTTTTTGTTTGAAAAAGTGAATGTTTTTTAGGCCTGTGTTACATTGATGGATGGAGTGATGGAGTGATGGATGGATGGATGGATGGATGGATAGATAGATGAATAGATGAATATATAGATACATGAGTTTAAACCACTTTTTGTTAAAAAAAATATGTTTTTGTTTGAAAAAGTGAATGTTTTTAGGCCTGTGTTATACATGGATGGATGGAGTGATGGATGGATGGATGGATGGATGGATAGATAGATAAATAGATAGATAGATGAATAGATGAATATATAGATACATGAGTTTAAACAACTTTTTGTTAAAAAAAAAAAAGTTTTTGTTTGAAAAAGTGAATGTTTTTAGGCCTGTGTTATACATGGATGGATGGAGTGATGGAGTGATGGAGTGATGGATGGATGGATGGATAGATAGATGGATAGATGGATAGATGGATAGATGGATAGATGAGTTTGATCGACTGTTTGTTCATATTTTTTTATTGTTTTGTGTTAAATATTGAAAGTAGTCTTTGGACTAATGGTTAGTTTGGGTTTAGGGTTAGTTTGAGGCTATGGTTAGGTTAGGGTTAAAATGGCATATAGGTAGGGAGGTAAAAACGACTTTCACCCTCATTAGTAACCACCCTCATTTGCATAAAGGGCATCTGATTGGCCGAATCTTAACTGTCCATATATCTGCAACGGTGTGTTTTATCTGTACGAAACTTGGTTTATATAGTAATTGATGTATGGCTAGTCGACTGGTGGTGGTTTGGTGCGCCTCTAGCGCCACCAGGTGTGTAGACACGGTACTGCACTTTATTTTTTAGATTTGTTTTTTTTTAACAGGGGTCTATTTTATAAATTGCTGTTGTATCTAGGGTTATTTTATATAGGGGTGGTCTATCCTGGTATATTTTGGGTAGGGTCTGTGTAGGTCCCGCCAGTGGTCAGTGTTTTTTGGTTTTGTTTTCTGTTTTTTTGTGCAGGTGGTGGGTAGGTTTAGCTGGTTAGGTGAGGTAGCGTGCCAGGCCTTTGGCCTTTGACCCTGCATCCATGCAGACGCCCTGACGCAAACTGAACTTGAGTTTTCCCCCAGCTGTTCACCTGTCAATGCAAAATGGTTGCATTTGCCGTGCATATCAGCACGAGTGCTGAAACAGCACCAATGCTGACAGGTAAGTGTCTATTTCTATAGATAGATTGATGGATGGAGTGATGGATGGATGGATGGATGGATGGATGGATGGATGGATGGATGGATGGATGGATGGATGGATGGATAGATAGGTACATGAGTTGAAACAACTTTTTGTTAAAAAAAATGTTTTTGTTAAAAAAAATGTTTTTGTTTGAAAAAGTGAATGTTTTTTAGGCCTGTGTTACATTGATGGATGGAGTGATGGAGTGATGGATGGATGGATGGATGGATGGATAGATAGATGAATAGATGAATATATAGATACATGAGTTTAAACCACTTTTTGTTAAAAAAAATATGTTTTTGTTTGAAAAAGTGAATGTTTTTAGGCCTGTGTTATACATGGATGGATGGAGTGATGGATGGATGGATGGATGGATGGATAGATAGATAAATAGATAGATAGATGAATAGATGAATATATAGATACATGAGTTTAAACAACTTTTTGTTAAAAAAAAAAAAGTTTTTGTTTGAAAAAGTGAATGTTTTTAGGCCTGTGTTATACATGGATGGATGGAGTGATGGAGTGATGGAGTGATGGATGGATGGATGGATAGATAGATGGATAGATGGATAGATGGATAGATGGATAGATGAGTTTGATCGACTGTTTGTTCATATTTTTTTATTGTTTTGTGTTAAATATTGAAAGTAGTCTTTGGACTAATGGTTAGTTTGGGTTTAGGGTTAGTTTGAGGCTATGGTTAGGTTAGGGTTAAAATGGCATATAGGTAGGGAGGTAAAAACGACTTTCACCCTCATTAGTAACCACCCTCATTTGCATAAAGGGCATCTGATTGGCCGAATCTTAACTGTCCATATATCTGCAACGGTGTGTTTTATCTGTACGAAACTTGGTTTATATAGTAATTGATGTATGGCTAGTCGACTGGTGGTGGTTTGGTGCGCCTCTAGCGCCACCAGGTGTGTAGACACGGTACTGCACTTTATTTTTTAGATTTGTTTTTTTTTAACAGGGGTCTATTTTATAAATTGCTGTTGTATCTAGGGTTATTTTATATAGGGGTGGTCTATCCTGGTATATTTTGGGTAGGGTCTGTGTAGGTCCCGCCAGTGGTCAGTGTTTTTTGGTTTTGTTTTCTGTTTTTTTTGTGCAGGTGGTGGGTAGGTTTAGCTGGTTAGGTGAGGTAGCGTGCCAGGCCTTTGGCCTTTGACCCTGCATCCATGCAGACGCCCTGACGCAAACTGAACTTGAGTTTTCCCCCAGCTGTTCACCTGTCAATGCAAAATGGTTGCATTTGCCGTGCATATCAGCACGAGTGCTGAAACAGCACCAATGCTGACAGGTAAGTGTCTATTTCTATAGATAGATTGATGGATGGAGTGATGGATGGATGGATGGATGGATGGATGGATGGATGGATGGATGGATGGATGGATGGATGGATGGATGGATAGATAGGTACATGAGTTGAAACAACTTTTTGTTAAAAAAAATGTTTTTGTTAAAAAAAATGTTTTTGTTTGAAAAAGTGAATGTTTTTTAGGCCTGTGTTACATTGATGGATGGAGTGATGGAGTGATGGATGGATGGATGGATGGATGGATAGATAGATGAATAGATGAATATATAGATACATGAGTTTAAACCACTTTTTGTTAAAAAAAATATGTTTTTGTTTGAAAAAGTGAATGTTTTTAGGCCTGTGTTATACATGGATGGATGGAGTGATGGATGGATGGATGGATGGATGGATGGATAGATAGATAAATAGATAGATAGATGAATAGATGAATATATAGATACATGAGTTTAAACAACTTTTTGTTAAAAAAAAAAAAGTTTTTGTTTGAAAAAGTGAATGTTTTTAGGCCTGTGTTATACATGGATGGATGGAGTGATGGAGTGATGGAGTGATGGATGGATGGATGGATAGATAGATGGATAGATGGATAGATGGATAGATGGATAGATGAGTTTGATCGACTGTTTGTTCATATTTTTTTATTGTTTTGTGTTAAATATTGAAAGTAGTCTTTGGACTAATGGTTAGTTTGGGTTTAGGGTTAGTTTGAGGCTATGGTTAGGTTAGGGTTAAAATGGCATATAGGTAGGGAGGTAAAAACGACTTTCACCCTCATTAGTAACCACCCTCATTTGCATAAAGGGCATCTGATTGGCCGAATCTTAACTGTCCATATATCTGCAACGGTGTGTTTTATCTGTACGAAACTTGGTTTATATAGTAATTGATGTATGGCTAGTCGACTGGTGGTGGTTTGGTGCGCCTCTAGCGCCACCAGGTGTGTAGACACGGTACTGCACTTTATTTTTTAGATTTGTTTTTTTTTAACAGGGGTCTATTTTATAAATTGCTGTTGTATCTAGGGTTATTTTATATAGGGGTGGTCTATCCTGGTATATTTTGGGTAGGGTCTGTGTAGGTCCCGCCAGTGGTCAGTGTTTTTTGGTTTTGTTTTCTGTTTTTTTGTGCAGGTGGTGGGTAGGTTTAGCTGGTTAGGTGAGGTAGCGTGCCAGGCCTTTGGCCTTTGACCCTGCATCCATGCAGACGCCCTGACGCAAACTGAACTTGAGTTTTCCCCCAGCTGTTCACCTGTCAATGCAAAATGGTTGCATTTGCCGTGCATATCAGCACGAGTGCTGAAACAGCACCAATGCTGACAGGTAAGTGTCTATTTCTATAGATAGATTGATGGATGGAGTGATGGATGGATGGATGGATGGATGGATGGATGGATGGATGGATGGATGGATGGATGGATGGATGGATGGATAGATAGGTACATGAGTTGAAACAACTTTTTGTTAAAAAAAATGTTTTTGTTAAAAAAAATGTTTTTGTTTGAAAAAGTGAATGTTTTTTAGGCCTGTGTTACATTGATGGATGGAGTGATGGAGTGATGGATGGATGGATGGATGGATGGATAGATAGATGAATAGATGAATATATAGATACATGAGTTTAAACCACTTTTTGTTAAAAAAAATATGTTTTTGTTTGAAAAAGTGAATGTTTTTAGGCCTGTGTTATACATGGATGGATGGAGTGATGGATGGATGGATGGATGGATGGATAGATAGATAAATAGATAGATAGATGAATAGATGAATATATAGATACATGAGTTTAAACAACTTTTTGTTAAAAAAAAAAAAGTTTTTGTTTGAAAAAGTGAATGTTTTTAGGCCTGTGTTATACATGGATGGATGGAGTGATGGAGTGATGGAGTGATGGATGGATGGATGGATAGATAGATGGATAGATGGATAGATGGATAGATGGATAGATGAGTTTGATCGACTGTTTGTTCATATTTTTTTATTGTTTTGTGTTAAATATTGAAAGTAGTCTTTGGACTAATGGTTAGTTTGGGTTTAGGGTTAGTTTGAGGCTATGGTTAGGTTAGGGTTAAAATGGCATATAGGTAGGGAGGTAAAAACGACTTTCACCCTCATTAGTAACCACCCTCATTTGCATAAAGGGCATCTGATTGGCCGAATCTTAACTGTCCATATATCTGCAACGGTGTGTTTTATCTGTACGAAACTTGGTTTATATAGTAATTGATGTATGGCTAGTCGACTGGTGGTGGTTTGGTGCGCCTCTAGCGCCACCAGGTGTGTAGACACGGTACTGCACTTTATTTTTTAGATTTGTTTTTTTTTAACAGGGGTCTATTTTATAAATTGCTGTTGTATCTAGGGTTATTTTATATAGGGGTGGTCTATCCTGGTATATTTTGGGTAGGGTCTGTGTAGGTCCCGCCAGTGGTCAGTGTTTTTTGGTTTTGTTTTCTGTTTTTTTGTGCAGGTGGTGGGTAGGTTTAGCTGGTTAGGTGAGGTAGCGTGCCAGGCCTTTGGCCTTTGACCCTGCATCCATGCAGACGCCCTGACGCAAACTGAACTTGAGTTTTCCCCCAGCTGTTCACCTGTCAATGCAAAATGGTTGCATTTGCCGTGCATATCAGCACGAGTGCTGAAACAGCACCAATGCTGACAGGTAAGTGTCTATTTCTATAGATAGATTGATGGATGGAGTGATGGATGGATGGATGGATGGATGGATGGATGGATGGATGGATGGATGGATGGATGGATGGATGGATGGATAGATAGGTACATGAGTTGAAACAACTTTTTGTTAAAAAAAATGTTTTTGTTAAAAAAAATGTTTTTGTTTGAAAAAGTGAATGTTTTTTAGGCCTGTGTTACATTGATGGATGGAGTGATGGAGTGATGGATGGATGGATGGATGGATGGATAGATAGATGAATAGATGAATATATAGATACATGAGTTTAAACCACTTTTTGTTAAAAAAAATATGTTTTTGTTTGAAAAAGTGAATGTTTTTAGGCCTGTGTTATACATGGATGGATGGAGTGATGGATGGATGGATGGATGGATGGATAGATAGATAAATAGATAGATAGATGAATAGATGAATATATAGATACATGAGTTTAAACAACTTTTTGTTAAAAAAAAAAAAGTTTTTGTTTGAAAAAGTGAATGTTTTTAGGCCTGTGTTATACATGGATGGATGGAGTGATGGAGTGATGGAGTGATGGATGGATGGATGGATAGATAGATGGATAGATGGATAGATGGATAGATGGATAGATGAGTTTGATCGACTGTTTGTTCATATTTTTTTATTGTTTTGTGTTAAATATTGAAAGTAGTCTTTGGACTAATGGTTAGTTTGGGTTTAGGGTTAGTTTGAGGCTATGGTTAGGTTAGGGTTAAAATGGCATATAGGTAGGGAGGTAAAAACGACTTTCACCCTCATTAGTAACCACCCTCATTTGCATAAAGGGCATCTGATTGGCCGAATCTTAACTGTCCATATATCTGCAACGGTGTGTTTTATCTGTACGAAACTTGGTTTATATAGTAATTGATGTATGGCTAGTCGACTGGTGGTGGTTTGGTGCGCCTCTAGCGCCACCAGGTGTGTAGACACGGTACTGCACTTTATTTTTTAGATTTGTTTTTTTTTAACAGGGGTCTATTTTATAAATTGCTGTTGTATCTAGGGTTATTTTATATAGGGGTGGTCTATCCTGGTATATTTTGGGTAGGGTCTGTGTAGGTCCCGCCAGTGGTCAGTGTTTTTTGGTTTTGTTTTCTGTTTTTTTTGTGCAGGTGGTGGGTAGGTTTAGCTGGTTAGGTGAGGTAGCGTGCCAGGCCTTTGGCCTTTGACCCTGCATCCATGCAGACGCCCTGACGCAAACTGAACTTGAGTTTTCCCCCAGCTGTTCACCTGTCAATGCAAAATGGTTGCATTTGCCGTGCATATCAGCACGAGTGCTGAAACAGCACCAATGCTGACAGGTAAGTGTCTATTTCTATAGATAGATTGATGGATGGAGTGATGGATGGATGGATGGATGGATGGATGGATGGATGGATGGATGGATGGATGGATGGATGGATGGATAGATAGGTACATGAGTTGAAACAACTTTTTGTTAAAAAAAATGTTTTTGTTAAAAAAAATGTTTTTGTTTGAAAAAGTGAATGTTTTTTAGGCCTGTGTTACATTGATGGATGGAGTGATGGAGTGATGGATGGATGGATGGATGGATGGATAGATAGATGAATAGATGAATATATAGATACATGAGTTTAAACCACTTTTTGTTAAAAAAAATATGTTTTTGTTTGAAAAAGTGAATGTTTTTAGGCCTGTGTTATACATGGATGGATGGAGTGATGGATGGATGGATGGATGGATGGATAGATAGATAAATAGATAGATAGATGAATAGATGAATATATAGATACATGAGTTTAAACAACTTTTTGTTAAAAAAAAAAAAGTTTTTGTTTGAAAAAGTGAATGTTTTTAGGCCTGTGTTATACATGGATGGATGGAGTGATGGAGTGATGGAGTGATGGATGGATGGATGGATAGATAGATGGATAGATGGATAGATGGATAGATGGATAGATGAGTTTGATCGACTGTTTGTTCATATTTTTTTATTGTTTTGTGTTAAATATTGAAAGTAGTCTTTGGACTAATGGTTAGTTTGGGTTTAGGGTTAGTTTGAGGCTATGGTTAGGTTAGGGTTAAAATGGCATATAGGTAGGGAGGTAAAACGACTTTCACCCTCATTAGTAACCACCCTCATTTGCATAAAGGGCATCTGATTGGCCGAATCTTAACTGTCCATATATCTGCAACGGTGTGTTTTATCTGTACGAAACTTGGTTTATATAGTAATTGATGTATGGCTAGTCGACTGGTGGTGGTTTGGTGCGCCTCTAGCGCCACCAGGTGTGTAGACACGGTACTGCACTTTATTTTTTAGATTTGTTTTTTTTTAACAGGGGTCTATTTTATAAATTGCTGTTGTATCTAGGGTTATTTTATATAGGGGTGGTCTATCCTGGTATATTTTGGGTAGGGTCTGTGTAGGTCCCGCCAGTGGTCAGTGTTTTTTGGTTTTGTTTTCTGTTTTTTTGTGCAGGTGGTGGGTAGGTTTAGCTGGTTAGGTGAGGTAGCGTGCCAGGCCTTTGGCCTTTGACCCTGCATCCATGCAGACGCCCTGACGCAAACTGAACTTGAGTTTTCCCCCAGCTGTTCACCTGTCAATGCAAAATGGTTGCATTTGCCGTGCATATCAGCACGAGTGCTGAAACAGCACCAATGCTGACAGGTAAGTGTCTATTTCTATAGATAGATTGATGGATGGAGTGATGGATGGATGGATGGATGGATGGATGGATGGATGGATGGATGGATGGATGGATGGATGGATAGATAGGTACATGAGTTGAAACAACTTTTTGTTAAAAAAAATGTTTTTGTTAAAAAAAATGTTTTTGTTTGAAAAAGTGAATGTTTTTTAGGCCTGTGTTACATTGATGGATGGAGTGATGGAGTGATGGATGGATGGATGGATGGATGGATAGATAGATGAATAGATGAATATATAGATACATGAGTTTAAACCACTTTTTGTTAAAAAAAATATGTTTTTGTTTGAAAAAGTGAATGTTTTTAGGCCTGTGTTATACATGGATGGATGGAGTGATGGATGGATGGATGGATGGATGGATAGATAGATAAATAGATAGATAGATGAATAGATGAATATATAGATACATGAGTTTAAACAACTTTTTGTTAAAAAAAAAAAAGTTTTTGTTTGAAAAAGTGAATGTTTTTAGGCCTGTGTTATACATGGATGGATGGAGTGATGGAGTGATGGAGTGATGGATGGATGGATGGATAGATAGATGGATAGATGGATAGATGGATAGATGGATAGATGAGTTTGATCGACTGTTTGTTCATATTTTTTTATTGTTTTGTGTTAAATATTGAAAGTAGTCTTTGGACTAATGGTTAGTTTTGGGTTTAGGGTTAGTTTGAGGCTATGGTTAGGTTAGGGTTAAAATGGCATAT
>NC_138737.1:0-40000 GCF_965113295.1 Leuciscus leuciscus
CCCCATTAAAAAAAAAAAAAAAACACTATCAATATATCATAAAGATCATTTAAACCTTTTATTTTTTCTTAAAACAAATTGTTAAACACTTTTACAATAAAAGAAAAATACATTACAAGTGAGTCAACAGCATAAATACAAAACATTAACATCTTTACAAAAAAGACAGAAAAGGGTTAGGGTTAAAAGTATTCCAGTTAAACAGGAATACAAAACTACATAATATAAGCACCACAAAGATCAAAGTGGTATGAATAAAGAGGGAAAAGATGATGAGTGGGGGTGGCGGCTCTGAGATGTGGAGCTGAAGAGGCAGGCGTTACCAAGGCAGGTGCCGACAGAGGAAACCACCACAGAGGAGATAAGAGAAGGAGCAGCTAGGGAATAAATGCCAGGAAGCCCTAGCATGATCACCAGGATGCAGGGCCACAGCAGTCAATAGAAGGATAGGTGGACCTTTGGTGAGCAGGCCAAGCAGAACCAGAGGGACAACCAATGCAGGTGGAGCTATTAGAGGTTGGGACCTAGGCAGAGACCCAAGGCAAAGACCACTGCACTGGAGGGCAGAGGTAGAACTATAGAGCAGTAGAGTCAAAGGGGTGGAGGGACAAGGCATAATCGTAGGATCTGAATGTCTGTGACTCAACCAGGGTGATAACTGACCAAGGTGGAGCCAGAGTGACGAGGGAGCCTGATGCAGCTTGAGGGATGAAGGGTCATGGTAGAGCTAATACGGCGACAGAGTGAGGTTAAGTCCAAGGCTTGGCAAGAAACCAAGGGATAAACACCTAGCCAGAGCTGGTGAACTGGAAGCCAAAGGCAGACCCAAGGTAAAAGGTTGCCAATAAAGGACCCCAAGGGCTGAAAGGAGCATGCGGACACAAGCCAAATTACAAAATGACATGGGTAGAAGAGGTGGGAGAAGGTGCATCAATGAGAGGCTTCATGCTGAGTGGGAAGGACTTCAGACTGGATAGGACTGTCTAAACAGCTGGAGGCGACCAGCCGGGGAGGAGGTTGCTCAAGAACAGAAACAAGGACAGGAACTGGCTTGGTATCACTCAAGTTGATCAATCACTTCAGACAGTCCACTTCCACCAAAATTCCCTCCGGGATGAAAATGGGAACTGGCTCACACACCTGATGAGACTTGGCTTGGGGTGGGGGGGACAATAGTTTTGGTTCAAGAAAAACTGCTGCTACATCCATCCATCCTTGTTGGACGTACCATTCTTCTGTCATGGTGGTTGGAGCAAGGACTAGTTTGAACAGGATCTAGTTGTAACAGTAAAACCTTGTAAATAACATCGTGTTAATCTCCTAAGTATTTATTATTTTGCAGGAACAGAACTACTAACCTTAAAAATGGACAAGGAACTAAAAGTAAATATATAGAGACTAAATGAGTGAGTCAACAAGGGGCAAGTGGACACAATACGTTGCCATGGACACAATAGGTTGACAAAAAAAATACAGGTCAGGTTTTCATACTTTCAAACAAAGCTTTACAATACAAGAGGCATACAATATCGTGAAAGGTTTAAAATACAAAATGGCAAAATAAAAGCATAAAAATATTTAAGGCATCATACCATCATTGCAAAGGGACAATCAGACAAAAAGGATCATAATACAAAATGAGCATGGGGGGGGGCAAAGAAACGAGGCTTAAAGGGTACAAGTGGCCAATCCATAAATACAAAAACAAATGCTCTCAAATCAATATCATGAGTATAACATTAATAAAAAGAAAAAAAGAAAAGAAGTAAAAGTGATCCTGTGCTACAAACATTAAAAAACATGAAGGACAAAGCTGCTTTACAAAATATGCATTGAAAAACAAACTAAATGTGACTAACAACCATTAGTAGGACAAAAGACAACGGTTTGAAGTGGAAAAAATACAAAAGCAAATACGAAAGAAATATGGGCAGAGATAAATGCAAATAGGACCCTTTCATTTTGTCCCTGTCTTCTTTGTAAGAATAAAAAGGCACAGATAAAAAAACGGCAGAACAACTCAAAGCATAATACAAAAACCATTACTAAAAATGCTTGCCCAGGAAATAGACCAATATACACAATGTTTCACAGGTTGGCCTTCAATTCAAGGTTCAGGGTTAGGGTTGGTATTGTCAGAAACTGACTAGACATTTAATGTTCCTTTTTAATAATTGTTTCAGAGTACTAAGAACATTCTGATTGTGGTGTAACTAAGACACAGCTGTGAGCTGATGAAACAGCCGCCACTAAAAGGTCAAACAAGGTTAGAAGAGCTTGGAATTCTGTACCATGAGCCTCAAGGTGGACGGTAGTGTCAACATGTGGACTTCCATTCTGAAGGGAGAACAACCGCACACCCAGCTCACCTAGAGGAAGATGCATCACATTTCAGTTAGAATTTGTATTTACATTTAGTCATTTTTCCAAAGCGACTTACAAATTAGGACTAAATTAAGCAAGTCATCGTGAAGAGGCAAAAAAAACAACGCAAGAAGTGCTCAAAATACAAGGTTCAGGCATTGTTCAGAGTAGCATAAGCCCGATAAGCAAGGACTTAAAGGAAAAGGAACGATTTTTTTTTTTAAATGAGGTTAAGTGCTCACGGAAGAGATGGGTTTTCAGCTGTCTTTTGAATGTAGCCAGGGATTCTGCATTCCGGATGAGGGTGGGGAGAGCATTCCACCAGCATGGAACTGTGAATGAGAATGTTCTGGAAAGTGATTTTGTGGCTTTCTGTGATGGAAGCACGAGACGTCGCTCATTGACCGATCGTGGGCTTCTGGTAGGGATGTAGACTCGCAGGAGTAAGTGAAAGTAGGAGGGAGCTGAGCCTGTGATAGATCTGTAAGCAAGCGTCAATGCCTTGAACTTGATGTGAGCAGCGAGTGGTAGCCAGTGCAGAGAGATGAACAGAGGAGTGACGTGGGCCCTTTTGGGCTCATTGAAGACAAGACGAGCTGCAGCATTCTGAATCATTTGTAGAGGTTTAGTTGCACATGATGGAAGTCCAGCCAGAAGAGCATTGCAGAAGTCAAGCCTAGAAATTACCTGGGCCTGGACGAGAAGTTGTGTTGCATGCTCAGTTAGGAAAGGCCTGTGCCCGGTTGCATAAAGCACCTTAAGTTTTTCCCTTAAGTATGATACTTAAGGGGCGATTTCCCCTTACCTAAGAGAATAACTTAAGGGTGTTGCATATAATCTCTTAAACGGTTCTCTTAGGTAAGGGAAACATTTAAGTGTTTCACGACAGCGATCCTGGATTCACGTTATAAAAGTCTGTTGTTGCCATAGATACGCAAAACACAAACTTTCGCAATCAAATAAAGTAGGCTAGGATATCGGAATGGATAAAGAATACAAAAAAAGAGAGCCTAATTGGACAGAGGAGGAGAAATGCATTCTTCTTGACGAATATGGTAAAAGAAAAACAATTTTTGACCGTTGCGTTTAAATGACGGGAAAGCCCCCGCAACCCGGTGAACCTCTCTGCTGACAGACGATTTATGCATGTGGAAAACATCTCCCGCTAATATTGCGCGTCGATCAAATCAGTATTCCTGCAACAATTTTTTATCGCTAAGATGGTCCAAAGGGTTCTCCCTATCCCTAAAAATGATTCTTGGCACATAATGATCTTCAGCTGGTTCCATAAATTCAGCCATTTCGTCTTATTTTTGTCCGCGTTCCTCTTAAGGTTACGATTTCTAAACCTTAAGTTATACTTAGGGAAATGACCGTTAAGGGGTTTTATGCAACACTTGACGCTTTTTAAGGGATTACTTAAGTGAAAAAAAAACATTGTTTAAGGGAAATTCTAAGTGTTTATGACGTTTCACTTAAAGAAACCCTTAAGTAACACTTAAGTTTTTTTTTCTGCAACACCCTTAGGTTTAAGGGAAACATAAGGGAGAACTTAGGGGAAAATTACACTTAAGGTGCTTTATGCAACCGGGCACTGATCTTCCTGATCCAGAACCACCAAAGGAGGGAGAGCATTCTCACATTTGGCTCCAAAACTCTGGAATAGTCTTCCTGATACTGTTCGTTGCTCAGACTCGCTCTCCCAGTTTAAAACTAGATTAAAGTCGCATCTCTTCAGCCAGGCATTCATATAATCCTACAGTTCAAACTACAATCCGGCCTCTTGCTCATAAATGCCAGAGGAGAACTGGCCCCCGACTGAGCCTGGGTTCTCCCAAGGTTTTTTTTTCTCCATTAGGTCACCTGATGGAGTTTTAGGACACCATTAGGTCACTTGATGAAGTTTTTCGGTTCCTTGCCACTGTTGCCTTTGGCTTGCTCAGTTGGGGATATTTTGGGGATATTTAATTTAATTTTATCAATCAATAAATTCCTCTTGAAACAAACTTTGTTGTATTATTTTAATTTAATACTGTGAAGCTGCTTTGATACAATCTGTATTGTGAAAAGCGCTATACAAATAAACTTGACTTGACTTGACTTGTGCAGTGCAAACCTGCATGATCGAGCTGTCTTTGAAATGTGATCTGTGAAGGTCAGCTGGTCATCAAATATTACTCCAAGATTTCTGACAGACCTTGATGGGGTGATTGATGATGAATCTAGCTGGATAGTGAAGTCGTGTTGTAGAGATGGATTGGCAGGGAGGACGAGAAGCTCAGTCTTTGCCAGGTTGAGCTGCAGGTGATGTTCCTTCATCCATGTCGAGATGTCTGCCAAACAGCTTGAGATCCATGCAGCTACTGTGGGATCATCTGGTTGAAATGAGAGGAAGAGCTGTGTGTCATCAGCATAGCAGTGATAGGAGAAACCATGTGCCTGTATGATGTGTCCCACTGATGTGGTGTAGATGGAGAAGAGCAGGGGTCCAAGAACTGAACCCTGAGGAACCCCTGTGGTCAGTTGATGTGCTTTGGATACCTCGCCTCTCCATGCAACCCTGAAGGACCTACCTGTGAGATAGGACTCGAACCAGTGGAGGCAAGGTCCTGTGATGCCCAGAGATAAGAGGGTGGACATAAGGATCTGATGATTCACAGTGTCGAAGGCAGCAGACAGATCCAGGAGAATGAGAACTGAAGATTTGGAAGCAGCTTTTGCGATCCGTAGGGCTTCTGTGACCGACAGAAATGCAGTCTCAGTTGAATGCCCTTTCTTGAAGCCGGATTGGTTGACATCCAGCTGGTTGAGACAAGAAGGATGTTACTTGGTTGAAAACAGCTCTTTCAAGTGTTTTCGCAATGAATGGTAGGAGAGAGATAGGTCTGTAATTCTCTACAAATGATGCGTTTAGTGTTGGTTTTTTAAGCAGTGGAGTTACCCGAGCCTGCTTGAATGCAGTAGGGAAAGTGCCAGTATGGAGGGATGAGTTGATGATGTGTGTGAGTGCTGGTAGAAGTGTGGGAGAGATGGTTTGTAGAAGGTGTGAGGGGAGGGGGTCTAGAGGGCAGGTGGTAGGATGAATGGAGAGGAGAAGTTTAGATACTTCTTCCTCAGTTAGCGGAGAGAAGGAGGAGAGAGGGTTATTGGCTGTGGAAGGGGTCGGTCTGGGTTCCTGTGTGTGTGGAGCTGAGAACTGACAAATTGTTTTGTTGGTGAAGTAGTTAGCAAAATCGTCAGCAGTTAAAGAGGAGGCAGGTGGTGGTGGAGGTGGACAGAGGAGAGAGTTGAATGATTTGAAGAGTGATCGTGTGTTAGAGAAGCTGTTGATCTTGTTGTGGAAGTATGAAGATTTTGCAGCATGAACATCAACAGAAAAGGAAGAGAGGAGAGATTTATACATACTCAGGTCAGAGGTGTCATTTCCTCTCCGCTGCCCTGAGTTCGGTCCATTTCCTCTCCACTGCCCTGAGTTCGGTCCGGTGTTCACGAAGAACCTCAGATAACCAGGGGTTAGAGGGAGTAGCGCGTGCAGGCCTGGAGGAGAGAGGGCAGATATTGTCTGGAGAAGAAGTTAGAGTGGAGCATAAGGTATCCGTTGCGGCATTCACATCCAGAGATGAGAATTGTGAGGGTGAGGGAAGAGAAGACACAGCAGAGGAAAGATGGGCAGGAGAAAGTGAGCGCAGGTTTCGTCTGAAAGTGACTGGTGGGGGTGATTGGTGGTGCACGGGTAGGAAGTTGTAGACTGAAAGTAATGAGGAAATTATCTGAAACTTGGAGAGGTCTCACCAAAATGTTGTCTGTGATACAGTTGCGTGTGTAAACCATGTCCAGTTGGTTGCTTGATTTGTGAGTACCTGTGGTGATGAGTCGTTTGAGATCGAAAGAGGCTAGGAGAGGGATGAAGTCTGTTGCATACAGCTTTGAGATGAATGTTGAAGTCACCAAAGACTACAAGTGGGGTGCCGTCCTCAGGGAAAGAGGACAGCAGCACATCCAGCTCCTCTACAAAGTTTCCCAGCTGACCTGGGGGGCGATATATGACTACAATGTGGATCTTATTGGGAGTTGTAAGTGTAATAGCATGATATTCAAACGAGTTGTTGTTGCATAGAGAAGAAAGCACCGAGTACCGAGTATTTCCAATTGTTAGAAATGAGAAGCCCTGTACCCCCACCCCTCCCAGACTGGCGAGGGGAGTGAGAGAAAGAGAAAGTGTTAGAGAGCGCAGCAGGTGTTGCTGAGTCTTCTGGACGAATCCAGGTCTCAGTCAAGCCCAAGATACTAAGAGTAGAATGAGATGCAAAGGCTGGAATAAAGTCAGCTTTATTGACTGCTGACTGACAATTCCATAGACCCACGGAAAGAGAGAGAGGTGTGTGAGGATGAGAGAATGGGATGCAGATTAGCAGTATTGCGCTGCCTTCTGCGCGTGATGAAAGGGCGTTGCCGAGAGATAACAGGAATTTATTGAAAGCACATGTTGAGTAAGGGGAAAATAAGATAAAAGTGGGAAAGGAAAGGGAGAAGGAGATACTTAAGTGCCTTTCTGGCATCCATGCTTGGTGGAGTCGCGCAGGTAGAGTCGATGGTCTTTACCTGAGGCGGTCTTCACACGAGGTGGCTGAACACGAGGGCTGAACGCTTCCGCTGATGCTTCCGCGACAGAGCGCAAACTACATAGATATAATGCTTTCACCGCTTGAGTGAGGACAGCTGTCTCGGCCCAGCAATTAAGCAAATAAAGCGAAAATGGGAGAAATCAAACCTAGCTGCTTAGGGCTGAGTATCGTTCAAAAAATGTCGATACCAATACCTTGATTTCGATACCGGTTCCTGAACGATACTTTTTTCGATACCAATTTTATGAAATCCATTTTAACAATATTACATAACACATTACCTCAGAAAAACTTTGGTTTTATTTTTTCAGTTTGACTCATGCTCCTTAGCCAGTGCACAAAGGAACAACATTTTTTTATAAAGAGCTCATGCTCACCAAAGCTGAATTTGTTTGATCAAAATTACAGTAGAACTTGTAACATTGTGAAATAGTATTACAATTTAAAATCTTATTTGAATATATTTCAGAATGTAATTTATTCCTGTGACGTCAAAGCTGAATTTTCAAAATCATTACTTCACTGTCAAATGATCCTTCAGAAATATGAAAACAGTTTGCTGCTTAATATTTTGGAAACTATGATACATTTTTTTCATGATTCTTTGATGAATACAAATTTCAAAAGAACAGCATTTATTTGAAACAGAAATCTTTTGTAACATTACACATGTTTTAAGATAATTTTTGATCACTTTAATGCATCCTTACTGAAAAAAAAATTCTGACTAACCAACGGATTTTTGAACGGCATGTACATTCAGTAGGTCATTATTGCAATATAAACACTGTCAGAGTGATCAACAAGGTATCTCTTCATTTACCAGTCGAAGATGGAGCAACTTTCCGGAGCAAAGCTCTTATGTTTATTCCGTGCACTGTCAAGGTCTTCATCATATCTGTCGTGGTACCGGTCTTTGCAGCAATTATTTTACCGCAAATACTGCATCGCGCGCTGTTGGCATCGAGCCTGGAGAAATGTAGCCACACTTTTGATCGACTTTTCCACATCTTTAGGGTATTTTGTTTGTGTGTTTGTGTTTGTGTTTGTGTGTGTGTGTGTGTGTGTGTGTTCGCGTCGCGTCTCATATGAGTATGTGCGCGGAGAGTTTGTGTGTGTGTGCCCGCGTCTCATTGAGTATGTGCGCGGAGTTCCGCGCATCTCGTGTGTGTAGAGTTTGCGTGTATGTGCGTGAGCGACTTTAGGCGTGTCGTTGTGCATTTCATATGTATTTGTTTGAGCAGTGACGTTGACGAGTTAACCCCTTAGGTATCGAAATCTGGTACCGAAAAACAAGTCATTTTTCGATACTCGATAGTAGAGGCAATTCGGTCGGTACCTAAAAAGTATCGAACTCGGTACCCAGCCCTATAGCTGCTAGGAGGCAATACTTAAGTGCAATGAAACTGCAATAATTTTCACACACGGCTGTTATTTAAAGTAGGAAGGCGTCTAAATAAAAAATTGATTTGTGTGAAGGTAAAAATGAAAAATAAGCAGAGAATAGAAAATAGGCTTACCTTGAGTCAAATAGAACACTGAATAACAGGAGAACAGGGTATTAAGAAAAAAAACACTTACAGTGCGCTCTTGCCGTGTCCACGTACTGACCACAAAATTAAAGTTGACAATCATAAGCTTAAAAAGGTGTATACAAGAGGGCACAAGGTGAGAGATTTTTAAATCCAAAAAGGTGCAAAGGAGCACAAAGGCCAAAATAAAATGACATAAAGCCACTTTGAAACCATTTTTAGAAGTACTATACAACTAAAATTGACTATCAAATAAAGGCATATATACAAGTATAAAGAGAAAGAATAAAAAGGTACAGAAGCATTACAAGGTTGAAAATACAAAAAAAAAAAGTAAATATTAGTAACTGCATGAATTTAAAAGAATGATGGCACAAAGTATTTCCAAGAATAAGCAGCAAGCACACCTGTTCACACCGTGGCCACCCCTGACCGACTCCTGGCCACCCCACTGGCCACCATAAATTTTAGTAGCATCAGTTATGCATTTCATCCCTAATGCACAGCCAGGCAAGCCGCTCTAGACCTTCGATCGCACACAGTAGCCAGTACTCCCCCGCCCCTCCGTCCATGCCGCTGTTGCGCGCTCAGACAGCAACAGCTCAACGCGTGCCCATAGGTCAACAATTTCAAAAGAAGTTAAGAAAGAAGACGAAGAAGACTACCGCGTCAGTTTGGGTGACAAAGTCATCTGAAGTGATTCCATAGCTTAATGTGAGGGACAGAAGTCTATTTACATAATTAAAGTTTACGGAAACTCGTTTTCCCTCCTCTGTGGCTGTCAATCAGTCTCCATTCAGTATTCAACTCTTCCGGTTGGATGCGCGGGAAAACTCTCTACAATATGATATATTCACATTATAATGCATGATCTGTAGATAAAAGGCTGTGGCTTTGCATAAAATGACTTTATTTTGTTGGAGTTTGTTGCTGTTTTTAAACGACTCAATACCGTGTGCTTGTTAGATCACACATCACAAGGACTATGAATCGGCATCAAACGCACAATAACTGGAATTTAAAACTGTGAAACAAATGATCAATAAACTGTTGGACAGATATACACTAGGATTTGTGCGCTCAACATTTCTTCGCCTTGTGCCGTGAACCTTTAAATGCGCACTTGTGCAGCGCTGCACACTGTGACTCCATGTTGCTTTGAGCACATCATTCTGCACCCACGATGCGCATACGCGCTTTGTGCGCTCTGTTTTGAAGCGTTTCATATTATCATGGTTTCGCGCACTGAAAGATTATTAAAAGCCTATATTTTTTATACCTAACCTGCTCAATACATTTAAAATAAGCATAATTTAATTGTATATTATTTCTTTGTAGTGTAGGCTATATAAATATATACACTTCTGAATTCTTGACATTAATAAATATAATTGTATCTGCCAGTATCTGCTTTTCCCCAGTAACTGTTTTGTTTGCAATAAATGTACACCTTATGCCAAATATAATTGCAAAATACAACAGAATTGTTGTGCAACTCAAAATGTTAACTGTACTGTTATTAGTCTATGCACATTATATCATTAGTAACATTAAATAAAACACAATAAACCATCATATAGTATATCAGTAGGAGTTTCCTTAAGTCTTTCTAAAAGTTTACTACAGGCCGGTTTACTACAACAGTAGAAAAAAATTCTGAAATTAGGGTTTATAGTTTTGGTGTGCCACCCCAAGATTTTAAGTGGCCCCACCTGGCCACCCCTATGAAAAATTTCTGGAGGCGCCACTGGTTCTCAAACCCCTCCAAGGTTTAGTGAAGTTGGTAGAGGAAGGTCACTTTGTTCTTTGATCAAATCCAAGTCAGTTTTGTGACTTTGTTACGGTGGCCCAGTAGTGCACAACACAACGAAATTTAAAAAGCAAACATAAATTCACAACACAACGAAATGAAGCCACAACACAACGAAATCCACAATAGAACGGAAAATGTACAACACATCGGAAATAAGCCACAACACAACGGAAAATGTACCACACAACGAAATAAAGCCGCAACACAACGGAAATGCCCCCGACCACTAGAGGGCTCTCAGATTGCGGTAAAGTTAGTTTTCCTTGCCATTGTTCTATAGAGTCGGCAGTCTTAAAGGGATTTTTTTTTTTACAGTGCAACCATTATATATCGACATAAAATATACTTCAAAATCACCTACATGAATTATAGCTGCGTATTTATACTGGAGAATGCTTTGACGTGCTACAACAGCGCATTCCTAAGGGAACGTCTGGCAATTCCACCAAGTGGTTAAAACATATAATTTATTATAAAATAATTTGATAAATAAAAATCATTTGGTGAATTGCAGCATTACAGGAAGGTATTGGCACAATTTCACCTGTAATAAGTCAAGTCAAGTCATCTTCATTTATATAGCGCTTTTAACAATGTAGATTGTTCCAAAGCGGCTTTACAGAGATACAAGGATAGTTTAAAGTAACAGAGATTGTTTTGGCTTTATAGCAGTTCTTGAATAAAGTTATTTTCCAGCTAAAGTTAATTTGATTGATTCACTTCCGTCACAACGATCATTAGTTATTAACTTAGGGGCCGCTAACACGACTGATGAGAACGCTGATGGTGTGCACATGCGTATTACGAGTTCAGTCTATTGGTATGCGCGTTTGAATATATGTGCTCAGGTTTGTAATTCCCAACAAACCAAGCCTTAAACTACTTGTCTGGCCTTAACATTTTGATACAGAATTTTATCACTTCGGGGTAGATACGCGTACCGAATTTTCCCGATAACGCTTTATCTGTAGAGTGGTAAATGGATCCTCTAAGGAAAAACTAGTTGGCACTTTAGCACCCCGCTATGACATCGGGTCCAGGCGCAGGTCCTTCATCAGATCTGGATACAGCCTGGATCCGGCAGGCTGCGGGAAAAACAAAAACACTAAAATTTGCGTAGATCCCATTCTTCTTATGATGTAACGAGTACATCAGGATTTATGGGAAGTGTTCCCAGTTCCAGCTGACCTGATTTATGCAGTCTAACATTGAATTATAGAAGTCTATAATGTGTTGCGTGTATGCTAGGTCAAAGAGATGTGTTTTTAGTCTAGCTTTGAACTGACAGAGTGTGTCTGCTTCCCGGACAATGGTAGGAAGACTGTTCCAAAGTTTTGGTGCTAAATAGGAGAAGGATCTACCGCCAGCAGTTGATTTTGATATTCTAGGTATTATCAACTGGCCGGAATTTTGAGATCGCAATAGACGTGAAGGACTATAATGCGTTAAGAGCTCACTCAAGCACTGTGGAGCTAAACCATTTAGTGCTTTGTAAGTAATCAGCAATATTTAAAAATGTATACGATGTTTAATAGGGAGCCAATGCAGTGTTGACAGAACCGGGCTAATATGCTCATACTTCCTGGTTCTGGTAAGAACTCGAGCTGCTGTGTTTTGGACCAGCTGTAGTTTGTTTATTAAGTGTGCAGGGCAACCACCCAGTAGAGCATTACAATAATCTAGACTTGAGGTCATGAACGCATGAACTAATTGTTCCGAATTTGTCAATGAGAGCATATGGCGTAATTTAGATATATTCTTAAGATGGAAAAAATTTAGTTTTACAGATACTAGACACGTGACTTTCAAATGAAAGATTGGTATCAAAGGGCACACCCAGGTTCCTAACCAACGGGCACACCCAGGTTCCTAACCAACGACGAAGACCAATAATTAGAATCTCTTTTTTCAGAATTTAGTAGTAGGAAATTACTAGTCATCCAATTTTTTATATCAGCTATGCATTCCGTTAATTTTGTGAATTGGTAGTTTTCGTTAGGTTGTGAAAAAATAAAGAGCTGAGTATCATCGGCATAGCTAATTCCATGCTTCCTAATGATATCTCGTAATGGTAGCATGTACAGAGTGAACAGCAGTGGTCCTAGTACTGAGCCTTGTGGCACACCATACTGAACTTGTGATCGATAAGACATCTCTTCATTTACTGCTAGCAACTGATAACGGTCAGATAAGTATGATTTAAACCATGCTAGTGCAATTCCACTAATGCCAACATAGTTTTCAAGTCTATTTAAAAGAGTGTTGTGGTCAATGGTGTCAAATGCAGCACTAAGATCGAGAGATCCACTAGAGAGATACAACCACGATTGGATGATAAGAGCAAATCATTTGTGACTCTGAGAGCTGTCTCAGTACTATGGTACGGTCTAAATCCGGACTGAAAATCCTCGCAGATATAATTTCTTTCAAGAAAGGAACACAGTTGTGAGGATACCGCCTTTTCTAATATCTTTGACAGAAAGGGTAGATTCGAGATTGGCCTGTAATTGACTAATTCTGTAGGATCAAGTTGCATTTTTTTTACAAGCGGTTTAATCATAGCCAGCTTAAAGGTTTTTGGTACGTATCCTAGAGACAAAGATGAATTGATGATAGTAAGAAGAGGATCTATGACCTCTGGAAGCATCTCTTTCAGAAGCTTAGTCGGTATAGGGTCTAACATACATGTTGTCGGTTTAGATGATTTAATGAGTTTAGCGAATTCTTCCTCTCCTATATCAATAAATGAATCGAATTTTTCCTCAGGGAGACTACAATGCACTCCCTGATGCGATACTGTAGTAGACGGTTGCATAGTTATAATTTTGTCCCTGATATTATCAATCTTATAAGTGAGGAAGTTCATAAAGTTATTACTGCTGTGTTGCTTGGAAATTTATGGGCTTGAAGCTTTATTTTTCATTAGTTTAGCCACTGTTTCAAAAAAATACCTAGGATTGTTTATTTTCTTCTAATAGGGTTGAAAAATAAGCAGATCCAGCAGCTTTTAAGGCCTCTCTGTATGCAATCGAACTCTCTTTCCATGAAATGCGAAATACCTCTAGTTTTGTTTTCTTCTAGTTTCGCTCCATCTCTCTGGCTGCTCTCTTAAGGGCCTGAGTGTGCTCGTTGTACCACGGCGTTGGACTATTTTCTTTAATCTTCTTTAAGCGCAACGGAGCAACTGTGTCTAAAGTGCTGAAAAAGAGAGAGTTAAAAGTTTCTGTCACAATATCAAGTTCTTCTAAGCTATCCGGGATGCTGAGATGATGAAACTGATTAGGAAGATTATTAATAAAGCAATCTTTAGTGGCAGAAGTGATAGGTCTCACATATTTGTAACACGGAGTCAGCTTTGCAGCCTTGGCTAAATGTAATTTACACGAAACTAGATAATGATCTGAGATGTCATTGCTCTGCTGCAGAATTTCAATGGCATCAACGTTTATTCCATGTGATAATATTAGATGTAGAGTCTGATTATGACAATGAGTAGGTCCTGATACATGTTGTCTAACTCCAATAGAGTTCAGAATGTCTTTAAATGCCAATCCCAATGTATCTTTTTCATTATCTATATGTATAATAAAATCACCAACAATTAGTACTTTATCTGCAGCCAATACTAACTCTGATAGAAAGTCAGCAAATTCTTTGATAAAATCTTTATGGTCCCCTGGTGGCCTGTATACAGTAGCCAGCACAAATCTCAAACATGATTTGTCATTTACACTATATATTTTTACATAAAGCACCAACACTTCAAAAGAAGTATATTTAAAACTAGATTTCTTAGTGATATTGAAAATATTACTATAAATTACAGCGACACCTCACCCTTTGCCCAGACGAGGTTCATGTTTATAACAGTAATCTTGCGGGGTGGACTCATTTAAAGTAATGTAATCGTTTGGTTTTAGCCAGGTTTCTGTCAAACACAGCACATCTAGGTTATAATCTGAAATCATATCATTAACAATCAGTGCTTTTGAAGTAAGGGATAGAATATTCAGCAACCCAAGCTTTACCATTTGCTCATCTGTATTATAGCTGTTTTTTATTTGTTAAACATCAATACAAATTTTAACCTTAGATGGGTTGAAACGTTTTTTGGATTTCCAAATTCAGGGAACAGACACAGTCTCTATATGATGATAGCTAGGTGAAAGAGGCTCTATGTGATGGGATTTATCTGACCTTGGTGACGTGAGACAGCTAGCAGACGGTCAGTTTAGCCAGTCTGTCTGCTTCCTGACCTGAGCCCCAGATTGTCATGTTTGAGCTCTAAGACTATGAGCCAAATTACTAGAGAGAAGAGAGAAGAGCAGCACCATCGCAGGAGGCATGAATACCATCTCTTTCCAACAGGTCAGGTCTGCCCCAAAAACTTTTCCAATTGTCTATGAATTCTATATTATTTTGCGGACACCACCTCGACAGCCAGCCATTGAGTGAACACAATCTACTAACTATCTCATCACTCCTGCAAACAGGAAGGGGGCCAGAGCAAATTACAGTGCTTGACATCATACTTGCGAGTTCACACACCCCTTTAATATTCATTTTTGTGATCTCCGACTGGCAGAATCGAACATCATTAGTGCCGACGTGAATAATGTTAGAGAATTTACGATTAGCATTTGCCAGCACTTTTAAATTTGCTTTGATGTCAGGCGCTCTGGCTCCCGGCAAACATGTGACTATGGTGGCTGGTGTCTATTTTCACGTTCCGTGTAATAGAATCGCCAATAACTAGGGCACAATCAACAGGATTCACAGTGGGTGTTTCACTGAGTGGGGAGAACCTGTTTAATGTTGTTATCGGAACGGAAGAGCGGTGTTTCGTCCCGTGACTATAGCGTCTCACCGTCACCCAATTGTCCTGCTGCATGGGCTCTACTTCAGCCGGAACCGAACAATGTACAGAGTTCACTAAGTTAGTCGCATCCAAAGCAGTATCTAAAGCCCTTGCATTCTTACTATCCTCGATTAAAGTTTGGATGCGTGTCTCTAGTTCTGAAATCTTCCCCGTCAGCTTTACTATCTCCCTGCATTTATCACATGTAAATCCTGTGATGACAGAGAAGGATATGCTAAACATGTTGCATGAGGTGCAAGTAACAATAAGAGGAGAAGATGATATCACTTACCATGTTTGTTGACTGATCCTACTCACCCAAGTTATTTGATGGACTTGTAAAAGGCGCGAGAAAAATAAACAGAGTGCGCGGATGGCACGTTAACAGGCTAGCAAATTACTAGCGTGTTGTGCTAGCAATAACGATTTAGTTTGAAGCTAGCTATGTCAGGTTAATGTGTGATGTTGAGTAAGTTATATTTAGCAGTATAAACAACAAGGAGTGATAGTAAATAATGATTCAAAACAAAGATATACAAAGCTTTTCAGACGCACACCAATGCAAACAGCAGCAGAAGCAACGAGGCAGACATGAGCAATCAAATCTAATAAGTCAGTCTGGTCACTAGGAACCTACCACAAGCTTTGGGACATGAAAAAAAAAAACAACCTTTAGGTGAATTACAGTAGGCCAAATTGTGTACTGTGCATATAGGGAGCTATTGGTACAATTTCAACTGTTGTAAGTCAGTTTGGTTAATAGGAACTACAACCTTTGAAACTAGATACAAGAAAAAAAAATTATATTACAGAAATGTCCAAAAAAAATAAATAATTGTTTACTGTAATAAAGGGAGGTATTGGAAAGAAATCAGCTGTAGTAAGTCAGTCTACTACCAATACAATCAAGCTTTGGATTTGGAACATGTCTGTTTTTGAATGTTAAAAGTAATTTCAATTGATACAAATTATACGTTTTAACAACTTGAAAGAATTGGCGGCGGACGTTCCCTTAGGGATCAAGTGCTGGTAGCGCGTCAAAGCATTCTAGAGATAAATATGCAGCTATAATGCACGTAGGTGATTTTTAATTAATAAGTGTTGAAGTAATAAGTGTACAATGGTTAGCTGCATACTGTTAAAACTAATAGTGGTGTTGTTAAATTTTTTAGACTCCGTGGCAAGAAAAACTAACTTTATTACGCTCCGAGAGCCCTCTAGTGGTCGGGGGCAGTTCCGTTGTGTTGCGGCTTTATTTCGTTGTGTTGTACATTTTCCGTTGTGTTGTGGATTCATTTCGTTGTGTTGTGCACTGCTGGGCCACCGTACTTTGGAACTCTCCAGCAGCTGTAAAACAATGAGGGGGAGAGATACAAATTGTAGGTTAACAGGACATTAAAACAGGTGCACAAAACACAAACTCAAGTGCCTTATCTGCATCATTGCTCAGACTACTTCCACACACAGGGTGCTTTGGAGGACAGGCAGAAACTTCAGCGCTAATGTTCATTTAGATACACAAGTGATCAAATGACAGTCCAGGGGCCTGTTTCAGAAAGGAGGTTCAACCAACTCTGAGTTAAAACTTGAACTCTGAGTTGACTTACCCTGAGATGGGAAACTCTGAGTTTTCGGTTACAGAACAGCTGAATTGAGTTAGTTCAATCAACTCTGAGTTGACCAACTCTGAGTTAAGCGCGTGCACCACAACTATAAAAAGGCATTATCAATGGAGTGCAGATATTATGAGTCACCATGGCAACAGCGCCAGACAAAAAGAGGTCTTCATATTTCTCACCAGTACAAACGTTATTACTGTAATTTTACAGTATTAGAACATTAATACTGTAATTTAATTAAAGGGATTACTCTTAATTCTTCTGTAATTTAAAGTAAAATCTGATGTAATTGCATTAGACTATAGAACAATTCTGTATATTAAATATACATTTTTAAAAGGTATATTTTTTATGTAACCTTCTCCCTCTACACACTTTGGTCAATTCAAGAATAATTCATGCAATTGTATATTGTTTCTTTGAAAGCATTAAAAGTGCTGTTTCTTGTCTCTCCTTGTATTGTTCAGTGGTTGAGGTTGATATGGGATTTAGTAATAAGTAGACCAGTACTTTCTAAAGATAGTCATTATTACATTAGTCATTATTACATTAATCTAATTACACTGTTTAAGATGTCATTTGTAGAATAACTATTTTAGAGTAACTTCCCCAACTGTTATAATATCAGAGGTGAAACTGGAAGAATAGCATGTTATTAAACCTAATTAAAATGTTCATGTAGGTGCAATCCTGCAGGTATTAAAAGAATATGGCAGCAGCTGAAAATTAAATATAAAACCATAATTCAATCAAGTAAGGCTTGAGCATATCATGGGTGTAGGCTACCTGACTTTACATTTGAAATATTAAATAACTAAATAGCATCCAGTGTCTAGCAGTGCAGCAGCATTTTTGGCTGAGGGAATTCCTGGAGGGACTTCAGAGCCAGTCACTCCCGAAGATCCAAGGGTCTTTATAAAATGTAAGAGGTTTACATGTGTTATTTTTTATATAGGCTATTTTTGATATTTCCATTTATTTTACTTTGGGTTGGGTTTTTTGTTGGTCCCAACAGATTCTGATGGTAATATCTGTCTTTTGGAGCCTCCTGTCCCAACAGAACCCCAGGCAGTTGGAAGTAGCCTATCAATACACCAGAAATTATGAAAAATAGTGTTATAAAGTGCACTCAACCAAATGCTCATCTTCAAAGGACGATGGGGATAAAGAGTTTCTGCTGCCACAGAGAGGCCTACAGAGGTAAAGTTAATATTATGTGTCTACACAAACAAGCTACACATTCTGATTTTTTCACATTTTTATGTGGATAATCTAAGTTTAAATCTAAGTATAAACAGGTATTCTTATCTCTCCCCGCGCCCCCAGAGTGTGGAAGAACAGCAGGAAGACGGTCCATCAACTTCTGGTGCACAGATGAACACAGTTCAGTGTTTTCCAGTAAATGCCACAGTTTAATTCTGTAGAATTTGTTCAGAACTACATTATGTAACTCTAATCTACTACTGTATTTTCAGTTGCCAGTTAAGGAGTTATATAGACTTCATCTTAAAAAAAAATAGAAAAAAACTGCAGTAAAAATAGCAATATTTTATTTATTAATAAAAGATTAATTTTATTAATAAAAATGTACTGAAAGAATGAATGAGGTGTTTAAACACTACTTCCTCTTTAAAAAAGGGGAGGAGACCAATAGAAACTCTGGGTTTACCGAAGAAAACCTGCTCCCGACCAGGTTAGGTTCACAGAGTAAGTTACCATGGTAACTGACTCTGAGTATAAGTTACCTCTCTTTCAGAAACAGGCTTGACTTACTCTGCTTTCTCAGGTTTGACATACCTCCCATTCTGAAACAGAAAACTCAGAGTTTCCCTCATTTCAGGGTTAACATACTCAGAGTTTTCACTTAACATCCTTTCTGAAACAGGCCCCAGCACTGTAAACTAAAACAAACCAATGATCAACCATCTCTAAAGCTCTTTAGTGTGCACACTGCATAATTTCCAGTCACTAAATTTGGGGAGCCCCATCTATCTGATATCAGCGGATTTACACCTGCAGGCAGCTAATGCTAAACTCTACCTAGCCTAGCATTGGTGGATCACAAGCTGCACTGAAGTATGGGACTATTCTTCACCATAAGGTTTTTGGGGAATATGGTTTGACCCAGTAATGAAAACAAGCAAATGTAAATATAACAAGGATCACAGGTTGGTCAACAAACATGGAAGGACTTATCTAACAGCAGTTGATTTTGAAACCAAAAAAAGTATGTATTTAGAATTGAAGTGAATTTACTGTCACATTTCTGTTACTATAGACAAATTAGCATCAGTTACATAGATGTAAATAAGGCCCATCTGTGAGAACCCTAACTGTCAAGTGTTTAACTGTGCGCCCCACACTTGAAAGAGAAAGGTTCTCAGTTTTTGAAGATATAAACTGGATTCCGCTCAATGATTAGGCCTTATGAATTATTCTCATCCATTTATTTATCAGCAATCATGAAGGGGAAAAACCTTTAGAGAGGTAAACATACATAGGTTAATCACCACCCAATAAAGTGCATAAATTGGCAGGCTTAACATGACTTAATTTTCTTTTGCACAGAATTACATCAAATACATCTGAACCTTAAGTTAATTTTAAAATGTGCATTTTAAAGCATGAATATTTAAATCAAGCCTACAATATATTGCACATAGATCCAAGTTGGTCAAAATTTCACATTCAGTTAGAAAGCTGGTAGATATTACACAACCCAATAAAAATAAATTACACACGTAATTACATTTAATGTACAAAAAAAACCTTTTAATAGCTTTCACACATTTGTATAATTAACTAGATTTTAACCACAAAGGCTATGAAATAATCTATGCATTTAACCATCTTTATAAATGAATTGCCATTTTAATAATTAATCTATATTCAATTAAATAGTAAAATCACTGAAGTTATCGTTTCTATTTATATTAAGAATAATGCGCAATTCACTAAGCGTCAATGAACACTATTTCCATGCTGGTAACAGTAACTAGCAAGCATATCAAAGTTCGGCGCTTCTCAATCAGCATAATTCAGAGCTTACCGGCTGTCACTTCAGAGTTCTTTTAGTGAGTACCCACTCGCACAATATTCAAACAGATATCAAGCTCAAATCCTCGAGCCAGCGCTGCTGTCTGCCGTTGCATCAGCTCCCGGTGCATACAAACAACAGCAACGGTGCATTGCCTTATCCGGGGTGAGCACGCGCAACTGATTGCAAATTAGTTTCACCTGATACTAATGAGGATCTGCGGGTGACGGTCGGTTTGCCGCAACACTAACCCAACACTCTAGCATGAGCGGGAAGGATGATTTTACAAATTACATTTAGTTAGTGTCAGTAGTTTAATGAAGCTCGAAGTTATTGCACAAAAGTAGGCCTATATTTCCAAGTAATATTGATAAGCAAACCTGTTCCTCTAACCCCAGTTTAATGAGGGCTGTGGAAGGAATTGAAAATATTGCGGTGTCCACTGGTCAAATCCAGGTCAGTCAGTTCCAGAGGAGCGGAGAGCAGCTACAGCTGGAATGAAGTCAGCTTTGGGACTCTGGATCTGCCAGAGAGCAGAAAAAGAGCAGTGGATGATGTGGAGAGGGGGGGAAAGCCCTGTCGGTGTCCTTGTGTAGATACACCAATCTCCACACAATGATTCCAGACAGGCCAAGTTACAAATGGGTGTAGGAGTAACAGGACTATTGGAAAATTGTGTAAAATGAGGTACAGCTTTGAGTTGTAGTTAAGTCAAATGACAATAGAAAACCTTGGAATTGTGGCGTGAGACTTCAACATCCACCTACAAGTCAACTAGGCTTCCATCAAGAATGGAGAACAGCAGCACATACAACCCCAAGTTTTCCAGTTTACGTGGAGAACTCTTATAATGCAGCATTAGTAACATCATGAAATGGGTTACACAGAAGTATATTTACACATATTACTGAAGATGGAAGTTGGCTGAGATCAGGTTGTTTTGGTGTCCTCTGCTTGACTCCAGGTCTCAGTAAAGCACAAGACGAGCTGAGTGTGGCTCTAGGACTCTGAAACAACCAGACCGATGAAAAAATGTGGGGTGCAAAGGGACAAGGTTTGAACATTAAGAGAAGGGAAAGGCACAAAAAAAAGATACTCAAGTCCCTTGTCTTCATAAGACAGGCTGATGAGCTAACATCAGTACTTAACTCCAGTCCTCTGGAACAACATCCCAGAATGCACTTAAATGGAGCATGAGAAACACTGCTATAACAGACAAGCAAAATTAACAAGCATTCATCAGCGCACCTATGATCACATCCCTAAAGCTCTTTGGTGTGCAGATTGTTAAATGATCTAATTTCACCTGTCACTAAGTTTGGGGCGCCCTTATCTGTCCTTATGTTGTAAAAAGTACTTTAAGTAATGTATAGAACAATGTATTTTCATTTACACATTTTTATTAACATGACAAAAAAATAAATGTATAGAAGAATGTTTCATGTACAAATTATTACCTGCATTACAAAAACAAACAAATGTACAGAAATTATTTTGTTTCATTTTATAAATTATAGGTCACACAAAAAAATTATACAGTTACATTTACATTTAGTCATTTAGCAGACGCTTTTATCCAAAGCGACTTACAAATTAGGACTAAATTAAGCGAGTCATCGTGAAGAGGCAAAAACAATGCAAGAAGTGCTCAAAATACAAAGTTCAGTTATTGCTCAGAGTAGCATAAGCCAGACAAGGGAGGATTAAGGGAAAAGGAAAGGAATTATAATTTTTTTTTAAAGAGCGTAAGTGCTCACGGAAGAGAGGAGTTTTAAGTTGTCTTTTGAATGTTGTCTGGGATTCTGCATTCCGGATGAGGGAATATACATAGAAAAATACTTTCATTTACACATTTTTGACTTGCATACATTTTATTTCTCTACCAATTCTCAAGAGAAAACAGTCTGTCCATTCTCTCTGTCCTCTCCTCTCTCTCTCTCTGAAACTTCATGTCCTCCATGATCAGCTCGATTCGCTCATCCGCTCGGTCTCTGTTTCTCTGGCTCTGGTTCCTGCTCTTCCTCCTCCTCCTCGTCCACTGCTGAACTCAGTCCTGGTGTTTCCTCAGGGATAGAGGGAATGAGGACAGAGGGTTACTGGAATGCCTCTGCTACCTGCAGGAGGCCCATTTTCTCCAGAATTAGAAATCAGAAATCCTTTCTGGATCCACAAATTTGGTTGAAACATTTGAAGACACTACAAAAAAACTAAAGTGAAAGACTGCTGTCTTATCTACTGGTTGTCTTATTGTTGTGGGCTTTGTTTACGGGGTTAGGCCTATTTGTTATAAAACACAAGAGAGCCCAGTGCAAATATTACAAATGGGTTGTTGCCTTCCCTCTAAGCCATGCTGGCAGAGTTTTTGGTCCCGGTAAATTAATAAACATTTTTGGCTCGCATTTGCTCCCTAAAACATAACGAAATATTAGAACAAGTTTTGCCTCAGACCACATTACAAATGAAGCTGCACAGTGGAACTCAGGTTCAGTTCACGTTTTTAAGAAAGAAACACTTGTTTCGTTAGATATTTGAGTAAATTACAACACAATACTTACATTTATAAGTGTATTTCTTGCCGCCACAGAAGAACTATCACCCACCATGTTCTTTGTGGAAAAAAAGATCCTGTCGTCACCGGCACGCAATGATAGGCTAGTCTGTGAAGGATCCACTCGTTCTCGCTCTGTCCTTCACAGCCCGGGGAAAGGAGGAGTCTTTGAACTGGGACAGTCTTTGAGTGTGCAGACCCTGAACTGGGACTCTGATACTGTCATCGTGAAAAGGCCCAGCTGAAGATCATCCTCCCACAGGAGCTGCTGACACACATCTACTGTGTTCATCTATAGCGGTCTGGTGGGGTTCAGACATCAGGAGAGGATTATTGGTTCCCCTGCTCTCATTCAGGACCTGTAAATCATCACAGACACACACACACACACACACACACACTGGACAGAGTCTCAGATCATCAGGCACAGGAACAGCTTCTTCCCAAAAAACATTTCCCTCTTCAACAGTTAAACGCCTTCTAGAGCAATACACCCCTTTTTTTGTGCAATAACCTTGTAAAATCATTTAGTCCTATTTATTTATATTATTATTAACAATACTGTAAATATTTTCATCTATAAACGTCTATTCTGACTAAATCTATCAGTGTCTTTATACTTTTTTATATTTGTTATTCTTAACATGTTATAATGTGTCTTATATTTGTGTGTACTAGAAGCTTCAATACCGAGGTAAATTCCGTGTGCGTGCGTGCGTAAGTGTGTGTGTGCGTGTGCGTACTTGGCAATAAAGCTCTCTGATCTGAGCCGAATGATTTTGCCACTAACATTTTGAAAGTCTCATACACCGACTGGCCGAACATGTAAAAGCCCATTGACATTCATAAGACTGTTGGAAATCTGTGCTCTGTTTGAGGATCAAGTATTTATGCCGTATTTATGAAAATATTATATTTTCAGCATAGAAACCAAGCAAGTGGTTTAATTTACACAAACCACAGTGATCTTAATCATGACCACTGGGAAAAACAGAGTCTGCAAACAGTTTAAGCATTTGCTACCAATCCTTCTTTATTTATAATAAAGGAAAAGCAAGTAGGTCAATTAGCCAGAAAGACGATGAGTGTTCGCTAGTGCATTCGCACGACAGGAGCATCTGATGTCTTTGGTTCGAACCGGAGCAGAAGGAACGGGATGGTGAAAGCGAATGACTGAAGGCACTTGATTACAGCGGTCTCAGATCATTTGGAAAAACAAAAACGAGTCTCTTTCTCTATACATGAGGAAGAACAGAAGTTGCTTGATAACAGAGTTCAATCAGAGAACTAATAAATCGCACTACATACATGGCCGGAGGCTACAAAATCATTATACATATAGTTTACATATATACAGGATTGAGCTGAAAAGATGCTGATCATCAGGACATCATCAAGCAACCCAAGAAAAGTGAGAAAGAGGCTGAATTAACATGTGAGCAAAACAATCCAGATCTCCTGACAGACAGAAGAGCTTTTCTACATCCTGATCAAACACACAGGCTGTGAATCTGATATTCCAGCATTCAAAGCAAGCGCAGATTCTTTCCAACGAGAGCCTTTCAGGAAGGCAAAAGGAGATGTGTGAGGAGGAGGAGGAGATGCATGAGGAGGAGATGTGTGAGGAGGAGGAGGAGATGCATGAGGAGGAGATGTGTGAGGAGGAGGAGGAGGAGGAGGAGATGCATGAGGAGGAGATGTGTGAGGAGGAGGAGGAGATGCATGAGGAGGAGATGTGTGAGGAGGAGGAGGAGGAGGAGATGTGTGAGGAGGAGGAGGAGATACATGAGGAGGAGATGCATGAGAAGGAGGAGATGCATGAGGAGGAGATGTGTGAGGAGAAGAGCACGAGATGAGCAGATGCGTGAGGAGGAGGAGATGTGTGAGGAGGAGGAGATGTGTGAGGAGAAGAGCACGAGATGAGCAGATGCGTGAGGAGGAGGAGGAGGAGATGTGTGAGGAGGAGGAGATGTGTGAGGAGGAGGAGGAGGAGATGATGATGTGTGAGGAGGAGATGCGTGAGAAGAGCATGAGATGAGCAGATGTGTGAGGAGATGTGTGAGGAGGAGGAGGAGGAGGAGATGTGTGAGGAGGAGGAGATGATGATGATGTGTGAGGAGGAGATGCGTGAGGAGAAGAGCATGAGATGAGCAGATGCGTGAGGAGATGTGTGAGGAGGAGGAGGAGGAGATGTGTGAGGAGGAGATGTGTGAGGAGGAGGAGGAGGAGGAGATGATGATGATGATGTGTGAGGAGGAGATGCGTGAGGAGAAGAGCATGAGATGAGCAGATGTGTGAGGTATATCGTGAGCATGGAGAGACACTGTGGACTAACATCTCTAACAACTGACACAAACTACGCTCAGCCCACTAAACGAGCTTCGTGACAAACTTGGCCTGCCATCTTAGTGTTGATCATCTGGTATGTGAATAACAAACGTGCTGAAAACTCTTTTTCCTCGACACGGATGATATGAAAGAGGAAGCCCACGAGAAACACTCACAGGAACTACTGAGACTAACACTGACTCTAATGTGAGCAGCTCAGACAGACAGGAGGAGGAAAAGAAGAGCAAGAGAAGAATGAAGAGCAGAAGTCGGGCCGCAGCTCAACTCAGATGTAAACTTGATATTTCTCTTCATCTGACCGGTGTGTGTGTGTGTGTGTGTGTTCATCATGGGCAGGGCGTCCGCGGTTGCCTCTGTGGAAGCCCGTTGTGGGCGGGGCGATCCGAGCGATAGCCTGAGGAGTGGGCGGAGCCTCGCACACTATTGGCTGGCTGGGATGTGAGGTCACCCTGGGGTCTCGCTCTATTGGTCGGCTGGGATGTGAGGTCACTCTGGGGTCTCGCCCTATTGGCCGGCTGGGATGTGATGTCACTCTGGGGTCTCGCCCTATTGGCCGGCTGGGATGTGATGTCACTCTGGTGACTGCGCTCTCCCTGGTTACGGTAGTTGCTTCGGCCAGGGTTTCGATCAGGGTGGGTGTTTCCATTATAGCGCTGGTTTCCCTGGTAACCGTGAATGAAGCGCCTGTTGCCCTGGAAGATCTGCACAGCAGAGAGAGAGACATGTGCCAGTTCAGAAAGAGCACATGACAGCTGGAATAAATGAGAATGTGCGACTCCTCACCTGTTTGTGTGGCCCACCGGGGCGGCCCGTGTACGAGGAGGCCTGAGGCTCAGAGGGGGGCGGAGCTTGGACAGGAACTGAGCCTGTGACGGAGGAGGAGGAGCTACAGCGAGAACGGCTGGAGTAGCTTGTCTGAGGATGATACACTGCGCACACACACACACACACACATCAACACTTCATACGTTCATTAATATGGAAAACACACAGTCCTGTTCCCTGCCGCACCTGATCCGAAAGACATGATGCTGCACTTCAGAGGCTCCAGATCATGGGAAAATTTCACAGCTTTACCAAGATCCTCGTCATACTTGCGCTCACTGACAAAGTGCTGGAGAGAGAGAGACATGACATGAGGCAACTGCAGAAGAAAAAAGATGTTTGTAATGTTTTAAACTGCCATGTGTGTGTGTGTGTGTGTGTGTGTGTGTGTTCACCTTAATGTCAGCTCGTAGTTCAGTCAGCTGTTCTTCAGTCAGTGATGCTGATTGGTCAGCCAGTCTCTTCAGCGCCTCCGCTCTCTTCTGACGCCCGTCCAGAATCGCCACTGTCACACACACACACACACACACCTGATCATCTTCACTGAACACAGTGATCTCACACAAACACTGCTGCTGACTCAAACTACTGGAACATCAAGGACACGCGCGTTTCGGAGCCAATCACAGGAGTCGTAAGTGTCACGTGACTAATGACTGCAGAAAATGACTTCAAGACAACAGTCAGGAGTGTATTCTTGTGTCCAATTCATACATTGAAGACCCTCCATCAAAATGAAATAAACACAATAATGAATAACAGATTTAGATAAAAAAAATTCAAACAGAGAAAGACTCCTTTTGCAGTCAGACGGTCCATTACAGAATGTACTAGCAGGGAATTACAGGAGCCGGCAAACCCTGACGCAAGACCTCATGCACAGCCTAAACCTGTCCAGCGGCTGGAGAATATCTGTCCAATCTCTGTTTCACTGCTCGTTTAGGAGTCCTGACAGTTTATTTGAAAAGACTTGTGCGTTTCTCCATTGGACAGGCAAGGGTTAAGGGGAGCCCAGAACAGTGGAAATGTGTGTGAAGCTCCAGCATGAAAACACTGTCAGCACTTTAGTTTGTTTTCCTGGCGAAAACCATGCTTGAGTAATTAAAATTAAAATGGAAACTATAGATTAAGACTTAAAAAAAAAAAAAATGATTTCTAATCCTACATTTAGATTAACTTGATTAAGAACCCTTTCACAGGAATCAACTGAATATATATATTTTTTTTTTAGTCAGGACTAGAAATCCAATAAAATATGTTAGACTGACAATGAGCTCTGACACGAGTAAATGATTGTGTAGCGCTCTCCTGCTGTTGTGTACAGGACTTGTTTCCAGACGATATTGGAAAAAACTGACTGCGATTTTTTTTTTTCTGCAATATATATTGCGATATGAAAACAGTTTCACCAGATGATTAGCTCTATTTTAAGTAATTAATCATTCTAGAATGATTAGGGTGACTTTGTAGTGGAGTGAATCTACATAGAAAACTATAAATTACAAGCATAGATACATACAATAGAACAAAGATACAAATTTAATAAATAAACAAACAGTTAAATAAAAACACTGTTCTTCAGGTTAGTCTAACAGTATTCCAGTACAGAAATTGAATAATCAAATGTAAAAACACTGCATAGTCTAGTCTTCACTGCATAAATTGACTAGTCTCTGTAAAAGCTACAAAAGTGATATTGTACATGCAGAGAAAACAGAACTCAAATTCCAAATTGAGTTCTTTCATATCTTTATGTTCTCAAATGAGAAAATCACTTAAATGTTTAAACTGACAGAAACTAAAATACATGCCAATGATAAACTTTCACACTATGATTGTTAAACCTTGCAATTAATCAGAGAATCACGTGCGTTTCAAACTGTGTTGGCTGGCCTGTACAGATCTCAGGCAGCCCTTAGCCAACAGTTATTGACAGAACAGACACACTGACAGTTAGCAGTGCGGTCACTCTACTCACTGGCTTCTGCTTTGACTTTGTCCATCTCGCCGAGAAGCGCCACCTCTCGATCCATGAGACTGAACAGAGAACAGGAACATTAGAGACAAACAGATCTCATGCTGAATAAACACTTTAATTGATTTTGAACTGCTGGTTTGCATCCGCTGCTCATAAACGTATCCATATCCATATGACACCCTGAGATTATTTGCACGTCTAAATGCTTTGCTGAGTCTGTTTGCTAAAGTTTTGCATAAACCCGCTGGTCACAGAGGGCGAGTTCAGATTTCCTCGTCTGTGTAACAATCAGGGATTAACGGCATCTGTCCTTTCCCTAAGTTTAAGACATTAACAGAACTCATATAGGCCTACTTCATTACATGACTCCAAGTAAAATATAAATAAATACTTTCTTTCAGTAGTTTGATGCTCTGTAGTGTTTGGTGATGAGCGAAGAGTGAAAACAGGAGAATAAGTACCTATACAGATGAAGACGAGTGTGTTAGTGAATGTGTGTGCGTGCGTGAGTGTAAGTGCATGCATGAGCGTGTTAATGTATGTGCGAGTGTGTTAGTGTATGTGTGAATGCGTGTGCGAGTGTGTTAGTGTATGTGTGAATGCGTGCGCGAGTGTGTTAGTGTATGTGTGAATGCGTGCGTTAGTGTATGCGTGAGCGAGTGTGTTAGTGTATGTGTGAATGCGTGCGCAAGTGTTAGTTAATGCGTGCGCGAGCGTTAGTGTGTGAGTGCGTGCGCGAGCGTTAGTGTATGTGTGAATGCGTGCGCGAGCGTTAGTGTGTGAGTGCGTGCGCGAGCGTTAGTGTGTGAGTGCGCGCGCGAGCGTTAGTTAATGCGTGCGCGAGCGTTAGTGTATGTGTGAGTGCGCGCGCGAGCGTTAGTGTGTGAGTGCGCGCGCGAGCGTTAGTGTGTGAGTGCGCGCGCGAGCGTTAGTGTGTGAGTGCGCGCGCGAGCGTTAGTGTGTGAGTGCGCGCGCGAGCGTTAGTGTGTGAGTGCGCGCGCGAGCGTTAGTGTGTGAAGTGCGCGAGCGTGTTAGTGTGTGAGTGCGCGCGCGAGCGTTAGTGTGTGAGTGCGCGCGCGAGCGTTAGTGTGTGAAGTGCGCGCGCGAGCGTTAGTGTGTGAGTGCATGCGCGAGCGTGTTAGTGTGTGAGTGCATGCGTGAGCGTTAGTGCATGAATGCCTGTTAAGTGTATGTGTGAGCGTTAGTGCGTTACTGTATGCGTGTGCGTTGGTGTGTTAGTGCATGCGTGAATGTGTGAATGCCTGTTAGTGCATGTGCGCGCATAAGTGTGTTAGTGTATGTGTGAATGCGTGTTAGTGCATGTGTGAGCGTAAGTGTGTTAGTGTATGTGTGAATGCGTGTACATGAGTCTGAGTGCGTGAGTGTTACGGTGTGTGAATGAGTGTGTGTGCATGAGTGTGTGAGATACCAGCTCTGCAGCTCAGCAAACGTCTGCTTCATTCTCTTGATGGATAAGTCCATCTCGTCCTTCACCACGACTCTGTAGCGAGACAGTGACGCTGCACATCTCTGCAGATCCTTCACAGAGCGATCCACGTTCGGCCCTGACAAAACACCAAACATTTACAACACTAGGCTTTCACACAGTCCCCTAAGAGAACACAACATCTAAGGTCACTCCGAGCATGAAGAGTACTAGTTTTTGTTTTTGTTACCTTTTTGTATTTACATTTCAACTACAACATTGCATTACACTCCCAACCATGCATCTTGCTTTACATACACTGATCTTGTTGATGAATACAGAAACACTGTTGTTTTCTTTATTTTCATTCTATTATTTAGTGTTGCCTTATTTTGTAATTAAATAAATTTGCAATGGGAAGCACAAGAGCGGGTTCACTTTTCTTCTTTGTGTATTAGACACGGTTTAAAACAATTCAAGATCTTGCATGGACTTCATCTGTCTAAACTAAAGCTCTCGAGGAGGTTCTCTTCTGTGGACCCATTATGCGATAGATGCAGTCTAACGCTAGCATCACTAGGACATATGTTTTGGAAGTGTCCTAATATTCGTAGTTATTGGATTTCAGTTTTTCAATTACTGTCAATGGTGTTGGGAAAACCACTAGACCCAGACTCAGTTATGGCTATTTTTGGTATCAGTAGTGACGATGTGGAGCCGTCTAAAAAAACAGTGTATTGTGGTTGTTGTCACACTCTTAGCACGTAGATTGATTTTGCTCATCTGTAAATAAAAATATCCACCTCACTGCTCTGCTGCCCTGATTACAGATGTTATACACCACCTTCAACTCGAAAAGATTAGATTTTCCTTAAAAAAGAAGACTGATCATTTTTATGTAGTATGGAAACCCTTATTAATTTTAATAAGACAGAAATAATTTAACCTTAACCCCAATTCTACTACTACTTCCTCTCCCCACCCTCAATCCACCAATGGGCATTAATCTGTACGCCTGCCCTCCGCCTCAAACACGCGTCTGTTAGGACTGCAATGAACAAATACTTTGATAATCAACTAGTCTAACGATCACTGGAACGATCAGTTGACTGTTCTGCCGATTTTTGCAATGATCAATCATTAGGTCTTAAAACCAAAACAAAAAGCCTTAGTGTCCATTTACAACCATACACACACATCATAAATTGCTGTTTCCATAGTAAGGCTTTGTTCTGCACTTCTTAAAGAACATTGCTATGAAATACACGCTTTTCCTGCAACACAAAAATCATGCAATAAAATTGAGAAGCAACTGAAACTATCCCTTTAGTGTTAATATAGCTTATAACATACAAACTTCAATCTCTTGTGAAACAGTGTTAGAATCGTAGACGAGGTAAAAAAAGTTCAGTCGTGTAAACTTAAACTGTCACTCGTTTGAACTCTTACATTAGGCTATGAAATGATAAATGCTTTAACATGAACTCAATGCTTCAGCTGCACAACAGTCACATTTCACCGCTGCTCATTTCTCTCTCATGCCTGTTTTTTTTTTTTTTTTTTTGCAGGCACATTGTGCTCCCATTGAACGCAAGCTCCGTTTTGATATGTCACATGACAGGATTATTTGTTTGTAATTTCGTCAAACTTTCACATGCTTAGACTAGCGATAAGTAGAGGTTCTGGTTTATGTGTTGCCTGTGTGTAGGACTGATGTGGAGTCGTGCTGATCTTCCTTAGGGTTAGGTTAGGGTTGACCTCAGCCTATAGTGCCGATGGGTTAGGATTAGGGTTAACCTCAGCCTATAGTGTCGATGGGTTAGGGTTGACCTCAGCCTATAGTGCCGATGGGGTTAGGGTTAACCTCAGCCTATAGTGCCGATGGGTTAGGGTTAACCTCAGCCTATAGTGCTGATGGGTTAGGGTTAGGGTTGACCTCAGCCTATAGTGCCGATGGGTTAGGGTTAGGGTTGACCTCAGCCTATAGTGCCGATGCCAGGGTCCGCCACGGGTCACTAACCCTCTGATCATCCTCTCAAGATGAACTTTCCTTTTATTTAAACCGCCAATGAAACGGCCGGAAGAACTTCGCCTCAGCATCACACAGGTTCTCATTCGCCCGGTTATTTTCAGAGCAGACAGGGAGACTAATGGCAGCAAATCAGTCACACAAAAGTCATAAACAAAAGTCATAAACAAATTACCAGTGATCTTCTTGGCAGCAGAACCTCGCCATGCGTCTTCGAAAGGAATGGGCATCGAGGGATTCTGGGAGCTGGAAACCGGCTTGGACTGAGACTTGTTACTACGGAAACCGTGATGGTTCTGCCGCGGCCCATCAGTGGTTCCGGGGCTTGATGAGGACGTGACCTCTCCACCTGCAGAGATTAACCTCGTCAGCACCGGCAGGAGACAGAAGAGCATCACATGACCTCAGCTAACACACCTGTGGCCTCTGAAGCCTCCGGGACAGCAGTCTCCGCGTCGAGCTCCGCTGCGTCCAGAGAAACACAGTCCAGCTGCTCACTCAGAGAGTCCAGGGACTCGCACTCGGCTGCCGCAGAACCGTTCGCATGGAAGCCGTTCACAGCCTCCTGACACTCCGCGTCTGGGGGAGATTCGGCAGGAGCCGTGTCTGCGGGAACATCGCTCTGTGCTTTCGGCTTCTTCTTCTTCTTGGGCTGTGAATCAGAGCAAACGCATGTAACACTTAAGAACAGCAGGAAGACAGGCAGCCGGCACGGATTATTAAACTTCATCCTACCTTGCATCACATACACGTTTAACCCTTTTGTGTCAGTTTTAAAATAGTTACTCTGAGGTTCTGAGAGGACAAAAACACCCATGACAGATTATTGTTGAAGTGAAAAAAAAAGTTTGAGATTTTAGTTTATGACTTATTTTTATATAAAATATATATATTGAATATTTTGAACTCAAAAACTGCTGGAAAATCAAAGCCATAAATCTATAAATAATTGTGTTCAACAATTGTGAAACAAACATTTACTTTTTTCATTATATGCCAGCAAAGCTGCAGCGGTAAAGACAGCAGCTGGCAGATCGCAGTATCATTTCTCACACACCCTCTCACACACACTCACTTTCACAAAAAAGTGAGTATTTGCTTTATAGGCCTGAGAACATGGGCCTATCTGGTGGTAATAATAATAAAAATAAAATAATTTTAAAAAAAGTTACAAAAAAAACTATTTTGAAGCCTTGCTAACAAAGGGAAAGCCTATTAACAAAGACTGAATCATTTTATAGTTAACCCTACAATTACAAATTTTGTTTGCAGTTTTAATGGATTTCAATGGGGTCCTTAAGGTCCTACAGTGCACATATTTTGTGTACCTACTGTAAAATAGATTTATGAGAGGAAATGAGGGTAAAATATTGAAATTCCAATAAAAATACACACTTCTGCCAATATTTATGCTTTTGGAATTAACAGGGAAAATTATAACAAACAAATTCAAAAGACAAAACTATCCTTAAGGACACACAGGGGTTAAATTGCATGTTTTGTTTACAGTTTTATTTCATGATCATCATACATTATAATTTCCTCACCTTCTTTTTCCCAGTGGTATTCCACTCCTTCAGGATCTCCACGGCACTACCTGAGAGAGCGCGCACACACACACACACACACACAGCAGTCATTTTACAGTAGCGACACAGCAATGAGAGCAGTCATGTGACCCTGAGATCACACTAAATGGACTTTTTTCACAGACTCTGATGACTTTATATTTTTGTTTTTATATATGCATGTACATGTATATAAAAAAAAAAATGTGTACTATATTACCTAACCCTAACCCTAATTACAAAAATTGCACACCAAAAAAACCTAGTTAATGCTGCTGTGAGTGTGTCTAATACAGCGGCTGTGGGAGTGATGGTAAAACTGCTGTTCTCAAACGTCTTTTTTTCTGAATTTGAAAGTGGTGAAAACTCTTTAGTTTTTCTATTGCTATTTGAGCAACTGGGAACAGTATTCACTATGCGGTAATGTAGTCTTATTCACCAGTGTAGAAGTTTACCCAACTATGACGACTTCTGCTTCTGAGAAAGGGTCAATGGAGCAACATTTGCATTGAGTGTGTGTTTGTACCTTCAACAAACGCCTGCACCGCTCGATCCACGCAGTTCTCGAAGTGCTGCAGCACCAGAGCGATCTCATTATTGCTCTTATTGGGAACCACAGCTCGCACAGCGTTTATCTGACAAGAGCAAAAACATTGAGTCGAGCCGCCCGGTTCATTGGAAGAGTGAAAAACACGGACACAAATAGCATCGTAAATAACAGCCAACAAATCTCACATTGCATTATCAGGCTGGCAGGGGCCGTTCACTCAGAACCATTAGCGTCTCGTTCTGTGTAAACGGTCCCCAAGACAAACAGAAGAAGCCATTAGTACCTTTTCTTTCATCTTCTCAAAAGTTCCTCCTTGAGACATCACCATTTTTGAGTGCGTGTCGAACACCACTCCTGACACATCTGGAGGAAGAAGAGGGGAGGAAACATTCTTAGAGATGTCCACGTGTTCAGCTGAAATCGCAGCTTGACTTCATCAGCGGAGAGAGTCTTGGCAGAGGATCTCGGTTAAAGCTTTTCCCCAAAAATATGTAGGTCAAGAGTAGAGCCAGGGAGGGACGTCCCGAACCTCGATTAGGGTTTTCTGCCCTGATCCGAATCAGAATCATTTAATATGAAGTATCTGCTGAAATCAACTTCCAACCCCATTCTTGTATTTTTGCTAAGGTCACACTCACATTAAGGCCCCCCCCGATATACTCACAGCAAAGTTATTTTTTGTTCTTCTTTTAGGGGTAAAACGAAGTTTGAAATACATGAGCAGCATTACACTGCTGAGAGCGACGGCTAGATGAATATGATGAATATGTAAATATGTGCTGCACACTTTCCTCTCAATAAAATGCACACAACCAAACTGAGAAAACCGCAAGGATAAAAAAAAAGAAAAAAACCATTAAGAAAGCATTTGATAAAAGCAACATGGTCTTGTTTGCATGAGCTCTATGGCACTCCAGTGAAGTCACCATATATATATATATATATATATATATATATATAAAACTTTATAGACTAGATCAGAGGGTCTCAACCTTTTGGAACTAAAGCCTCCCCAATCATGTGGCAGAAAGAGCAAGAGATTCACGAGCGCACGGCACAACGTTTGAGCGCACACACATAACATCTGAGCGAGAGCCCTGAGACCACTGTATGTTTGCGAGCGCGTGTCCAGTTGTGCGAGAGTGAAATCCTCCTGCGAGTGGAGAGATTCATTACATGGATGCTCTCTTGCGTCGTTACAATAATGCACTCTCGACATTTGTCATTAAAATTACGCCATTGAAACAGCCTCAAATAAACTATAAAAATAAGAAAGTCTTGTCTGAAAGCTGCAATCATTTTTCATTAAAATGAATGGGATATCTGGTGTTGTTCCTCGGCGCCTAGGTCTCTGACCCAAATCATTTAACCAAAATCCTCACTGAAGTAACGGCCGAATTGTTGTTTCAGTCCTTCAACATGTTGAGCGACAGTGTTGATCAGAGGAGAGATATTTATCCGTCTCTTGCACATGACAGCGAAGTTGGGAAACATGCCAACGAATGCACTGACTCCCTTGCATCAAAGTGTTCAACAAATTCAACCTGTCGAATATGTTTACAAGTTATGACAACTGCGCTGACAGCAGGGGTCATCCAGGTCCGAGCAAGGTTGGACTTTATGCGTTCATGACCTCAAGTCTAGATTATTGTAATGCTCTACTGGGTGGTTGCCCTGCACGCTTAATAAACAAACTACAGCTGGTCCAAAACGCAGGAAGTATGACCATATTAGCCCAGTTCTGTCAACACTGCACTGGCTCCCTATTAAACATCATATACATTTTGAAATATTGCTGATTACTTACAAAGCACTAAATGGTTTAGCTCTGCAGTACTTGAGCGAGCTCTTAACGCATTATAGTCCTTCACGTCTATTGCGATCTCAAAATTCCGGCCAGTCGATAATACCTAGAATATCTAAATCGACTGCTGGCGGTAGTTCCTTCTCCTATTTAGCACCAAAACTTTGAAACTTTTTTAAACTCACACACTCACTCTCCCAGCCAATCTGCAAGATAACAAAACTGATAAATGACTGCAGTTTTACTAGTACAGTAACTATTACAGTGCAGATTTTCAAGTTAAAGGGTAACTAAACCCTAAAACAATTTTTTTTAGTTAATGATCTGTTAGACTGAGGCTTTATTAGTGCTGGTCATTGAATCGAGTACCTTTTTTGACATTTGGGTTTTAATTCTACAATATATGGTGTAAAAACATCTGAGTGCTGCCCTCTTCAGGTTGAACGGTGGCTAATGCAGTTGAATTTTCCTATTGGAAGTTGTGGTGCCACGTGACGCAAGTAGGCACCAGCTCACCACACCCTTGGCAGAGGCTCAGCCCCGGTATAAAAACATCTTGTTCAGTCTAAACCACTGTAGCGAATCAGGAGTTGGAATTGCGAGTATTGAAAACGACCAGGATAGCGTATATTAGCATCTAGTTAGCATAGCATTTATATAGTTATTTAGATTATTTTGTGTAGCCTAGGTAGTTAATTAGCATAGTTGTTAGTGTAGTATTGTTAGAAGCATAGTTAGTTAGTAGCATAGTCTTGCATCAGTTAGGATAGCTTCAAGTTGACGTAGATTTTTAGCATTAGCTTTATCTGTATTTAGTACAGTGGTTATGGATAGTGGAGTGGAAAATACTCCGTCATTTATGGTCATACAGACTTAAGAAATATGAAAAAATTAACTGTAAAATGTATTTTTTTTGTGTCCACTTACAATCAAAACAAAACATTGAGCTTTTGTAAAATAAAGAAAATAAGGTATGCTTTCTGCCTTTCCGTCTCAGTGAACTTTTTTTCTGGAGCACGTCTCTAAACTTAAACTAAACTAAGCTAATACTAGTCTCACAGGCATAAGCAATATATCTTTATAAACATTTAAGTCTCTGCTATTAAATGATCTAATTCAAAATGAAAACAAATATTCTCCGTTTATGTAATCTGTATGAAAAGATAGAGATGGCAGTCGTTCTCATTGCAACTCATTATCTGCTAATGTGAACACGCCCACGGAGAGCACGCACTATTGAAACGCAGGTCTCAGGTGCTGGTGCAGGTGCTGGTGCTGGTCCCCCCCCCCCCCCCAGACCTACAATTTACACAAAGAATCTTTAAAGCTGGAGTGTGTGGATTTCCCTTTAAGCAATATTTCTCAAGCCCTTGAACAGTGAAACTGATAAGACATACAGCTGGTTAGAAATCCCAGCCATAAAGCAGCCGGACTACAGTGACGTGTGTTTTAATCGGGTCAAAGGCTGTTCAAAAGAAGCTGCTGCTTACAGTTTACAGTGTGTTTTGCTCCGTTTAGCCCCGCCACACACACACACACACTCGATCAGAGTTCAGGCCAGGAATTTGCAAAGTCATTGAAACACAAAGTTTTCATTTGCCAAACAAAACTGGAGACTGCAGACAGAGCATCTAAACTGCACAGAAAGAAGTAAAGAAATGTTTCATCGAGTGCAAACGTAGTCTAGTCTTTGACGTGATTTGTGTTTCTACCAAAGACTCCCAAGATCCTCATTTGAACGGCATCCAGCAGTCCCAGAGCGTTCAAGCCCGACAGAAAGAGTGAATCAGCGGGTCACATGACCACTGTCTCCCGCATCTGCATCTGCTCTAACTCTGAATGCAGGCAACAAAACCTCTCGGAACCAAGATAAAAGCCATAAACAAAAGGCACAGATGATGTTATCAGTGCTTTAATGTTCTCAGGTCTCTAACAACAGAAAGTCAAATGCAAGATAAAACTAATAAAAACACTGGGACAGAAACACGTTTCAGATCATCGGCGAGCAGGACGACGGCTCTTCATTGGTCACTGCCATGACAGAGAAATCTAGATCCATGTAGAACAGCTAGCCTATAGCTGCAAAGTACATACTTCATATTTACTTAAACATACAAATATAAAAATGTGAAAAACTATAGAAAAAGTGCAATGTTCCTACAAAAAGTTAAGACACAAAGCGAGTTCTAGCAGTAATAACCATTACCATGGGGCCGAACGGCTCCACTTGAGCTTGGTTCAGCACGATTACAAACCATTCTCAGCCCAGAATCCTCAGCAGGGTTAGCAACTAGAGGTGGGGGAAAATCTATTCTTAGATGCATCGCAATGCGGACGTGGATGATTCTTAATCGAATCACTAATGTCAGAAATCTATATTCTAAATGTTAATTGATAACGTAATGTTGACGGAAGGCAAAAGGCGCCTGGACAGTCTGTGTCGTGCAGAAGTGCACATCACAGACACGCATGACGGATGAGGGACCCGACCGGCACCCTCTGCATTAATAGTGTAACTCTGGCGTGAAACGAAACAAGTGAAACGAAACAGTGCTACGCGTTTGAGCTGTGGCGCGCAGACCGTTTAGCGCAGCGCGAGCTCAGAACAGGTTTACTCGTGGGCCGATCTGAATCACGCGACACTTATTACACAGCGCTGGGAGATCCAGTGAGAAAGAGTTTAAATTCACAGCAGAATTAATAACATCGCAGCAAGATCTAATTGGAAGCAAACAAATTTTGCGCAGAATTCTGTTATAAGCCACACGTCAGATCAAACAGCGCTAATGTGGAAACCAGGACAACCTTAAGGCCGCGTGTCCACCAAAGCGTTGTTAGCCAGCTGAAAGGCCTAGCTGTGGGCGCCTGAGAGCGTTTCGTTAGTTTTTTCAGTTGAGACGCTTAGCTATGATACGGATCCGTGGAAGTGTTACTAGCATCTCATTTCACAGATAGTTTTTTTCTGTGTTGTTTCTATATAAAAATGTTGATACAATGTAAAGTATTAGCTCTGGCTCTTGTTTTAAATTATATTGTTCCGTTTAAAAGTACTTTAAAAGTACCAATTAGTCACAGTGAGAAAAAAGAAAATCTGTATAGAAAAAGATGCATCGATAATCGTTTTATCCTCGCAGCCCTCTGAGTCGAGTCGAGTTGTGACGTGCCGAGAGATTCCCAGCCCTATTAGCAACCGTTCTGAACCGTGCCGGTAAACACGTCTAGTGACGTCGCCGCTCAGGATCGGTCACTTGTCTGTTGCCTGGCTCCCATGTCCAAGCATGTTATTTGAGTGCCGTAAACACAAATTAATAATAAAATAAATATCCGATCATCTTCCATAACACAGTTGCTATTTGCACCTCATATCATCTGTAAACTCTTGCGTTACCAAGACAACGACTGAAGCATTAGTATTACACTCAGACTCACAGTGGAGAACGAAACCAGATCGGCTTGAGTGGGCTCATTTGCATATTCATAGAATTGCGTATACTAAATGAGGCAAGGGTGTACAGTTACAGTCAAGCTATTTTAAGGCATGTGGACATTTTCTTAAAGGAAAAAACGTTTAAATATGTCAATTTGGAGATCAAAGATGAGTTTTAAGGGATCAAATGATTGACTACAGGGGGAGTTTAAGCCCTGAGAACGGTTTGAGCCGACAGTGGAGAAGCAGATACTGAAGCTGTCACTCATGTCGTTTCTGCAATAGACCCTGATTGGCTACGATGCACGGCGACAGACCCTGATTAGCTACGATGCACGGCGACAGACCCTGATTGGCTACGATGCCCGGTGACAGACCCTGATTGGCTATGATGCCCGGCGACAGACCCTGATTGGCTACGATGCCCGGCGACAGACCCTGATTGGCTACGATGCCCGGCGACAGACCCTGATTGGCTACGATGCCCGGCGACAGACCCTGATTGGCTACGATGCCCGACGACAGACCCTGATTGGCTACGATGCCCGGCGACAGACCCTGATTGGCTACGATGCCCGGCGACAGACCCTGATTGGCTACGATGCTCTGCGACAGACCCTGATTGGCTAAGATACCCGGAGATAGACCCTGATTGGCTACGATGCTCGGTGAAAGACCCTGATTGGCTACGATGCTCGGTGACAGACCCTGATTGGCTGCGATGCCCGGCGACAGACCCTGATTGGCTACGATGCTCGGCGACCGACCCTGATTGGCTACGATGCTCGGCGACAGACCCTGATTGGCTACGATGCCCGGCGATAGACCCTGATTGGCTACGATACTCTGCGACAGACCCTGATTGGCTATGATGCTCAGCGACAGACCCTGATTGGCTACGATGCCCGGCGATAGACCCTGATTGGCTACGATGCCCAGTGATAGACCCTGATTGACTACGATGCTCACCGTTAAACGACAGGAGCGTCTGAAAGCAGCTGTAAAACTCAAGAAACTTTAGAAAACTAGGCTAAACTTTATATCTTCAGAACTACTGCAATAATCTCTCTCAGCTGTGATGTTTCACCCAGCGGCCATATAAACTCACCTTTATAACCGCTCTTCCTCGCCATTGTCCTCTTCTTCAGTCAGCGGCAATTCTACAGGGAGAGAGAAAATCTGCAGTTAAACAAGTGACATTGTGTTAATGTTTCCACTTCAAATCTCAAAACAGGAACGCAGAGGAGCATTTAGACAGTAATAGCATTTGCTAGTTGCTCAGAAGTGAAGTGATGAAAAGAGAAACAGTGAACCGTCAAAGAACCTGCCGCCAAACCCTTAGTAATAAAAAAAACTACATTTGTACATAAATGCACATTTTACATTTATAAAAATATTACCCAATCATTTAATTAAGTTGTTGGAGTCTAGAAAGTGAAGCCACCGGAAGGAAGAACCATTTCAAATCACTAACATAAAATTTTGCATTTATTCCAAACCACATCTTACAACAATACAAGCGAATATTACAGAATATTGGCAATAACCCTGATGACACTGATATGAGTTCCTTTCTATATCTTTGAGTCACAGGAAGATAAACTCCACTCCTGCATCTCTAACCCTTCGCCTCCAACGGCCCGTTCAC
>NC_138737.1:42500-45000 GCF_965113295.1 Leuciscus leuciscus
TAGATCGCACGAGTTTATAATAACGCGCGTGATTCGAGGAGCGCGTTCATATTATCACTAATATCGCGGCTCGCGCGACGCATATGTGGCAGTATCTTAGCAACGCCTCCGCTAGCCGCTGAGCTACTGTATGCTAACGGAGAGAAACACACACCAATGACGAGCAGATGAAAACAGCGGAGAAAAACACAAGAATGAATAATCACTTTCGCTGCTATTCACATTCCAAACGTGTGAAAGCTGGTGTCCGCGCTCGCGTTGCATGACGGACAACAGAAGCGTCTGATCGCGAGACTGATGAAGGAAAACCCTTACCTGGAAACCCTGCAGGAATCTGTGGCGCACACACATGCAGTGTTCGTTCTTTTATTGGACTTTCCTGCGATCGCTTATGTGCGAACGTCTGTCTTTTCTTCCAGCCGGCTCATGCGTCACTTCCGCTCAGCCAGCGCGCGCCCCTCAGTGACTTCCGGCCTGGCTTATATCCGCGCGCGTGACAGAGCCACTAATGCCATCGAGGTTCATTAAAACTAAAAGTTCAATATTGATCAAACAGGAGGTACACGTTGACAATTAACCCTGCAAAGTAAACATTTATGAGCCGAATGAGACGAAGAGCCTTTACAGTTTCTAGAAAACTCTACTCATAAATCTCCAAGGAGCCATAGGAGATGTTTTCTTTATTGAACACCAAGAAGAACAAAAGCAAAGTTTACATCAATGGCATTGATACATACAGATAAACAAGTATTAAGCTGGGCACATATCAGTTAAAAAAATAATTATATATATATAAAGGAAATTGCAAAGAAAAAGAAAGAAAGAAAGAAAGAAAGAAAGAAAGAAAGAAAGAAAGAGTCTCTTAGTATTCCAACAAATGTCTGGGCCTTTTTATTTTCATACATTCCTATGATGGGTTAGTCATTACAAATAAAGGCTCTTTTAAATACAGAAAAAATAAGGTTTTGTCTTCATACATTTGCATTTATGAATGAAACATGTGCCAGAATCAACATTACATTAATAAAAATATATATATATATTTATCATCCAACATTCCAAACACTGTGTTTCCTAGCAACAGTGGGCAGGGAATGAATCTTTGTCTCCAACCAATAAGACATATTTTCCCAGTGGAAAATTCACTTGATGGGAAAATTTTATATTTTAAAGTTTCCTTTGCTTTGGGAGCCACTGGAAAGCTAATATACTGTATTCACAATTGTTTTACAAATGGTTTATCATAAACTTACAAAATAGCATTATGATATAGAAGTGTCAGATATAATATAGACCTGAAACGAGTGAAGAGGTTTGTTGGGAAGCCCTGAAGTCATAGAGCGACGGCAGTTCACCAGATCTGACATGTTGACAGAAGTTATTATATATGGGTGAATATCTTTATGAAACTTTTTGGAATGGCATTTAAAACACGCTCAAACACGCTCACATTACAGATCATCGTTAGCACAAAAATCCTCATCCATTAAATGAAGAACTGACCGAACTCCTCTTTCAAGCCGATCAGGAACAGACGCATCTATCATAAATCTATTGTTCCTTCGGGTGAAGTTGTGGTGATATAATAAGGTCCATTATAACAAAATCTGCTGGTTAGAGGAGGATCATTTGATTGGCAGTCTGGAAACAGCAGGAATCAATTCCACCCAATCTTCTACTAATATCTCTGGGAATGCAGATCCAGTTTCATTTCTTATAAAAATGTTGATCCATTTGACCTTCAACATTCCATTTACACAGTAAAAGTCAAAGGCTTGTTAACCACCATCTTCATAATCTTGTGTAAGTTGTGCTATAGTGCACATGTTTTCTCCATAAAATTGTAATTAATTTGATTAATGGTCTTATTATCTCTATTAGAAATGGAGAGACAAAATGCAGGACATACAAAAATACTTTCTATATTAGTTAAATAAATCCTTCCAAAAATATACAAATTCCTTTGCATTCATTCCATCTATTCCAGACATTTGGCTTTTCCATCATGACCTCATCCTTAATGTTTATGCCTAAATATTTGACACTCGTAATATTATATGCCGGTTTAAGTGGTTATTCATGTGTGGGAATAATCTCACATTTGCCAATGTTGAGCTTTAAACCTGAAAATGTGGAAAAATAATGAACAATCTCAATGACTTTAAGAATCTGGGCCCGTATTCATAAAGATTCTAAGAATCCTCTAAGAAAACTCTTAATTTAGCTTAAAAACTTATACGTAGGAGTCTTAGCTTAAAAGCGATTCGGGACCGATCTGAGAGCAACTCTGAGTAAGGAAAAGACAAAAACTTTCATCTTAGTAAGGAGGCGGGGTTGACCCCGTTGCTATGTATGACACAATCTTTTGAAGACTGTGATTGGTTGGTTGTCCAAGAAGGAAAAAAAAAAAGTGATTTTAAGTATAGGGTCTATTCTAAGCCTTCACTTTGAAATTACATGCGTAATTTTTCCTATTTTACCGTTCTCACACACACACACA
>NC_138737.1:50000-52500 GCF_965113295.1 Leuciscus leuciscus
TGATCTATTCATGAAGACAGGCTTTACTGACTGAACGATTCACCGATTCACTGATCTATTCATGAAGACAGGCTTTACTGACTGAACGATTCACCGATTCACTGATCTATTCATGAAGACAGGCTTTACTGACTGAACGATTCACCGATCTATTCATGAAGACAGGCTTTACTGACTGAACGATTCACCGATTCACTGATCTATTCATGAAGACAGGCTTTACTGACTGAACGATTCACCGATCTATTCATGAAGACAGGCTTTACTGACTGAACGATTCACCGATTCACTGATCTATTCATGAAGACAGGCTTTACTGACTGAACGATTCACCGATCTATTCATGAAGACAGGCTTTACTGACTGAACGATTCACCGATTCACTGATCTATTCATGAAGACAGGCTTTACTGACTGAACGATTCACCGATCTATTCATGAAGACAGGCTTTACTGACTGAACGATTCACCGATTCACTGATCTATTCATGAAGACAGGCTTTACTGACTGAACGATTCACCGATTCACTGATCTATTCATGAAGACAGGCTTTACTGACTGAACGATTCACTGATCTATTCATGAAGACAGGCTTTACTGACTGAACGATTCACTGATTCACTGATCTATTCATGAAGACAGGCTTTACTGACTGAACGATTCACTGATTCACTGATCTATTCATGAAGACAGGCTTTACTGACTGAACGATTCACTGATTCACTGATCTATTCATGAAGACAGGCTTTACTGACTGAACGATTCACCGATCTATTCATGAAGACAGGCTTTACTGACTGAACGATTCACCGATTCACTGATCTATTCATGAAGACAGGCTTTACTGACTGAACGATTCACTGATCTATTCATGAAGACAGGCTTTACTGACTGAACGATTCACTGATTCACTGATCTATTCATGAAGACAGGCTTTACTGACTGAACGATTCACTGATTCACTGATCTATTCATGAAGACAGGCTTTACTGACTGAACGATTCACTGATTCACTGATCTATTCATGAAGACAGGCTTCACTGACTGAACGATTCACTGATTCACTGATCTATTCATGAAGACAGGCTTTACTGACTGAACGATTCACCGATTCACTGATCTATTCATGAAGACAGGCTTTACTGACTGAACGATTCACCGATTCACTGATCTATTCATGAAGACAGGCTTTACTGACTGAACGATTCACTGATTCACTGATCTATTCATGAAGACGGGCTTTACTGACTGAACGATTCACTGATTCACTGATCTATTCATGAAGACAGGCTTTACTGACTGAACGATTCACTGATCTATTCATGAAGACAGGCTTTACTGACTGAACGATTCACTGATTCACTGATCTATTCATGAAGACAGGCTGCGTCTGAAATCACACACTTCCCGACTATAGTAGGCAAAAAACAGTATGAGACAAAAGTCCCCGGATGAGCTTCTGCTTCCCGCAGGATTCTGAAGTGTGTCACAGGAGAGGGTTATGAACGTGTATTATGATGTGTAGGTCACATGATCATGACAACATGGTGAATGTAGTACATCCAGATTACATTCATACTATATAGAACATACTTTTCTAGCAGTCGTGAAGTAATTACTTATTCAGAATAAGAGAATGAGATTTGGGACGCAGCCAGTCAATAAATGAAGGAATAGGATGAACGACTCTGACAGTCTTGCCGTCACATACTAGCCATTTTATTTAAAGTATTATTTCAATGTTTAAAATAGTCATAATTCAATATTTAAAATATTATTTTAAAAACATGAATCTCAGCAGCTTTAGATGGAGATTCTGCAGTGCAAACATGATTGACGTGTTTGATGACGGACGGGGCAGAACTGATCATGTGATCTCCAATGTTCAGCGCTGGATTAAAGCTGAAGTGTTTCTGCTCATGACCGCTGGAAATAATGACCACTTTAAACACGTCTCCTGTGTGCTGTTAGTCTGGTGGAGTCGGAAGACACACAACAGAGAAAATTCTGAGAAAACGGAATGACAGACTGATTACACGTTATTTCGAGGTCACTGTTTTTAAAGCTGCAGTGTGTCATTTCTGTCAAAACTGAAGAGGTGATTTAAATATCGTTTTCTAACAGGTTTCCCCAAACACTCCATCTGTCATTGGTCATGCAAACAGGAAGCCCCGCCCCTAACCCACGTGATTGGTCGAGACAGAAGTTAACCTGACCCAGCTTAAACAGAACAACATGGTGAAATGGCAGTAACCAATGACTGACTTACATTGACTATGAACATCAAACTCACACAAACATGTTTCAAGAATGTAACAAAATACACAAGAGAATTACTGAAGTGTTTTGGAAAGAGACGCATCAAGAGGCTTGTTATCAGCAGAATGTTTTACGACTCAAAAACACACATCAATCCTCCTGCGCAACCGCGTCTGCGGAGCTCAGTGCTAATTATAAGCTTGTCTTCATGTCACTCCCTGTTGCTCAAGCCCAACACTC
>NC_138737.1:57500-122500 GCF_965113295.1 Leuciscus leuciscus
TTTCAACATCAGACTGACGGTTTGAGGGGTTAGCGTTTTCAACATCAGACTGACGGTTTGAGGGTTTAGCGTTTTCAACATCAGACTGACGGTTTGAGGGTTTAGCGTTTTCAACATCAGACTGACGGTTTGAGGGTTTAGCGTTTTCAACAGCAGACTGACGGTTTGAGGGTTTAGCGTTTTCAACATCAGACTGACGGTTTGAGGGGTTTAGTGTTTTCAACAGCAGACTGACGGTTTGAGGGTTTAGCGTTTTCAACATCAGACTGACGATTTGAGGGTTTAGCGTTTTTAACATCAGACTGACGGTTTGAGGGTTTAGCGTTTTCAACATCAGACTGACGGTTTGAGGGGTCTAGTGTTTTCAACATCAGACTGACGGTTTGAGGGTTTAGCGTTTTCAACATCAGACTGACGGTTTGAGGGTTTAGCGTTTTCAACAGCAGACTGACGGTTTGAGGGTTTAGCGTTTTCAACAGCAGACTGACGGTTTGAGGGTTTAGCGTTTTCATCATCAGACTGACGGTTTGAGGGGTCTAGCGTTTTCAACATCAGACTGACGGTTTGAGGGTTTAGCGTTTTCAACATCAGACTGACGGTTTGAGGGTTTAGCGTTTTCAACAGCAGACTGACGGTTTGAGGGTTTAGCATTTTCAACATCAGACTGACGGTTTGAGGGTTTAGCGTTTTCAACATCAGACTGACGGTTTGAGGGTTTAGCGTTTTCAACAGCAGACTGACGGTTTGAGGGGTCTAGCGTCTTTAACAGCAGACTGACGGTTTGAGGGGTTTAGCGTTTTCATCATCAGACTGACGGTTTAGCGTTTTCAACAGCAGACTGACGGTTTGAGGGTTTAGCATTTTCAACATCAGACTGACGGTTTGAGGGTTTAGCGTTTTCAACAGCAGACTGACGGTTTGAGGGGTCTAGTGTTTTCAACATCAGACTGACGGTTTGAGGGTTTAGCGTTTTCAACAGCAGACTGACGGTTTGAGGGTTTTTGCGTTTTCAACAGCAGACTGACGGTTTGAGGGGTCTAGTGTTTTCAACATCAGACTGACGGTTTGAGGGTTTAGCATTTTCAACATCAGACTGACGGTTTGAGGGTTTAGCGTTTTCAACAGCAGACTGACGGTTTGAGGGGTCTAGTGTTTTCAACATCAGACTGACGGTTTGAGGGGTTAGCGTTTTCAACAGCAGACTGACGGTTTGAGGGTTTAGCGTTTTCAACAGCAGACTGACGGTTTGAGGGTTTAGCGTTTTCAACAGCAGACTGACGGTTTGAGGGTTTAGCGTTTTCATCATCAGACTGACGGTTTGAGGGGTCTAGCGTTTTCAACATCAGACTGACGGTTTGAGGGTTTAGCGTTTTCAACATCAGACTGACGGTTTGAGGGTTTAGCGTTTTCAACATCAGACTGACGGTTTGAGGGGTCTAGGTTTTTCAACATCAGACTGACGGTTTGAGGGTTTAGCGTTTTCAACATCAGACTGATGGTTTGAGGGGTCTAGCGTTTTCAACATCAGACTGACGGTTTGAGGGGTTTAGCGTCTTCAACAGCAGACTGACGGTTTGAGGGTTTAGCGTTTTCAACAGCAGACTGACGTTTGAGGGGTCTAGCGTTTTCAACAGCAGACTGACGGTTTGAGGGGTTAGCGTTTTCAACAGCAGACTGACGGTTTGAGGGGTTTAGCGTTTTCAACAGCAGACTGACGGTTTGAGGGGTTAGCGTTTTCAACAGCAGACTGACGGTTTGAGGGGTTTAGTGTTTTCAACAGCAGACTGACGGTTTGAGGGGTTTAGCATCTTTAACAGCAGACTGACGGTTTGAGGGGTTTAGCGTTTTCAACATCAGACTGACGGTTTGAGGGTTTAGCGTTTTCAACAGCAGACTGACGGTTTGAGGGTTTAGCGTTTTCAACAGCAGACTGACGGTTTGAGGGTTTAGCGTTTTCAACATCAGACTGACGGTTTGAGGGGTTTAGTGTTTTCAACAGCAGACTGACGGTTTGAGGGTTTAGCGTTTTCAACATCAGACTGACGGTTTGAGGGTTTAGCGTTTTCAACAGCAGACTGACGGTTTGAGGGGTCTAGCGTCTTTAACAGCAGACTGACGGTTTGAGGGGTTTAGCGTTTTCATCATCAGACTGACGGTTTAGCGTTTTCAACATCAGACTGACGGTTTGAGGGTTTAGCGTTTTCAACATCAGACTGACGGTTTGAGGGTTTAGCGTTTTCAACATCAGACTGACGGTTTGAGGGGTCTAGTGTTTTCAACATCAGACTGACGGTTTGAGGGTTTAGCGTTTTCAACATCAGACTGACGGTTTGAGGGGTCTAGCGTTTTCAACAGCAGACTGACGGTTTGAGGGTTTAGCGTTTTCAACAGCAGACTGACGGTTTGAGGGTTTAGCGTTTTCAACAGCAGACTGACGGTTTGAGGGTTTAGCGTTTTCAACATCAGACTGACGGTTTGAGGGTTTAGCGTTTTCAACAGCAGACTGACGGTTTGAGGGGTCTAGCGTCTTTAACAGCAGACTGACGGTTTGAGGGGTTTAGCGTTTTCATCATCAGACTGACGGTTTAGCGTTTTCAACAGCAGACTGACGGTTTGAGGGTTTAGCATTTTCAACATCAGACTGACGGTTTGAGGGTTTAGCGTTTTCAACAGCAGACTGACGGTTTGAGGGGTTTAGCGTTTTCAACAGCAGACTGACGGTTTGAGGGGTCTAGCGTTTTCAACATCAGACTGACGGTTTGAGGGGTCTAGCGTTTTCAACATCAGACTGGCGGTTTGAGGGGTTTAGCGTCTTCAACAGCAGACTGACGGTTTGAGGGGTCTAGCGTTTTCAACATCAGACTGACGGTTTGAGGGGTCTAGCGTTTTCAACATCAGACTGACGGTTTGAGGGGTTTAGCGTCTTCAACAGCAGACTGACGGTTTGAGGGTTTAGCGTTTTCAACAGCAGACTGACGGTTTGAGGGGTTTAGTGTTTTCAACAGCAGACTGACGGTTTGAGGGGTTTAGCATCTTTAACAGCAGACTGACGGTTTGAGGGGTTTAGCGTTTTCAACATCAGACTGACGGTTTAGCGTTTTCAACAGCAGACTGACGGTTTGAGGGTTTAGCGTCTTCAACAGCAGACTGACGGTTTGAGGGTTTAGCGTTTTCAACAGCAGACTGACGGTTTGAGGGGTTTAGTGTTTTCAACATCAGACTGACGGTTTGAGGGGTCTAGCGTTTTCAACATCAGACTGACGGTTTGAGGGGTTTAGCGTCTTCAACAGCAGACTGACGGTTTGAGGGTTTAGCGTTTTCAACAGCAGACTGACGTTTGAGGGGTCTAGCGTTTTCAACAGCAGACTGACGGTTTGAGGGGTTAGCGTTTTCAACATCAGACTGACGGTTTGAGGGGTTTAGCGTCTTCAACAGCAGACTGACGGTTTGAGGGTTTAGCGTTTTCAACCCAAACCGTCAAACTGACGTCATCAGAGAAGGAATGCCATTCCAGATCAGAAGCAACTTTACAGATTTTGATTAAAGATTACCATGACAAACTGTTTTTTTTCTATGTATAACTACTTGCACGGAATAATTGTTCACCACAAGACTAGTAATATGCGCTAACAAAGTAAATAGGGTCAATTTTAATTTCATGACGACTTTAAGCTGGACTGTGACACTATTTTCTTCTGGAAACAAACTTTGTTGCGTTATTTTCCTGTTATCTCTGTAAAGCTGATTTGAAACAATCTGTATTGTAAAAAGCGCTATATAAATAAAGCTGACTTGACTTGACACACACTCACTCTCACACACACACACACACACACACACACACACACACACACACACACTCTCTTTCTCTCTCACACACACGCCCAGAGGAGTCGAGAGTCACAGACACCAGACGATCACACAGTTGCTGAGATGCGAGTCCTTCTGTCGCTACTGTCTCTCGGGTCGGTGTGTGTCGCTCTGGACCCGGTGTGTGTCACTCTGGATCCAACGCCGCTAACGGAAGCAACGGTAAGAAGGAACTCGTCTGTATTTGCATTACATTTCTTTGATTATTCTGAAAGTTGTGCAACATGAGCTTGTTTTCCTGTCAGGTCTATCTGAAGAGATACGGTTATTTATCTTCCTCATCCAATGCAGCTCATCAGGGGCTTCAAATGGAGCAAATGAATGAGGCTCTTCGGTATCTCACACACACACACACACACACACACACACACACACACACACACACACACACACACATACACACACATACACACGTCAGTGGGGTAAGCTGTGCCACTTCTTTTTTTTTTTTATTGTCAAACATCAGCCTGTAGACCATTTACATTTCAAACAAAAACATGAACTTAAATGATAAAGTGAACCCAACTGTTCCAAAGTCTTGTTCTGCCACATGAAAAACCGTTCTGCCTTCTGCCGAGGAATGAGCTGACACAGCTTACCCCGCTTATTCCTCCACAGCTGAACGGATCTCTTTTTTAGTGCTGAGATCAACAATACGCATAAACACAGACCCACCGTCACTAACCCTGTTTCAGACTCTTCCAGAAGGTGACGGGGTTACGGGTGACAGGTCAACTGGACGGGCGAACGCTGGTCATGATGAGATCCGCTCGCTGTGGGCTGAGAGACGCCTTCAACACGCTGGAGTTTCGCCTCCTGGGTGCGTCTCAATCAGCGGAGGATCCATGTCTATCACTGCCTCATTTACAGTCATTTTACATTCTTCATGATATCTTGCACTATATATTATGTTTGGTTTTGTTCAGTTTGCCCGGAGCTGCTCTTATCTACGCAAGGCTTGTTCTCCAGCAGAACAGAGTCGTAACGCCGGTCCACTGAATGTCAATGATCTCTGACTCAAGCCTTGCATAAACCACGTTACACCACGTTAAGACTGTGTCTTTATAACTAGTCTGACTAACTAGCAATACAAATTAGACCAAAATACTTTTATATGTCATTAGTGTTGGGAAGTAACTAGTTACATGTAACCGAGTTTCAGAATTTATTTAGAAATAAAAGTGTAATTAAATTACAGTTACTTATTAAAATGTTCATGATTACAAAAGATGTTACATCTGAATATTTTCTGTAAAAAGCTAGGATTTGTTGAATAATATTAATTTGCTGCTTTGCCTGTTTTTGATGTGCATGATGCTTCCTGTCATTTAAAGGCTGTTTAGTAAAGCGATGCTATCTGATGCTTTTGATTGGTTATGTTGTTTCTATTTGCAGCGCAACACGTCTGCCAATAACATCAATCCACATTACAGCTGAAAGCTTTCAGATACAACCTGTCTGAGATTTGCCACCATGGCGAGTAATAAAAATGCGTTCCAGTGCTGGAAATATACAAATAATTTCATCCAGAAATCTGTATTTACCCTCAGATTGATCTCAAAGAAAAAAGAGGTGCTGAAGTCTGATTTTGAAAGACGGACAGTATCAGTATTAAGCCCTACTGTACGGTTAACCCTGCCTGGTTTAAATGTTTGAAAATGATTAACAGTTGAAAACGTATGAAAGAAATTTAGAAAAGTAATCAAATGTAATAAGTTACATTACTTTAATAAAGTGACTGAAATAGTTACACTACTTAATACATTTATATGGAACCTATTACATTTCCAAAGTCAAGTCACCTTCATTTATATAGCGCTTTTTATAATATAGATCGTTTCAAAGCAGCTTTACAGGAAAATCATGCAACAAAGATTGTTTTAGCTGTGCAGCAAATCTAGAAAAAAAATCATTGTCCAGTCTAAGTTAGTTTTAGATTGATTCACTTCTGTTGGAAAAATCATTAGTTACTAATTTAGGAGCCGCTTACACAACACCGTTATAACTGAAACAGAAAACTTTGAATGCGTTCATTTACACGACAACAGTGTTTTGGTGGCCAGAGAACGCAAACTTAGTGTTCAAAGTGCACGTTTTTGAAAACAAAAGTCACCTTGCCAACACTGTATGTAAGTGACTTAGAAAAGAAGAAAAAGGTGACCCTTGTAAGCCTAGTGTAAGCGGTGTGTTCACCGGCCACAGGTCACTGGCATAAGAAGAGACTGACCTATCGCATCCACAACCATCCTCTTCCTCTGGGTTGGGCTCGGACTCGAGAAGCGGTTCGGTCCGCCTTCAACTACTGGAGCGCCGTCTCTCAACTTCACTTCCGAGAGGTTAGCGGAGGTCACGCAGACATCCAGCTCTCCTTCCACAGAAGAGGCCAGGGATGCCCCGTTTCTTTTGACGGACCAGGTGACACTCTTTTACTAAACACATTTCCAGTAAACATTAGATGCTAGTGTTTGAAATTACATTTCAAAAAAGTATTTAAGGCATGTAATGTATTTTTGTAAAATATGCCTTGTCCGTTCAGAAAAATGTAATCTAAATATCAGGAAATTTCAAATGGATGATGTCGAAATGTGTCTGTTTGGGCACAAACGTTTGTTGAGCTTGTGCTGATGCGTATCTGTTGCTCTGGCGGTTCAGGGCAGGTTTTGGGTCACGCCGAAGGTCCGGAGTCTGGCGCGGTTCACTTCGATGCCGATGAGGTGTGGACGGAGGGGCGGAGTTACGGAACAAACTTGCGCATCGTAGCAGCCCATGAGATAGGCCACGCCCTCGGACTGGGCCACTCCCAGTTCCACAGCGCACTCATGGGTCCGGTGTACACGGGGTATCGGGACGGATTCAGACTGCACCATGACGACATCCGTGGAATCCAGACTCTGTACGGTAAGAACATGGACTCGTGTTTCCACTGTGTCCACATGACTGAAGTTTAACCACAGACCGAAAGGTTATTTATAATCACCTCTCTCAGGAAAACCTGTGGAAAGACCATCCACTGCTCAGAGAAAGCCTGATGCGGATCAGTCTGTCCCGAACCCCTGCTCCGCGGCGCTGGACGCCCTCATGCTGGGTAACAGAACAACCGATCTCTGACCCGTCCAACACCTGATGCGGGTCGTTCAGCCTCACGTCTCTGTGCTTCTCTCTCCTCTCTCTGAAGGACCTCACCACAAGACTTCTGCTTTCAGAGGTCATTACGTGTGGACCGTCTCAGATTCCGGTCATGACGCTCCCGTTCAGATTAATGCCCTGTGGAAAGAGCTGCCCGGCAACATCAATGCAGCTGTTCACTCACAAAGAACCAACAAGTCCTATTTCCTTAAAGGTGAAGTGTAAACCAACACAGTGTTGAATTCAATAAGATCTTCTGAAACAGAAATACATTTGCAATTATAAAGTACAAATAAAAACATGTACTTTCAATATAGAACAGTCTTGAGGTTGTATGTTGCATTTATTATTAATAATAATAATAATAATAATAATAATAACCAGTTGTACCTGATTGCCACAGGAGATAAAGTGTGGAGATACTCTGGCTTTAAACTGGACCACGGATACCCGAAACGACTCCGTATTCCCGCCGACATAGACGCTGCGTTCTTCCTCAGCAGCCGTCGAGCGCTCGTCTTCATCAAGGTGACAGAATCCTGCACAGAGAACCTTCTGTTCTGGTAATCAGCTCAGAGTCATTCTGTGAACAAGCGTAAGCAGCGATTGTCTGTTCTTTAGGGATCGGATTACTGGCTTTGGGACGAACTGGGGTCCGGTAAACTCCTGCTTCAGCCCAGACCTGTGTCCCAGCTCATCGCTGGCTTGCCCTCCGATCCGGACGCAGCCGTGGCCCGGAGCGACGGAGGGGTGTTCGTGTTCAGAGGCGAGCAGTACTGGAGCGTGAGTCCCGCGCTGATGCTGGACGAGGGTTATCCACGCCGTGCCAGAGAGCCGTGGATGCCGTGTGACGACTAGCGCTGCAGAGTCCTAATCGCTTTACTCAAGAATTATTTTCATGTATATTATCTTCATATCATACATCCAAAAGGGCATCATTACAGAAAAGATAAGACATATTACGAAATCATTGTCAACAGTTCATTAGTAATTAACATGAGCATATACTTATGCATGTCTGTAACAGGTGTATTAGAGGCTTGTGGATTCATCTGTTAATCATTCGACTGAGTATTAATAAAAAGGACTGAAACTAAGTGTAAATGTTTTAATGGGTAGAAATGGCATCATTTTCAGTGATGACTGAGTCAATGCTGAGATAAACGCATTTAATTTAAAACCTGCCCTTGTGTCTTTCCCAAAACTTTCATTTTTCAGTGGAACTGAAGGGGAATGATGCACCAGAATGACGCTGTTCCTGTCTGCCTCGCAGCCTACTGTGAGTTTGTTTGCTTCGGTGTTGTAAGCTCCGTCTTAGCCTTGTATTTCTTTCTGTTTTGAACCATCATTAACTATAATTTCTAGTTGTTTATACTACTAAATACAGCTTACCCAACATCTCAGATTAACCTGACATCGCTAGCTTCCGTTAATATTAGCACAACACGCTAGTAATTCGCTAGCCTGTTAACGCGCCACCCGTGCGCTCAGTTATTTTTTTATTTTTCTCTCGCGCGCCCGCGCCTTTGAGTTCATGAAAAGCCCAGGTGAGTAAGAATCAGTCAACACACACGGTGAGTAATGTCTTGTCCTGTTATTGTCACCTGCACTTCATGTCACATGTTTAGCATAGTCTTCTCTGTCGGCAATATAGGATTTATATGTGATCAATGCAAGGAGACAGTCAGGCTGACGGAGAAGATTTCAGAACTAGAGACACGCATCCAAACTTTAATTGAGGATAGTAAGAGTGCTAGAGCTTTAGATACTATTTTGGATGCGCCTAGCATAGTGAACTCTTTACATGATTCGGTTCTGGCTGAGTTAGTGCCTGCGCAGCAAGGCAAATTGGTGACAGTGAGGGACCGCTCTAGTCGCGGATAAAAAAAAAACACTCTTCCGTTCCGATTACCATAACAAATTGATTTGCCCCGCTCAGTGAAACACACACTGAGAATTCTGTTGATTGTGCCCTAGTAATTGGTGATTCGGTCACACGGAACGTGAAAATAGAGACACCAGCCACCATAGTCGCATGTTTGCTGGGAGCCAGAGCGCCTGATATCAAAGCAAATTTAAAAGTGCTGGCTAATGCTAATCATAAATTCTCTAAGATCATTATTCACGTCGGCACTAATGATGTTTGACTCCGCCAGTCGGAGATCACCAAAATTAATATTAAAGAGGTGTGTGAACTCGCAAGTACGATGTCAAGCACTGTAATTTGCTCTGGCCCCCTTCCTGTTCGCAGGAGTGATATGAGATAGTTAGTATATTGTGTTCACTCAATGGCTGGCTGTCGAGGTGGTGTCCGCTTAATAATATAGAATTCATAGACAATTGGAAAAGTTTTTGGGGCAGACCTGACCTGTTGAAAAGAGATGGTATTCATCCCTCCTGGGATGGTGCTGCTCTTTTCTTTAGTAATTTGGCTCATAGTCTTAGAGATAAAAAAATCACAAATTGGGCACCAGGTCAGGAAGCAGACAGACTGGCTAAACCGACCGTCTGCTAGCTGTCTCACGTCACCAAAGTCAGATAAATCCCATCACATAGAGCCTCTTTCACCTAGATATCATCATATCCTCCTGGGACCCAAGAATAGACTTTTGTCCACTGTAGTGGACATTATATTTTAGTGAATTTCTCTGACATCATACATGTCACATGACACAACCTGGGTGTCCTGTAAAGAGCACATTCAGGGCTTTTCAGAGATACCAAATGTTTGGAGGTCTTTAAAAATGTCTGACATTAATTTAGTGATCAAATGTAGCATTCTTATGGAAATATGATAATATATTGTAATTATAATTTAAATTGGACTACTTTTCAAATTGTATTTCATAAAACAACATCTCAGGAAAATGTTAAGGGGTTTCAAATAAAAAAAATACTTTCTGTTACAGAACAGGGCATTGAATTTAAACGTGTCCACTGTAAAGGACATCAGGACTTAAATCGTCTTTATCAGGCATTTTAGGAGACACAGCAAGTGAATATGGAAATAAATTATACATCAATATTCCTATGAAATATTAGATATTATTATTAAAATGTTGCCAATTATTACTCCAATTATTACACTTCTTTTTTCATTAAATGTTGCTCCAAGAACACTTTAATGTGCAAACTAGATACAGTTTATAGATACATTGCATTGAATGGGAATATTAATTTACAGCCATTTTACCCACATATTGCATAAAGTAAAATGGTGTATCAATTCATTCCATTATTTCTTTCATAACATAGTTGAGAATAATCTTTATACAAATTTTGGTTGAAAAAATCCTGAAACCCCAAAATGTATTGGTGATTAAAAAAAAACTCCCATTGTTTTTGCCTATACATATAATTTATTGTCATTTTATTTTTTAAACAACTTAGTCCTGGCGTCCACTACAGAGGACATAGCATAACGTATGAATAAAAGATTATTTTTCAAAAATGTTTTTTTACCATTTGTTTATTGTGCTCTAAACAGTTAGCCTAGAAATCTAGACGCACCCTAGCGGCAGCAAAATTATTTTGCAGCCAGGGTGGGTCTAGCAACTCTCAATAGACCTTTTTGCTGCAAAAACCTAAATTGGGTCAGGCCAATCACGTCGTGTATAGAGTAGGCGGGGGCGGGCTTAACATATGACGACAGAGTTGCGACGGTTCCTGCCACTTGAAAACAAAGAATGACGGCTGCTGCGGATGGAGAACAGCGGTCTTTCGAATCGGCTTTGGCCGTAACTCTGGAGGACTTGGAGTTAAGTTTTTCTTTGAGAAAAGAACAAAGAACGGCACTTAAGTCATTCTTAAAAAAAGGAAGATGTGTTCGTAGTTTTGTCGGCCAGATTTAAAAGTTGAATCTATCAACTAACGTTAGCTCCGCTGTTGGGAAAACGCTCTGGTTGGTTGAAGCGCTGTCCCATTGTGTGCAGAGGGAATTTGAAAGACAGCCGTTTATCCCACCCATCAGATTGACCGTGTCTATGGTGAGTTGCCAGACTAAACATCTTGATGTACGTCTGGCTTGCCAGGCTACTAAACAGTGTGATGACATGGAAAAAAACGAAATTCAAAAAACTTTTTTTTTCTGGGTCTCAGGAGGATATAGGGTCTGTTCCCCGAATTTGGAAATCCAAAAAACATCCAAACCCATCTAAGGTTAAAAATGTAATTGATATTCAACAAATAAAAAACAGTTATAATACAGATGAGCAAATGCTAAAGCTTGGGTTGCTGAATATTCGATCCCTTACTTCAAAAGCACATATTGTTAATGATATGATTTCAGATTATAACCTAGATGTGCTGTGTTTGACAGAAACCTGGCTAAAACCAAACGATTACATTACTTTAAATGAGTCCACCCCACAAGATTACTGTTATAAACATGAGCCTCGTCTGAAATGCAAAGGGGGAGGTGTTGCTGTAATTTATAGTAATATTTTCAAAACCACTAAGAAATCTAGTTTTAAATATACTTCTTTTGAAGTGTTGGTGCTTAATGTAAAAATATATAGTGTAAACGATAAATCATGTTTGAGATTTGTGCTGGCTACTGTATACAGGCCACCAGGGCACCATAAAGATTTTATCAAAGAATTTGCAGACTTTCTATCAGAGTTAGTACTGGCTGCAGATAAAGTACTAATTGTTGTTGATTTTAATATACACAAAGATAATGAAAAAGATGCATTGGGATTGGCATTTAAAGACATTGTAAACTCAATTGGAGTTAGACAACACGTGTCAGGACGTATTGTCGTAATCATACTCTAGATCTAATATTATCACATGGAATAGATGTTGATGCCGTTGAAATTCTGCAGCAGAGCAATGACATCTCAGATCACTATCTAGTCTCGTGTAAACTTCATTTAGCCAAGGCTGCAAAGCTGACTCCGTGTTACAAATATATTAGACCTATCACTTCTGTCACTAAATATTGCTTTATTAATAATCTTCCTAATCAATTTCATCATCTCAGCATCCCGGATAGCTTAGAAGAACTCGATATTGCAACAGAAACTTTTAACTCTCTCTTTTCCAGCACTTTAGACACAGTTGCTCCGTTGCGCTTAAAGAAGATTAAAGAAAATAGTCCAACGCCGTGGTACAACGAGCACACTCAGGCCCTTAAGAGAGCAGCCAGAGAGATGGAGCGCAACTGGAAGAAAACAAAACTAGAGGTATTTCGGATTTCATGGAAGGAGAGCTCGATTGCATACAGAAAGGCCTTAAAAGCCGCTAGATCTGCTTATTTTTCAAACCTATTAGAAGAAAATAAACATAATCCTAGGAATTTATTTGAAACACTGGCTAAACTAACGAAAAATAAAGCTTCAAGCCCAGAAGTTTCCAAACAGCACAGCAGTAATGACTTTATGAACTTCTTCACTTATAAGATGATAATATCAGGGACAAAATTATAACTATGCAACCGTCTACTACAATATCGCATCAGGGAGTGCATTGTTGTCTCCCTAAGGAAAGATTTGATTCATTTATTGCTATAGGAGAGGAAGAATTTAGCAAACTCGTTAATTCATCTAAATCGACAACATGTATGTTAGACCCTATACCGACTAAGCTACTGAAAGAGATGCTTCCAGAGGTCATAGATCCTCTTCTTAATATCATTAATTCGTCTTTGTCTCTAGGATACGTACCAAAAACCTTTAAGCTGGCTATGATTAAACCACTTGTTAAAAAACTGCAACTTGATCCTACAGAATTAGTCAATTACAGGCCAATCTCGAATCTACCCTTTTTGTCAAAGATATTAGAAAAGGCGGTATCCTCACAACTGTGTTCCTTTCTTGAAAGAAATTATATCTGCAAGGATTTTCAGTCCGGATTTAGACCGTACCATAGTACTGAGACAGCTCTCATTAGAGTCACAAATGATTTGCTCTTATCATCCAATCGTGGTTGTATCTCTCTATTAGTGGATCTCTCGATCTTAGTGCTGCATTTGACACCATTGACCACAACACTCTTTTAAATAGACTTGAAAACTATGTTGGGATTAGTGGAATTGCACTAGCATGGTTTAAATCATACTTATCTGACCGTTATCAGTTTGTAGCAGTAAATGAAGAGATGTCTTATCGATCACAAGTCCAGTATGGTGTACCACAAGGCTCAGTACTAGGACCGTTGCTGTTCACTCTGTACGTGCTACCCATGGGAGATATCATTAGGAAGCATGGAATTAGCTTTCACTGTTATGCTGACGATTTCTTCAAAACCTAACGAAACTGGCAAAAACTCCCACATGTAATAACCTAGAATACTGTCTAACACTTGATGGCTGCTCTGTTAAGTCTTCATCGTTGGTTAGGAACCTGGGTGTGCTCTTTGATACCAATCTTTTTTATTTGAAAGTCACGTGTCTAGTATCTGTAAAACCGCATTTTTCCAGCTTAAAAATATATCTAAATTAAGCCATATGCTCTCATTGACAAATGCGGAACAATTAGTTCATGCGCTCATGACTTCAAGGCTAGATTATTGTAATGCTCTACTGGGTGGTTGCCCTGCACGCTTAATAAACAAACTACAGCTGGTCCAAAACGCAGCAGCTCAAGTTCTTACCAGAACCAGGAAGTATGACCATATTAGCCCGGTTCTGTCAACACTGCATTGGCTGCCTATTAAACATTGCATCAATTTTTTTATATTGCTGATTACTTACAAAGCACTAAATGGTTTAGCTACGCAGTGCTTGAGCGAGCTCTTAACGCATTATAGTCCTTCACGTCTATTGCGATCTCAAAACTCCGGCCAGTTAATAATACCTAGAATATCTAAATCGACTGCTGGCGGTAGATCCTTCTCCTATTTAGCACCAAAACGTTGGAACAGTCTTCCTAACATTGTCCGTGAAGCAGACACACTCCGTCAGTTCAAAGCTAGACTAAAGACACATCTCTTTGACCTAGCATTCACATAACACATTATAGACTTCTATAATTCAATGTTAGGCTGCATAGATTAGGTCAGCCGGAACCGGGAACACTTCCCATAAATCCTGATGTGCTCGTTACATCATAAGAAGAATGGCATCTACGCTAATTTTAGTGTCTTTGTTTATCCCGAGGTTTTCCGCAGCCTGCCGGATCCAGGCCATATCCAGATCTGACGAAGGACCTTCACCTGGACCCGATGACAATGCAGTGCTGAAGTGCCAACTAGTCTCTCCCTATGGAGGATCCCTTTACCACTCTACAGATAAAGCGTTGTCGGGAAAATTTGTTTCGCGTATCTACCACGAAGTGACAAAATTTAATTAAATTCTGTATCAAAATTTATAAGGAAAGAACAGTACTTTGTTTAGGCTTGGTTTGTAGGGAATTACAAACCTGCGCACATATATATATATACACGGAGGAAGGACGAGACACTGGAGGAACAACACTGAGGAGAATGGAGACGAGACGCTGGAGGAACAACACTGAGGAGAATGGAGACGAGACGCTGGAGGAACAAGACTGAGGAGAATGGAGACGAGACACTAACAACACTGAGGAGAATGGAGACGAGACGCTGGAGGAACAACACTGAGGAGAATGGAGACGAGACGCCGGAGGAACAAGACTGAGGAGAATGGAGACGAGACACTAACAACACTGAGGAGAATGGAGACGATACGCTGGAGGAACAACACTGAGGAGAATGGAGACGAGACGCTGGAGGAACAACACTGAGGAGAATGGAGACGAGACGCTGGAGGAACAACACTGAGGAGAATGGAGATGAGACTCTGGAGGAACAACATGGAGGAGAATGGAGACGAGACACTAACAACACTGAAGAGAAGGGAGACGAGACGCTGGAGGAACAACACTGAGGAGAATAGAGACGAGACGCTGGAGGAACAACACGGAGGAGAATGGAGACGAGACGCTGGAGGAACAACACTGAGGAGAATGGAGACGAGACACTAACAACACTGAAGAGAATGGAGACGAGACGCTGGAGGAACAACACTGAGGAGAATAGAGACGAGACGCTGGAGGAACAACACGGAGGAGAATGGAGACGAGACGCTGGAGGAACAACACTGAGGAGAATGGAGACGAGACACTAAAACACTGAGGAGAATGGAGACGAGACACTAGAGGAACAACATGGAGGAGAATGGAGACGAGACGCTGGAAGAATAACACTGAGGAGAATGGAGACGAGACGCTGGAGGAACAACACTGAGGAGAATGGAGACGAGACGCTGGAGGAACAACACTGAGGAGAATGGAGACGAGACGCTGGAGGAACAACACGGAGGAGAATGGAGATGAGACTCTGGAGGAACAACATGGAGGAGAATGGAGACGAGACGCTGGAGGAACAACACTGAGGAGAATGGAGACGAGACGCTGGAGGAACAACACGGAGGAGAATGGAGACGAGACGCTGGAGGAACAACACTGAGGAGAATGGAGACGAGACACTAACAACACTTAGGAGAATGGAGACTAGACACTGGAGGAACAACATGGAGGAGAATGGAGACGAGACGCTGGAGGAACAACACCAAGGAGAATGGAGATGAGACGCTGGAGGAACGACACTGAGGAGAATGGAGATGAGACACTGGAGGAACAACACGGAGGAGAATGGAGATGAGACTCTGGAGGAACAACATGGAGGAGAATGGAGACGAGACGCTGGAGGAACAACACTGAGGAGAATGGAGACGAGACACTAACAACACTGAGGAGAATGGAGACGAGACGCTGGAGGAACAACACTGAGGAGAATGGAGACGAGACGCTGGAGGAACAACACTGAGGAGAATGGAGACGAGACACTGGAGGAACTACACTGAGGAGAATGGAGACGAGACGCTGGAGGAACAACACTGAGGAGAATGGAGACGAGACGCTGGAGGAACAAGACTGAGGAGAATGGAGACGAGACACTAACAACACTGAGGAGAATGGAGACGAGACGCTTGAGGAACAACACTGAGGAGAATGGAGACGAGACGCTGGAGGAACAACACTGAGGAGAATGGAGACGAGACGCTGGAGAATCAACACTGAGGAGAATGGAGATGAGACTCTGGAGGAACAACATGGAGGAGAATGGAGACGAGACACTAACAACACTGAAGAGAATGGAGACGAGACGCTGGAGGAACAACACTGAGGAGAATGGAGACGAGACGCTGGAGGAACAACACGGAGGAGAATGGAGACGAGACACTTAACAACACTGAGGAGAATGGAGACGAGACACTGGAGGAACAACATGGAGGAGAATGGAGACGAGACACTAACAACACTGAAGAGAATGGAGACGAGACGCTGGAGGAACAACACTGAGGAGAATGGAGATGAGACGCTGGAGGAACAACACTGAGGAGAATAGAGATGAGACACTAACAACACTGAGGAGAATGGAGACGAGACACTGGAGGAACAACATGGAGGAGAATGGAGACGAGACGCTGGAGGAATAACACTGAGGAGAATGGAGACGAGACGCTGGAGGAACAACACTGAGGAGAATGGAGACGAGAAGCTGGAGGAACAGCACAGAGGAGAATGGAGATGAGACTCTGGAGGAACAACATGGAGGAGAATGGAGACGAGACGCTGGAGGAACAACACTGAGGAGAATGGAGACGAGACGCTGGAGCAACAACACGGAGGAGAATGGAGACGAGACGCTGGAGGAACAACACTGAGGAGGATGGAGACGAGACACTAACAACACTGAGGAGAATGGAGACGAGACGCTGGAGAAACAACACGGAGGAGAATGGAGACGAGACGCTGGAGGAACAACACTGAGGAGGATGGAGACGAGACACTAACAACACTGAGGAGAATAGAGACGAGACGCTGGAGGAACAACACTGAGGAGAATGGAGACGAGACGCTGGAGGAACAACACTGAGGAGAATGGAGACGAGACGCTGGAGGAACAACACGGAGGAGAATGGAGACGAGACGCTGGAGGAACAACATGGAGGAGAATGGAGACGAGACGCTGGAGGAACAACACTGAGGAGAATGGAGACGAGACGCTGGAGGAACAAGACTGAGGAGAATGGAGACGAGACACTAACAACACTGAGGAGAATGGAGACGAGACGCTGGAGGAACAACACTGAGGAGAATGGAGACGAGACGCTGGAGGAACAACACTGAGGAGAATGGAGACAAGACGCTGGAGGAACAACACTGAGGAGAATGGAGATGAGACTCTGGAGGAACAACATGGAGGAGAATGGAGACGAGACACTAACAACACTGAAGAGAATGGAGACGAGACGCTGGAGGAACAACACTGAGGAGAATAGAGACGAGACGCTGGAGGAACAACACGGAGGAGAATGGAGACGAGACGCTGGAGGAACAACACTGAGGAGAATGGAGACGAGACACTAACAACACTGAAGAGAATGGAGACGAGACGCTGGAGGAACAACACTGAGGAGAATAGAGACGAGACGCAGGAGGAACAACACGGAGGAGAATGGAGACGAGACGCTGGAGGAACAACACTGAGGAGAATGGAGACGAGACACTAACAACACTGAGGAGAATGGAGACGAGACACTAGAGGAACAACATGGAGGAGAATGGAGACGAGACGCTGGAAGAATAACACTGAGGAGAATGGAGACGAGACACTAACAACACTGAGGAGAATGGAGACGAGACACTAACAACACTGAGGAGAATGGAGACGAGACACTGGAGGAACAACACTGAGGAGAATGGAGACGAGACACTGGAGGAACAACACTGAGGAGAATGGAGACGAGACACTGGAGGAACAACACTGAGGAGAATGGAGATGAGACTCTGGAGGAACAACATGGAGGAGAATGGAGACGAGACGCTGGAGGAAAAACACTGAGGAGAATGGAGACGAGACACTAACAACACTGAGGAGAATGGAGACGAGACGCTGGAGGAACAACATGGAGGAGAATGGAGACGAGACACTGGAGGAACAACACGGAGGAGAATGGAGATGAGACTCTGGAGGAACAACATGGAGGAGAATGGAGACGAGACACTGGAGGAACAACATGGAGGAGAATGGAGATGAGACTCTGGAGGAACAACATGGAGGAGAATGGAGACGAGACGCTGGAGGAACAACACTGAGGAGAATAATTTTTTTTGTTATTTTATCTGACATTATTTTAGACCAAAAGTTGGACCTTGTCTGTTTAACTGAAACATGGCACAAAGAATCTGACGGTCTTCTTTTTAATGAACTGACTCCTGCTGGCTATGGATTATTTGATCTCCCGCGTTCTTCTGGTAGAGGTGGGGGAATCATTGTGCTGCATAGTCAACAGATCAACATGTGTCCCGTGGCTGTTCCCAAATCTGACTCATTTGAATGTCTTGTTCTGAGTGTTTCTGCGCCGCTCTCTACTGCAGTGGCTACAGTCTACAGGCCTCCTAAGACAAATAAAGATTTTCTGTCTGAATTATCAGATATGTTGTCTTTTCTCTGCCTAAGATTTGAAAGAATTCTTCTCCTGGGGGATCTCAACATCCATATGGATGTAAAAGACAACACAATAACAAAAAACTTTTTGTCCATATTGGAGTGCTTTGAATTAGACCAACTCGTGGACTGTCCTACGCATGACAAAGGCCACACTTTAGACCTTGTGATTACCAATGGTTCATTTGTGTCTCAGTTGTCAACCTCTGATTTGGGTCTGTCTGATCACCGGGCTGTCTACTTTAACATGGAATTACCTGTCATGAACACTACCGTTTCTCGCATCATTAATTATCTCAATTGGAGATCTATTGAGCCCACTGACTTTTCAGATTTTATTGACTCCCTTTTAAGCTGTGATTCTCTATCTGATGATCTGGATGATAACGTTTCTGTGCTGAATTCTGTGCTGTTGTCTGGCCTGGACACGCTGGCTCCCTTGAAATCACGATCTGTTTCTTTTGCACGCTCCGCTCCTTGGTACAATGGTGATCTGCGTGCTATGAAGGCTTTGTGTCGCAAGATGGAGCGTAGATGGCGCATGTCAGGTTTAACTGTTCATCACCAGGCCTGGAAAGACAGCTTACTCGAGTATAAGGCTGAAATTGTGTCAGCTAGATCTGTTTATTTTTCTCAGATAATTGTCAGCAATCAGAGAAACCCTAAACAATTGTTTCACTCAATCAACAAGCTGCTTAAAAATAACAGCTTCTCTAATGTTCCTGCCTCAACTCACCTATGTAATATGTTTTTGGAGTTTTTTAGCACTAAAATTGATAATATACGTGACCACATTGTTACCACTCATACTCTTGCTCCCTCCTCTTCAAATATCTCTGCATTTTCTGGTATTTCTCTCTCTAACTTTGCAATTCATGACCACCAGTCTCTATGTAATGTGGTTTCAAAACTGAAAGCCTCAACTTCCAGAGTTGATCCCATACCATCTTGTCTTTTTAAATCATGTTTCGATTCCCTCTCTCCTGTTGTTTTGAGAATTATCAATAACTCCCTGTGCATTGGTGTTGTGCCAGCATCACTTAAAATTGCTGCTGTCACCCCTGTACCAAAAACTAACAACATGGACTTTGATAATCTGAATAATTTTCGTCCCATCTCTAATCTCCCATTCCTCGCCAAAATTTTAGAACAAACAGTGGCTTCTCAATTGCTTTCTCATCTCTCATCTAATGATCTTTTTGAGCCACTTCAGTCTGGATTCCGTAAACTCCACAGCACTGAAACAGCGCTAGTTAAAGTCACTAATGACCTGTTAATGGCTTCTGATTCTGGTCGTCTATCTATACTGATTCTTCTTGATCTTAGTGCCGCTTTTGACACTATAGATCACTCCATTTTAATCACCCGCTTAGAGACTATTTTTGGAGTTTCTGATTCTGCATTAAAGTGGTTTAAGTCCTACCTCTCTGATCGCAAGCAGTTTGTTGTGATGGGTGATTGCAAGTCTGAGGTTGGTGTGGTTCACTCTGGTGTTCCCCAGGGATCAGTTTTGGGCCCTTTGCTTTTTAGTATTTACATATTTCCATTTGGCCAACTTTTAAGAACACTTGGTCTTAATTTTCACTTTTATGCCGATGACACTCAGATCTATATACATTCAAAACCTGATGTCAATATGCCTGTGTCTTTTCTTTCTCAATGTTTTACTGAGATTAAAAAATGGATGTCTGAAAATTTTCTCTGTCTAAACAGTGACAAGACTGAAGTGATGCTTATTGGTTCACCTCATCAGTTGCGTAAAGCAGAGTCCATAACCTTAAGTGTGGATGGCTCTGTTTTACAATTCCAAACTAAACTAAAAAATCTGGGGGTGATATTTGATGCCAATTTAACATTTGACCATCATGTTCGTAACACAGTCAAAACATCATTTTTTCATCTCAGAAACATTGCCAAATTGCGTCCCATGTTGACTTTCTCTGTGGCTGAAAAATTAATCAACACCTTTGTTTTTTCACGTATTGATTATTGTAATGCTTTGCTGGCTGGAGTTTCTAAAGCTACCCTAAGTAAATTACAGTTGGTACAAAATTCAGCTGCTAGAATTCTGACTGGGACCAGTGCAAGGGAGCACATTACACCTGTCCTGGAAAAATTGCACTGGCTTCCTGTTAGTTTTCGTATTGATTTTAAAATTCTCATGCTCACTTATAAGGCCTTGCATAATTTGGCCCCTCAATATTTGTGTGAGCTTTTAACCCCCTACACTCCTACACGTGCTCTACGCTCATCTGAAGCTGGTCTTCTAACTGTCCAAACAACACGGCTAAAAACTATAGGTGATCGGGCTTTTTCTTCTTTGGCACCTAAATTGTGGAATTCCCTGCCCTCTGAGATTAGGAATGTAGAATCCCTTAGTGTTTTTAAATCGTCCCTTAAAACGTACTTTTTTAGGGTAGCGTTTATGTGATTCATGTGATTATTATGTTTGTTATTTTATTGACTTTTTTAATTTTGGTTGTTTGGTTAGTTTATTACATGCACTGTTATGTGTATCTTTTAATTTCATATTGTTATGTAAAGCGCTTTGAGATATTACTTTTAAAGGCGCTATATAAAATAAAGTTTATTATTATTATTATTATTATCATGGCCGGCTATCCTGGAGAGATAGCCGATAGCCTGGAGAGACATTTCTCGTGAATCGTTATTCTCTTCTGAATATGTATCGCGTGGACTATGCTGCTTGTGGTCGCACAGAAACGGGAGATTCTCAGCCCATGCGATGCCTACCTGTAAAGATCTGACGACGGAAGGCCCAGCAAGGAGATCGTGGTTAGTTCTCATCTTGCTTTGATTATCGGGTAATGTTCACCCCAACCCGGGTCCAACGTTAGCCCAGCTTCAAACGCCCGACGAATTCAAATCTTCAAATGGATTACGTGTTTTTCATCTGAATGTGTGCAGCCTGATTAATAAAATGGACTTTATAAGAGTTTGGGCCGACACGACTGGTGCAGACATAATGGTCTTTACTGAGACATGGCTAAAAGCATCAGTCACAAATGATGTGATTAATATCGATGCATATAATGTCTTCAGATCTGATCGTGCAAACAAAGATCACGTAGTAAAAAGTCACGTTGCTTCTATGACAGAAGTGAGAGGGAGAGGGGGAGAGGATTTTTCAGGAGTGACTTTTTACTGCGCCGAGTCCGAAGTGCTTCCAAGTGCTATTCCGCCATACATTATAGTTATTCTTTTTATCCGCTTAGAAAAGCGCCACGTTTTATTTTGTGTCACCATACTTGGTCGTGTAACTGCTCGTGTAACTGTATTTAAATAGGGAAAACGTGGAGGTGTTTGGTCGCTTCTAACTTCATCTCTGTTTGGTCCCTAATGAATGAACTGGGCTAAGCTAAGTGCTATCAGAGTGTCGCCGCGCGCCAGAGCGATTGAGTGCACGCACTGAGACCAGAGAGGTATGCATCAACTCGTCTTAGTTAAGGGAATAACATAGTTTAATATGAAAACACGGTGAAGTATCCCTTTAACTGAAGCCTCGTCTCCAATATTATACCAAAAATGTGGAAATCGGCAACGGTTACTCCATTACTAAAGGGCGGAGATCCCTCAGATCCAAATAATTACTGTCCTATTTCCAGATTGCCAGTTTTAGTGAAAGTCTTTGAATCACTGATAAATGACCAATTAAAACAATTTCTGTCGGTTAATAATATTCTTCACGATTATCAGTCAGGTTTTAGAACAGGACATAGTAACATTACTGCAGCTATGTTGGTCTCAAATGATATTATAACTTCTTTAGACAGTAAAAAATCACATGCTGCTCTATTTGTTGATCTATCAAAAGCTTTTGATTCTGTAGATTAATGTTACAGAGACTCGGACTGGCCGTATGTCCGTGGTGCTTGATGCACTTTTATGTGTGTGTGTGTGTGTGTGTGTGTGTGTGTGTGTGAGAGTGTGTGTGTGAGTGAGTGAGTGAGTGAGTGTGTGTGTGTGTGCGAGTGTGTGTGTGAGGCCTGTAATGGACTGGCCGTATGTCCGTGGTGCTTGATGCACTTTTATGTGTGTGTGTGTGTGTGTGTGTGTGTGTGTGAGGCCTGTAATGGACTGGCCGTATGTCCGTGGTGCTTGATGCACTTTTATGTGTGTGAGTGAGTGAGTGAGTGAGTGAGTGAGTGAGTGAGTGTGTGTGAGTGTGTGTGTGTGTGTGTGTGTGTGTGTGTGTGTGAGAGTGTGTGAGTGAGTGAGTGAGTGAGTGTGTGTGTGTGTGTGTGTGTGTGTGTGTGAGGCCTGTAATGGACTGGCCGTATGTCCGTGGTGCTTGATGCACTTTTATGTGTGTGTGTGTGTGTGTGTGTGTGTGTGTGTGTGTGTGAGAGTGAGTGAGTGAGTGAGTGAGTGTGTGTGTGAATGAGTGAGTGAGTGAGTGTGTGTGTGTGTGTGTGTGTGTGTGTGTGTGAGTGAGTGAGTGTGTGTGTGTGTGTGTGTGAGTGAGTGAGTGTGAGTGTGTGTGTGTGTGTGTGTGTGTGTGTGTGTGTGTGTGAGTGAGTGAGTGAGTGAGTGTGTGTGTGAATGAGTGAGTGAGTGAGTGAGTGTGTGTGTGTGTGTGTGTGTGTGTGTGTGTGAGTGAGTGAGTGAGTGAGTGAGTGTGAGTGTGTGTGTGTGTGTGTGTGTGTGTGTGTGAGTGAGTGAGTGAGTGAGTGAGTGTGTGTGTGTGAATGAGTGAGTGAGTGAGTGTGTGTGTGTGTGTGAGTGAGTGAGTGTGTGTGTGTGTGTGTGTGTGTGAGTGAGTGAGTGTGAGGCCTGTAATGGACTGGCCGTATGTCCGTGGTGCTTGTTGCACTTTTATGAGCTTCAATCTGTTGGTTGCAATCCACTGCCATTATAAAGCTGGGAAGAGCCAGGACATTTATTAATATAACTCTGACTGTGTTCGTCTGACAGAAGAGTGTCATACACACCTAGGATGAGTTGAGGGAGAGTAAATCATGGGCTAATGTTCATTTTAAAGTGAACTACTCCTTTAATGTGGCAGGCCAGTTAAATGCTCTAGTTAAATATGTTAGATCTGTGATTTTCTGTGCATAACTTACATTTCACAGTTATATCCTTATCTCTAAATGTTATAAAGTCACATGATTATTGCCATTTTGGATAAAGCCTCGTCCCGACAGCAAACGGGTCTTTGTTAAACTAAGTGCAATAATTCTGACTAAACACACATTTTGTTGTTGGACATTATTTTATTTTATTTTATTATTTATCAAAGAAATAATAAACTGATTAATGGATTAGCAAAATAATAATAAATGTAATATACCCAAAAACCAGACATAACGGTGAAAACAGGTTGTCACATGTATGACCGTGGATCAGAGCAAAATAACCTGCAATAATTCAAATTTCTCACATAAAACACGTTAAATTTATATTTATTTAGTAAGGTAAATTATTGAATTTCCGTTATTACTGTGTGTGTACGAGAAGTGAACAACTGAACTAATCAAACTCTTAAATGATTTCATCAAAGTGTAAATATCCCAAAACCAGTTTTTTTACCTTTGAAGAAAACGGCAGTACAAATCATTTCATCCGTATCCTTGCATTATATGTGTTTCTGTGGTCGTTCTAGGGTTCATGTTGGTTTCCTGAGGTTCTTTCTTTGCGACTCACCGCAGAAACAGTGAATGAGTCCGAGAGAAAAGCCGGCTGGGATGAGCTCGTATTCCCTGCGGATCTCCGAAACACAGGACAGGGACTCACCATGTGCTCTCAAACGGGTCCAGAACCGAGGATTCGCACAAAGGTCTTCAAAGGTGTCTGCAAAAGTGAAAGAGAAAACCATCTTTATTTCTCCTCAAGGCTCAAACCACAATATCCTCATACTTACGTTTGAACATTATTAGATGGACAGTGAAGAAAATGACCCTGAACCACACATGTTCTAATGCTGCATGTTTAGCATAGGTTAGTCCAGTCATCGAGGGTTTACGTCCAACACAGAAAACACTGTTGTTTTAAACACAAGGAAAGAAAGCTGATGTCGTCTTCATCTTGAACTGTCTGAAATGCTGCAGTGTTTGATGACTGATGAGGTTCCACTCAGGTCCTGTATATATCTATCATAGATCTGCTCCTGGTGACTGCACGAGTTCAGTAACTGAGTGAGTTATATCATCATCATCATCATCATCAGTATCTCAGGACCTGCGCAAGTTCACTGGAGTAATACTTCATCTGATCTTTAACCCGAGGCTGTTGGTCTATAAAGAGTGAAGAAAGCTTCGGGTTTGTACTATAAACACAAGGTTTCGAGTTTCACATCAGGTCAGTTTCATCACACAATCATTATAATCATTTGCATTGTAATCAATGAAAAGTTTAATAGGAATTATCGGGCGAAGCTGCAAAACATTTGACAGTGAATAACAATAAATTAAATGCAGTTGTCCAGAACGATTTCGGCTTTAATTCGGTGATGTAGAGTGTACCGCACACAATCTGCTCTGAACATCACAAATATGTTAAACAGTAATAAATTAATGTGTCATTCAAACCTGCTGATATTATATTACTGACTTCTGGATGGATGTTATATTATATTATGAGCATTAGCGTGTGTTTCATGCACACATCTGAGGGAGTCGACTTCATCATCAGATGTTCCTCCATCAGGATCTCGAGCAAAGCCGGGCGAGGGAACATAAAACTTAATAGTTTAAATAAATGTAATGACATAAAATGACATTTAACTCTAATTAGAAAATATTTTTAAAAGAAATGTTAATTTATGTTTTCATTTTAGATTTCATTGATTTTTAATCATAGCATAACTAATGAAAAGAGATCAGGCAAAACCCTGACATGGCCGTCAGGTGGAGGTTAGTATCGGCTCTATCAGTGATGGCTAGATAGGAATGAGCGATTAAGACTAACGGAATATAAAAATGCAGATCAGAAAATATATGACAAGTCGATCCCGTAGTTTGGCAGATGAAGCTCTTGATCCACACGCCTGATCCTCGACCCGGAACGCCTCTGGACCCGTGCGGAGGATAGACCAGGTGAACACGTTTCACTCTTCACCTTTGCTACCGTGGAAGAAGATTGTTTTTCATGCCTAAAGTCCTTAATTTCATCATCATCAGCTTTCACTGTAAGGAGCTTCAGTGATTGGAGGAACACAGTCGAGGCGGGAAAAGCCCTAAACACGCAGCGTCAAAAGAACATGACGAGAGTAACAGCCGGAAGTGGGGAACAGTGATGTCACCGTCTCAGAAGCATGAAGAACTGACTCATCTTATTGTCATCTCTAATGTAAAGAATGCGACTTGGCTAGTAATCTTTTACATTATTCAAGATCTTTACCTGTACTTAGCAGATACTTGTATACGATGCTAGCTTTGCTTTGCGAGACCAAATGAAACCAACTTAACTCTTTATCTTAACTGCACTTGTGTCTCTTCAAACCTGGACATATTTAACCCCTTCTTCAGCCTCAGGCACTGTAGACTCTCATTTACTTGTTCTCATCATCATACTATATTCATCAGGGAAAGTGATGAAATATACACACGTTGCTCACTCACAGCATTTCTAACTCTGATATTGAAATAGTTCTTTGGGGTGAAGGAAACAACAGGACTGACACAGATCCTAAAAGGACATTCATTTATTTAATACAAAAGCCCACAGTACATTAATAATAAAAGCACACAGATGCAGTGACAGAGACAGACACTTAAAGCATCGTACAGCGCCACCTTTCTGTTCTACATGATATTGCATCGAGCTCAGTGGCTGACATGCTTTAAAGTGCTAACTGGAGAACTTCAGCAGGACTCGTACGCTCAGTACCGATTACAGACCCTGTTTAACATGTACAAGAAACTAGCAAAACATTTGGTTACAGGCTTCCACAACACACACACACACGTTCTGTGACTCGACACACACCTGGAACACGTGTACAGGTGCATAAACTCATCCACAAAATAAACCGTTCTGATGGTGAGCGCGTGAAAACGTGAAAATTAAACTATATAGATTTAGCAACAACAACAAAAATAAAGAGAAATGGTGGAACTCATAAAAGATCAGATCACACACACGGCACACGAGTCCTTCTCAAACCACAGACTTTATACATATACTTTTTAAAATCATCACAAACATGTAAAAGCTCCATCTAACCGTCTAAAGTGTTTAGAAGACGAGTCTCCTCATATGCGCTCATTGATTAATTGATTAGCAAGGATAAAGAGGGAAATAATCCATATATCACACACTAATCAGGAAATACGACGTCCCTAACTCTCCGACGTGATTTTATCCTCCGTAAACAGGCGGTTCCTCTTCAGAAGAATACGAATCACATCACAAGACTTGTGCAGCACAACTACATGATAAACTAGCAGAGCAAACTCCAGTCCGAGGTAGAAGAGCCTGCAGAACACGGACAGATCCCACAGGAGTCAGTCCAATCCCTTTACAGCCGTTAATCTGCTCAGTGAAGCCACGGCCCGCGATTACTCAATAAGGCCATATTAGTCCAGTCAAGACGCTTGCCTTGGCAGTCATAGTGCATACAGTGAGTACATCTCAGGTGTTCAAGTCCGTCTCGTGTGATCAGCACCGCTTTGATTCAGAGGCTACAGTTATATAAAGGGGTTTCATGCATTTCACTCCGGATTACAAAAACTCTAGCGCACAATCATATCCACACGATGTTCTAGGACAGACTGATGTGTTTATTTACTTTTAAACATGTCTAAGTGTGCAGGTGCTGCTACAATAGAAACTAATAGTGCACAATCATGTGTTCAGTAGTGAATTCTTGTGTACAAATCATATCGCTTGTCATTCTTGACCTAAAGCTCCTTTAAGTGTGTGTGTAAACGCCGGTCAGTGATCAACCGTGTCAGTGCACACGGTTCAGAAAGTGACATTGTGAGGCTTTGCATTATATTGGGTGTATTAAGGTGCGCTGTGTGAAACCTGATGGTGTGTGTGAAACTTCCGCTCGGCTGATGGCATTGAAGGCACTCGAGATCGGATTGGCTCTTCAGCGACCCACGATGTACGGATACTGCGGGACGAGGAGCGAGGAGCACGACACAGTTACAGGACTAACAGACACCGGTGCGCCGGACCCTCACATGTAGGACAGGCGCTTGGCTGTGAGGAACTCCTCCAGGTGGACCGAGCCACCGCCCAGGAGCCCGAACGCAGGGAACATGGTGCCGGAGCAGTCCACCGCCCGCTCGTACAGGCAGCGCATGCTGTCGCCGTCGTAGAAGAACACGCGGCCGGCGTCGTAGTCCAGGAGGACCCCGATCCGGTGTGGTGCGGGCAGAACCCGGCCCATGTCCCCGGTGCAGAGCGAGGCCTTGGGGATGAAGAGCCGCCCCATGCCCACCGTCAGCAGGGTGAAGGGCTGAGACACCTCGAAACACGCGTCCTCGCTGCCGCTGTCGTGCCCGCTGTCGTGATCATACCTGTGGGAGAAACTGCACACACTCAGATCCTGGAGGAATGCTAATCAGAAACAGCTTTTCTTATTCAACAAACACAAAATTAATGTAAAACTGCAAATGGATGGTGTGTAAAGGCCTGTTCGCACCAAGAACAATAACTATTTTGTTGTCAGTCGCTTTAAAAGCAGGATGATTCTGATTGGCTGTCAATGTTTTTATCGTTCATCAGCTGGACTAGCTATTCTCAGAGAATGAGAATGAGTATCTAAACCTGATAGTTATTATAGTGAAGAGGCCGGTAGCGTCTCCGCGTGAGGGTTATAGTGATCATCGTAGCTGTGAAGAGGCCGGTAGCGTCTCCGCGTGAGGGTTATAGTGATCATCGTAGCTGTGAAGAGGCCGGTAGCGTCTCCGCGTGAGCCTCGCCGCAGGTGTTCGCTGTTCACAGATGCAGTGATTATAATGAGAATGATGTCATGATACAGCCCTGGGGTGCGTTTCCCTAAAGCTTCATTAGCCAACTATGGTCGCAAGTTCTGTCATTATCATCGTTCAACTAGTCTGTTTCCCCAAAACATATTTCTATAGAACATTCGCGAACAGCATCGCAGACTCTGGAACGACGCTCTCGACCTGCGGTTAGAAGCAGAGTTTCTTGTTTGCATGACATGTGGACTCTAACACCAAGCTGACATTCAGTACAAGCTAACTCTTTTATTAAGAATACATACAAATGTCATTTACGTTGAAGGGGTGATTTTGGAATCCACTGTAATGAGTGAATATAATCAAGGTATTAATCAATATTTTTCCTCCTAAACATCACGAGTTGAATGACTTCTCTAGGCTTATGAGATTTTACTTTGTTATAGAAGTTAGCAGTGTGGGTTAGGGTGTGATCACTGATGAGTTAGGGTGTGATCACTGATGTATTCTCTAATGTCTGTGTTTGATGTCAGGAATGCAGTGACAGTGCTTGCTCGTTTAGCCCGGCTTCCAGAGATGAATTATGGACGTCTTTAACATGTCAATACATACATCTGCTTTTCTAGGGTACCCTGACAACTATGGTCATTGAAGTCTATAGTTTAAGGGACCATTTCTCAGTTAAAGCTAGTTAAAGTAGGTCTCGCTGCACAGAAGTGTTCGCTGGAGGAGTGAGGCGAGTCTCACCTCGGGCTGCTGGAGTCTCGAGGGTTGTGGAACCACTCGGAGAGTTTGCAGTCGGACGCCACTCCCACCTTCACCATGTAGGAGCCGGGATCCACACGGAAAGCCCAGTAATGGCGTCCGTGAGAGATGCCCGTGTCCCCGATGATGTAGTCCAGGCATATATAACTCCCGGTCTGGACCCGCTCCGCAGACAGGAGGAAGCTCAGGCCCGCTACGCTCTCCACTGAGTCCCGGCGCTTGCTCAGCGTGAGCCGCTCCGCACTGTAGCCACACTTCTCATTAAACAGGAACCCGAACACTGAAGAGCAGACACACAGATCTCAATCAATGGCTATTCGACTAATTTAGCCTTTTATACACAGATTTAAAGGGATAGTTCACTTTGAAATTAAATTTTGGTATGTTTTAGCTTACCTCAAGGGCATCCAAGATGTAGGTGTCTTTTTTTCCGCAGTAGTTTCAATTTTGATATTTTTAGGTCAAACCGTTCTTGTCTGTCAGTCATATAATGCAGGTCGATGGTCACCACCTCAAAGAGCATGCACAGAGTCCAAATTAAAACAATTCCCCATCGTCCAAATTAAACAATTCCCCATCGTAAGTACACATTGATGGCCCAAGACACGAAACGAGCGGTTTGTGTGAGAAAACGAACAGTATTTTGTATACAGCCACGTCCAAGTGATCTGAGAGCGCGGGCGGGTATAGATATATACAATAGAAGTCGCCTTGGCGACTGCAGTTCATTGGAACGAAACCGTAGCCAAGGCGACATCTAGTGTATATATCTATACCCGCCCGCGCTCTCAGATCACTTGGACGTGGCTGTGTACAAGAGGTAAAAACGATATAAATACTGTTTGTTTTCTCACACAAACCGCTCGTTTCGTGTCTTAGGCCATCAATGTGTACTTACGATGGGGAATTGTTTAATTTGGACGACGGGGAATTGTTTTAATTTGGACTCTGTGCATGCTCTTTGAGACAGTGACCATCGACCTGCATTATATGACTGACAGACAAGAACGGTTTGACCTAAAAATATCAAAATTGAAACTACTGCGGAAAAAAAGACACCTACATCTTGGATGCCCTTGAGGTAAGCTAAAACATACCAAAATTTAATTTCAAAGTGAACTATCCCTTTAATCAACATCAGCAGGGTGAAGGAATAATATTAATATTAATAACATCCATTAGGGATGGACATGTTTTTCGGACAAACTAGTTCGGCACACACCCGACCTACAGCCGATTCTAAAGGTTTTGTTGGTCATGTCAATCATAGTAAATGCTAACCCTGACCTTAACACTAGTGTACCATTAGCATCACATCCTGACAGATCCAGTTACGGCTTCATTTTGAAGCAATAAAAGTTAAAGCTATTAATATGTTTTATCACTAAAACTAAATGACAAATTCAGTTTCCCCAGCTAGGCTCATGTAGTGTCGGACGCCACAGATCACGCCTGTAAAGGGTTGGTTATGATTTCACTTTTCTAACTTTAGTTAGTGTGTAATGTTGCATTCTCAACTTCTGTAAGATTTCACATCAAATCCACTGAGCTGGAGCATGTGATAACTGAATGTGTGTGTGAGTTCGAGAGTGTGTATGTGTGAGTCATTTGGAGCCGGTGGCGTGTGGAGGATCACCGCAGTGGTGTGTGTGTGTCAAGTCAAGTTTATTTGTATAGCGCTTTTCACAATACAGATTGACACACACATGTGTGTATATATATGTGTGTGTGTGTGTGTTACCTGGAGCCGGTGGCGTTTGGAAGATCACTGCAGGTGTGTGTGTGTGTGTGTGTGTGTGTGTGTGAGACCTGGAGCCGGTGGCGTGTGGAAGATCACTGCAGGTGTGTGTGTGTGTGTGAGTGTGCGTCACCTAGAGCCGGTGGCGTGTGGAAGGTCACCGCAGGTGTGTGAGTGTGTGTGTGTGAGAAAGTCTGATTCTGTGAGTGTGTGTGTGTGTGTGAGTGTGAGAGTGTGAGTGTGTGTGTGAGAGAGTGTGTGTGAGAGAGTGTGTGTCTCACCTGGAGCGGGTGGCGTGTGGAAGGTCACCACAGGTAGGTGTGTGTGTGTGTGTGTGTGTGTGTGAGACCTGGAGCCGGTGGGGTGTGGAAGGTCACCGCAGGTAGGTGTGTGTGTGTGTGTGTGTGTGTGTGCGTGCGTGTCAAGTCAAGTCAAGTATATTTGTATAGCGCTTTTCACAATACAGATTGTATCAAAGCAGCTTCACAGTATTAAATTTAAATAATACAACAAGGTTTGTTTCTAGTGGAATTTATTGATTGATAAAATTTTATTAAATATCCCCAAAATATCCCCAACTGAGCAAGCCAAAGGCAACAGTGGCAAGGAACCGAAAAACTCCATCAAGTGACCTAATGGTGTCCTAAAACTCCATCAGGTGACCTAATGGAGAAAAAAAAACCTTGGGAGAACCCAGGCTCAGTCGGGGGCCAGTTCTCCTCTGGCATTTATGAACTAGAGGCCGGATTGTAGTTTGAACTGTAAGATTAAAAATATTATATGAATGCCTGGCTGAAGAGATGCGACTTTAATCTAGTTTTAAACTGGGAGAGCGAGTCTGAGCAACGAACAGTATCAGGAAGACTATTCCAGAGTTTTGGAGCCAAATGTGAAAATGCTCTCCCTCCTTTGGTGGTTCTGGATATCCTAGGTATGACCAAAAGCCTTGAATTTAGTGATCTTAAAGAGCGCGATGGATTATAGGGTGATAGAAGATCCGTTAAATAGACTGGAGCTAAGCCGTTTAGGGCTTTATAAGTCAGTAGCAATACCTTGTAATTAATACGGAACTTTATAGGTAACCAATGCAGTGATGATAAAATTGGTGTTATATGATCATATTTTCTTGATCTCGTAAGAACTCTAGCGGCGGCATTTTGGACTAACTGTAGCTTGTTTATTGAGGATGCAGGACAACCAGCTAATAAAGCATTACAGTAATCCAGTCTCGAGGTCATGAATGCATGAACTAACTTTTCTGCATCAGAAACTGATAGCATATTACATAGCTTAGCAATGTTTCTAAGGTGGAAAAAGGCTGTTTTTGTAACATATGAAATATGTTTTTCAAAAGACAGGTTGCAGTGGAGTATAACACCCAGGTCTTTTACTGTAGAGGATAAAGTAACAGGACATCCTATGATGTTAAAGTTGTATTGTGCGAGGTTTTGTGGGCGGTTTTTTGAACCGATAAGTATTACCTCTGTCTTGTCTGGATTTAATAAAAGAAAATTACGCGTCATCCAATCTTTTATATCTTTAACACACTCTGTCAATTTGGAAAATTTAGCGTTTTCATCCGGCCGTGATGAAATATATATTTGAGTGTCATCAGCATAACAATGGAAACTAATTCCATGTTTCCTTATAATATTTCCAAGTGGCATCATATATATGGAAAATAACAGAGGGCCTAATACAGATCCCTGCGGCACTCCATAGTTTACTGGAGTTATGATCGATTTTTCTCCATTTAAATAAACAAAATGGTAGCGGTCAGATAGGTATGATTTGAACCAGCTTAGTGCTTGTCCTTAAACACCAGTATAATTTTGTAGTCGATCTAAGAGTAATGTGTGATCTATAGTATCGAACGCAGCACTAAGATCAAGTAAAACTAGTATTGAGATACAGCCTAACGGGATATTTTGTTCGGGTGACGTCTGTTTATTTGTTAGTCTAGCCACGGTGTTAAATAAAAACCTTGGATTGTTTTGGTTGTTTTCTATTAGTTTGCGGAGGTGCTCAGCCCTGGCCGCTTTTAGGGCCTTTTTATAACGTGACATACTGTCTTTCCACGCGATTCTAAAGACCTCTAAATTAGTTTGTTTCCATTTACGCTCTAAAATACGGGTTTCTCTCTTTAGAACATGCGTAGTATTGTTGTACCATGGTGCTTTAATTTTCTCTCTGACCTTTTTTAATTTAATAGGTGCAACCACATCCAATTTTCTAGAGAGAATGGTACTCAAAGTGCTAGTTAGTTCTTCTAGTTCATCTGTTTGTTTGGGTTCAGGCAGCAGCTGAGACAGATTAGATAAGCAATTTGAGAAATTATCTATGGTGGATGGGAGGATTGTTCTGCCTGGTCGATAACGCGGCGCCGCATGACATATTACAGCAGTACGTAATATGCAAGTTACCATGTAATGATCAGTGACATCATCACTTTGTGGAATGATATCTATATCGGTTGGATCGGTTCCATGTGATATAATTAAATCGAGTGTATGATTAAGATGATGTGTTGGTCCGGTGACGTTTTGCTTGACCCCAAATGAATTTAATAAATCTGTAAACGCAGCTCCTAACGCATCATTTGGATTATCTACGTGTATGTTAAAATCTCCAACAATGAATGCTTTATCGACATTGACTAATAGGTCTGAGAGAAAATCTGCAAACCCTTTTAGGAAATCAGCGTAAGGCCCAGGCGGTCTATATACAGTAGCCAAGGCTAGAGTTAATAGGGATGTTTTTCTAACATCTAAGAGCGTAACATTTAGTACAAGTACTTCACCTGGAGCCGGTGGCGTGTGGAAGGTCACCGCAGGTAGGTGTGTGTGTGTGTGTGTGTGTGTGTGTGTGTCACCTGGAGCCGGTGGCGTGTGGAAGGTCACCGCAGATAGGTGTGTGTGTGTGTCACCTGGAGCCGGTGGCGTGTGGAAGGTTACCCGCAGATAGGTGTGTGTGTGTGTGTCACCTGGAGCCGGTGGCGTGTGGAAGGTCACCGCAGGTAGGTGTGTGTGTGTGTGTGTGTGTCACCTGGAGCCGGTGGCGTGTGGAAGGTCACCGCAGGTAGGTGTGTGTGAGTGTGAGTGTCACCTGGAGCCGGTGGCGTGTGGAAGGTCACCGCAGGTAGGTGTGTGTGTGTGTGAGAGTGAGTGTGAGTGTGTCACCTGGTGCCGGTGGCGTGTGGAAGGTCACCGCAGGTAGGTGTGTGTGTGTGTGAGAGTGAGTGTGAGTGTGTCACCTGGAGCCGGTGGCGTGTGGAAGGTCACCGCAGGTAGGGGTGTGTTTGTGTGAGTGTGTCACCTGGAGCCGGTGGCGTGTGGAAGGTCACCGCAGGTAGGTGTGTGTGTGTGTGTGTGTGTGTGTGTGTGTGTGTGTGTGTGTGTGTGTGAGAGTGTGAGTGTCACCTGGAGCCGGTGGCGTGTGGAAGGTCACCGCAGGTAGGTGTGTGTGTGTGTGTGTGTGTGTGTCTCACCTGGAGCCGGTGGCGTGTGGAAGGTCACCGCAGGTAGGTGTGTGTGTGTGTGTGTCACCTGGAGCCGGTGGCGTGTGGAAGGTCCCCACAGGTAGGTGTGTGTGTGTGTGTGTGTGTGTGTGTGTGTGTGCGAGTGTGAGTGTGTCACCTGGAGCCGGTGGCGTGTGGAAGGTCACCGCAGGTAGGTGTGTGTGTGTGTGTGTGTGTGTGTGTGTGTGTGTGTGTGTCACCTGGAGCCAGTGGCGTGTGGAAGGTCACCGCAGGTAGGTGTAGGTGTGTGTGTGTGTGTGTGTGTGTGTGTGTGTGTGTGTGTGTGTGTCACCTGGAGCCGGTGGCGTGTGGAAGGTGACCTCAGGACTGTAGGGACTGCACACACTGTCACGGAAGCTCTTCACTCTGAAGGAGTAACGGCAGTCGAGGGCCAGATCCGACACCACAGTGTTACTGCCGTACACACACTCCGTGGCCCTCCAGCGCGACTCTTCATCATCATCCTCCTCCTCACACACCCTCCTGAACTCCAGCACATGATGATCCGTGGGCAGGGAGTCCTCAGAAAGACGCCAGTGGATCAGGCCCTCGTTGTACACGCGACAGCGAGAGAGGTCGATCACGGGAGGATCCGGGACTGAGGAGAAACACATCAGCGTCTCAGATCAACGTCTTACAGGTTATTTACTCACAAGCATCAGCTGGAGGTTCAGGACGATCTATGGCTGTGCTGAACCCGCTGGAATAAACACACGAGACCGAGCCGCATGAACAACACACGTTTCTGTCGCTGTTCGTCAAGCGTCTCTACCAGAACAGGGGTCAGTGCGGTTTCTTATTACCGGGGAGAGGGCCTTGGGTTCGGCACAGACAAACCCGCCGGCCTGACGGAGCTCCTGTCGGATCAACGACGGTCCAAAATCAGACCCTCGGGGTGTTGTCAAGGAGGGGACAACGCTCCGCTCACACAAGGTAACGGAAAACAGGCGGCACAGAAGGCACTCTGGAGGAAGGTGAAGTCCTGAGCCACGGAGCTCTGACCCTGGCTTGTCGGAAGGCCCACCGAGACTCTACTTTGACCTGAGTTTGGTGTCTCTAGGTGGCTGGGTCCTGGAGTTACAGCCGTTCAAAGTTGGGGCCCTTTTTCTGGTTTGAAAATGTCCTAAACCTGCAGTGGGTCGGGACTTCCAGGGCCCCAGAGGCTCTGAACGCAAGCCGAGGAAGGTTCACCTCTCTCAGCCACGGTCAGATCGCCCCGCGCTCCTGAAGTCCCCTGGGAGACATGGGTCTCCACCAGAACGAATGAATGGGAATTTGGTTTTTCGCAAATATCTCAAATTACACGGCGTCCCCGAGGCCCGCCACGCTCGTGTTTGGCCGAGGGTCCCCATGGAGAATTCAGAGTCTGTGAATGTGGTGAAACTGCTGGAATAAACAAGCCTCATGAACAACTCGTGTTTCTGTCACTGTTTGTCATGCGTGTCTACCAGAACAGGAGTCAAGGCGGTTTCTATAAAAGCAGCTTAAAAAAACAACAACACACCCAGCATTTGTTAGTTTTTTTTTGAGAGGACAGCAGAATAGAAAGTTGTGTTGGCAGTAGGCATGTGCCGGTATCAAATTTTCATGCTGCGATTAATTGATTGAGCTTTTATCACGGTAAACGGTATTATCACGATATTTTAATTGCTCAAGAGAAACGGATGGATTGGGGGGGTAGAAAAAACAACAACTTGCATCACAATAGGTGTAATTGTGATTGTCAAAACATTTGGTAACTAAACAGAATTTTACACAGTTTTCACGATTTCAATTCTTGAGATTTGATTTCAATCTTGATTCAATATTGGCTGATAAATATTTAAAAAAATTAAGAGAAAAGCGCTATATAAATTTAATGAATTATTATTATTAGGTAGGCTACAGTAGATAGCCTACATGTAAATTTTTCTCAAGAAAAAATATATCTCACATAATGCTGCAAACATACAGAGAGCCCTATCAGCTGGTATTATTAAAGGTTAAAAATGAACAAATTAATATAATTTGGTTTTCATTATAATAAGAATTATGACACAAGTAAAAATATAATACAAATGTAATATAGTGCACATATTTAGCAAAATACTCCTCTCTATAGCTATTTTTTTCTAGTCAACTAACGTGCTATGGTCATTAAATGGCATAATTGTTCACCTGCAGCTTTATTGACCTCTTTCCGTGGTTGAAAAACACTGATTGATCGATATTATGTATGAGGCATAAAAACCTTTCGGTAAGTTGTACTGTATCTTTAAATAAAAAGTAACAGATGATCGGTTTACTTGAACTGAGGCGCTACAGCGATCGGTCACGTCACATTTACAAGCACCAAAACGGTATTTATTGTCTGAATTTCGTAATAAAATGGACAGAACCTGAGAGCTGAGAATTTTTTTCATATCAAAAGTAACCTGCTCTGTCTAGTCTGTCCCCTTTGCTCCGCGATTTTTGTCTGCGTGAGAAAATGGATGTGTGGCGCGAGAGCGTGTGAAAAGTGTAGATTGCGGGAGTCTCACGCTGAATGCGTAGAGTTGGCAGCCCTGCTTTTAGAAGAGGGATACATCGGATAAATCGTCGGCAGTGTTCCTCCTTCCGCCATGCTTCTTCTCCATGTGAGGATTCATTACATTAGACTAGAGTGCGCGCCGCATGCAAACAGTGCTTCTACATGTGGGGATTGTTTACATCAGAGTGTGCACGTGTTTCACGCAGCATATACGCAGTGTTTGTTTAAGCAGTTGATGGAAAATAAGCTAATGCGCGTTCTCTAAATATAAATTCTCATCTATTATTTTTCACGGTATTTTGAAGTGCCCGCGATAACAATATCGTGCTTAATCATTACCGCGATTTATCGCATTACCGAATACCGGCACATGTCTAGTTGGCAGGAAAAATAATATACAGGCAATAAACAGTCTGTCTTTCTCTAAACACACAACTCACAAATACATTTTTCAGAAACAAGCACCAAACACTGTCGTGTAAATGAACGTCCAGAACACATTAAAAGTTTCTGTTTTCTGTGAGAACGGTGTGTGTTAGCGGCCCCTGAGTTAATAACTAATGATCTTTACAACGGAAGTGAATCAATCAAAACTAACTTTATCTGGACAATAACTTTATTCTAGAGCTGCTGTAAAGCAAAGTCAAGTCATCTTCATTTATACAGCGCTTTTGACAATATAGAGCGTTTCACAGCAGCTTTACAGTGATAATAGGAGATTACAGTAACACAGATTGTTTAGGCTTTACAGCAGATCTAGAATAAAGTTATTGTCCAGATAAAGTTAGTTTTGACTGATTCACTTCTGGCGCAACGATCATTAGTTATTAACTTAGTAACCCTAATCCATATTTTTAAATGTATATGATGTTTAATAGGGAGCCAGTGCAGTGTTGACAGAACTGGGCTAATATGGTCATACTTCCTGGTTCTGGTAAGAACTCGAGCTGCTGCGTTTTGGACCAGCTGTAGTTTGTTTATTAAGCGTGCAGGGCAACCACCCAGTAGAGCATTACAATATCTAGCCTTGAGGTCATGAACGCATGAACTTATTGTTCCGTAGATTTATCTTTAAGATGGAAAAATGCGGTTTTACAGATACTACACGTGACTAAAACCAAAACAATCTCTGTTACTGTAATTTCCTATTATCACTGTAAAGCTGCTTTGAAATAGTCTATATTTTTAAAAACGCTGTATAAATGAAGGTGACTTGACAAGGTCGATATGAATCTCACACGTCACATTACAAAAGCTGCTGGGAATCGGTTTAAAGCGTCACAGTCCTATTACTGTTTCCCTGAGAAAGACCTTAAACCTTCCCAGAGCGAGACACACGTGACCCGAGGCCTGTCTGCCAAGAGCCCGGGCTCAGCGCCCAAAGCCTCTCCTGAACAACAAGCTATTGATGCGAGCGGGAGACGCATGAAGCCGGACGGAGGAGAACAGGAGACGCAGGGAAGAGAGAGAATCTGCTGTACTGCAGACGTTTGAGTTCAGCAGAATGTAAGCGCATCACTGCGTTTTGCCTCGTCAGCGATTCAGCCAATCACATTAGACGACTGCCATGATGAAGATTACAGGCATCAGGAGCATCAGTGCGGATCAATACGCTTCCGAGAAGAGCCTTCGTTTCTGCAGTCAGCAAGAGAGCACTTCATTCAGCTGAAGCCCTGGAACAGACACACTCATAAACAGGCCTGAATGTGTTCATGTTCATATAAACAGGCCTGAACGTGTTCGTGTTCATATAAACAGGCCTGAACGTGTTAATGTCCATATAAACAGGCATGAACGTGTTAATGTTCATATAAACAGGTCTGAACGTGTTCATATAAACAGGCCTGAACGTGTTAATTTTCATTTAAACGGGCCTGAACGTGTTAATGTTCATATAAACAGGCCTGAACGTGTTAATGTTCATATAAACAGGCCTGAATGTGTTAATGTTCAGACCCTAACCCTAACTTCTATATGGATGAAGGAACATCACCTGCAGCTCAACCTACCAAAGACTGAGCTTCTCGTCCTCCCTGCCAATCCGTCTCTGCAACACGACTTCACTATCCAGCTAAACTCATCATCAATCACCCCATCAAGGTCGGTCAGAAATCTTGGAGTAACAGTTGATGACCAGCTGACCTTCACAGATCACATTTCAAAGACAGCTCGATCATGCAGGTCTGAACGTGTTCATATAAACAGGCCTGAACTTGTTAATGTTCATTTAAACGGGCCTGAACGTGTTAATGTTCATATAAACGGGCCTGAACGTGTTAATGTTCATATAAACGGGCCTGAACGCGTTCATATAAACAGGCCTGAACGCGTTCATATAAACAGGCCTGAACGCGTTAATGTTCATATAAACAGGCCTGAACGTGTTAAAGGGATACTTCACCGAAAAATGAAAATTCTGTCATCATATACTCACCCTCATGTTTCAAACCTGTATGAATTTCTTTCTTTTGCTGAACAGAAAGGAAGATATCTAGAGGAATATCAGTAACCAGACAGTTTTAGATACCATTGACTTCCATAGTATATTTTTTTCCTACTATGGAAGTCAATGGTATCTAAAACTGTCAGGTTACTCACATTCTTCTAGATATCTTCCTTTCTGTTCAGCAGAAGAAAGAAATTCATACAGGTTTGAAACAACATGGGGGTGAGTATATGATGACAGAATTTTCATTTTTCGGTGGAGTATCCCTTTAATGTTCATATAAACAGGCCTGAGCGTGTGTTAAAATCCTCCGGGTGGTGGAACGAGTTGCACAGTGGTAAACGGGATAAATCCGGTGATTCTCCATCCGCTCCCGCAGAGCCTTTGCTCAGCAGGAATGACCTGAGCTCAAGGACAAGTGTACACAATAACAAACAATCATTCACCTTTAACCCTATAATGAGCTTCAGGATGTTCCACTCAAACTGGGCTTGACATGATGTCAGCGAAGGCCAGATCTTACACAAGAGTCTCAGTGACTCCGCGAAGACTGTAAAGGGATTACTCCATTAAAGAGCTTCTCCTAACAGCGCTAGCGGCTCAGGGCGACGGCTTCTGCTAACAGCGCTAGCGGCTCAGGGCGACGGCTTCTGCTAACAGCGCTAAACAGTGCTGGATCTTTGTGCTGCATCTTCAGTCTTACCTCCACTGAAGCTGAGCTCCTTCAGCAAGATCTCCTCCTTCGACGTGTCCAACACAAACTCCTCAAACGACGGGGTGGCCGAAGCCTGGAAGGTCTTCAGGGACTCGGTGGCTTTCTGGATCCTGTCGGAAAAAAAAACACAATGAAGGCCATTCACATCTAATGAACATCACAATGGCATCAACAGTTTCAGGGAGTTTTCAACAGCAGAAATGATTTCATGACACTTCTTTACGTACAAGATTGATAGTATCAGAAAGAACACTATAACCCTGTGTAAATGAGTCTCAGAGGAACAATGCTGTTCATTCTCTGCTCTAGGAGAATCATGCAAATCAACAGCAGGATTTATTACTGTGAAGGTGCTTTGAAACTATTGGTTTTGTATAAAGCGCTACAGAAATAAACGAGAATGACACTGAGTCATGACATTGAAAATTTGATATTGACAACCACAATATTGCCCAGCATCGAATGTCAAACAAAACGAAAGCGGAACGAAACTGCACTACTCATTTGTGCTTCACGGGCCGTTATAAACCACGGATATCGGATCAAACAGCGCTGACGTGAAAACCAGTAGAAACATTGTGCTATGAATGAACAAGTTATTAAAGTCCACAAATCAGCAACATTCACCATGGATTTAATGTAGTAACCCTAACCGTGGTGTGTGACAGAAATGGTCAAACGCTTACAAGTACTACACATCTGTTTCCAGCACTTCTAAACTATAATATCATGTTTAGGCTAAATATTATTTTAAATGTTATAATGATAAAAAAAATTAAAAAAACGTTCATCCATCAAAGATTGTCCCCATTTATAAAGCTAAAAGTTTCAAGATGTAGGAAATCTCAAACTAATAAAAAAAAAAAAAAAAAATTTCAATTACCATTGTAACATGTTAGTCTGAAGCCCTGTGAACTTAAAGTAAAACTGCACATTGTAATTTCTGTATGTTAAAGGGATAGTTCACTCAAAAATGAAAATTGTGTCATCACTTACTCAACCTCGTGTTGTTCTAAACCTGTATGGGTTTCTCTGTTCTGTTGAACACAAAAGAAGATATTTTGAAGAATGTCGGTAACCAAACAGTTGATGGACCCCATTGACTTCCATAGTATTTTTTTTTCCCACTATGGAAGTCAATGGGGTCCATCAACTGTTTGGTTACCGACATTCTTCAAAATATCTTCTTTTGTGTTCAACAGAACAGAGAAACCCATACAGGTTTAGAACAACACGAGGTTGAGTAAGTGATGACACAATTTTCATTTTTGAGTGAACTATCCCTTTAAGTCTATTTATTACCATGGCAGGCTAATTTAAGGTGTGTAAAAATGTTCAGTCAGCGCTCCTAGCAAACACAGCTAGCCTGGAGCCCTGCGCTACGTAACACCACAGCGGGAAATAATGACTAAGGGTTTGTGGGAAAGTGAAAGTCAAAGCTGCTTAGTGGACTAATAGAGATCAGTTATCAGGATTACAGTGAACCTTGTGGTTTAAATCTAGAAACAAGCCGGTGGACAAAGATTAGGGATTACAGGCACGCGGCGAACGGCTCGTCGCGTCACAGCTTCAGTCAGCAGAGAGCAGTGTGAGAGAAACCGACGTCCTGCACACACACCTGACGTGCAGCAGTTTGGCCGTCTGGACGAAGCAGGACTGATCGGTCTCCTTCAGCACCTCCTGAGCGTATCCCACAAGGCCACTGTTCTCCAGCATGCCCTGGTACTCCTCCACCTGGGCCCGGAGCCGGTCCACTCGCAGGGTTCTGGCCTGTTCCACACACCGCAGCATCTCCGTCCTGCGCTCCTGCAGCGTCTCGAAGAGCCGCTCGAAGTGTTCGTTCGCCCGCCGCTCCGCCAGCTGCCCGTTCTCCTGCGCTCACCAGAACATCGTCACACATCAGCGTGCAGCAACACACACACACACACGGAGAGGGGTGCAACAACACACACACACGGAGAGGGGTGCAACAACACACACACACACACACGGAGAGGGGTGCAACAACACACACACACACGGAGAGGGGTGCAACAACACACACACACACGGAGAGGGGTGCAACAACACACACACACACACGCGGAGAGGGGTGCAACAACACACACACACGCGGAGAGGGGTGCAACAACACACACACACACGGAGAGGGGTGCAACAAACACACACACGCGGAGAGGGGTGCAACAACACACACACACGCGGAGAGGGGTGCAACAACACACACACACACACGCACACACGCGGAGAGGGGTGCAACAACACACACACACACACACACGCGGAGAGGGGTGCAACAACACACACACACACACACGCGGAGAGGGGTGCAACAACACACACACGGAGAGGGGTGCAACAACACACACACACACACACACACGGAGAGGGGTGCAACAACACACACACACACGGAGAGGGGTGCAACAACACACACACACACACGTAGAGGGGTGCAACAACACACACACACACACGGAGAGGGGTGCAACAACACACACACACACACACGGAGAGGGGTGCAACAACACACACACACACACACGGAGAGGGGTGCAACAACACACACACACACACACACACACACACGGACAGGGGTGCAACAACACACACACACACACACGGACAGGGGTGCAACAACACACACACACACACACGGAGAGGGGTGCAACAACACACACACACACGGAGAGGGGTGCAACAACACACACACACACGGAGAGGGGTGCAACAACACACACACGGAGAGGGATGTGTGATACGGGGAAAATATAATATCAAAGTAATAAAACAATAATGAACATGATTGAGGGATCATAAATCAGCTCAGCTAAACGAGACGTTTCTGGAAGCTCAACCAATCAGGATCAAGCAGGAACAGGCCTCTTACCTCTGTGTGATTGATCATCACTTCCAGTTCAGAAATCTGAGTCCTCACTTGGTCTTCTTTGCTAATTAAGTAATGGATACTCTTCGACAGCTTCTCCTGTTGGCAGAGAGTAAAGCCCAGTAGAACACAGTGGAAAACTCGATTTCCGGCCAGTGAGAAACATAACCCAGCTTCTGTGAGACGCCGGACAGAACATCATAAGATGGAGATGATCACATTAAACATGGATGAGCCACGGCTCGTTTACAGTCGTCTGATATTTCTGACCTCTTAATCACGGGCCCTCGCAGGCACATCTATTCACCAGAAACACGAGCGCTTGTTTTCAGCTCAGGAGGACACATGAATAATTTAGGGGTCGTAAATTGTGCTATAAAAACCCTAACCACTTAATCCAGCTTTAACTGAAACCAAGCTACCAAAATGACCAGATGTAAATATAATGATAATCACTTTTCAGCAGCTGGAAGAGTAAAAACATAGTAAAGTTTTTCAAAAGAGTTCCACATGTAGAGATATTAGCCAATCACAGCAGTGGGCGTTTACATTGAGGTCTCACAGCCAATCACAGCAGTGGGCGTTTACACTGAAGTCTCACAGCCAATCACAGCAGCGGGCGTTTACACTGAAGTCTCACAGCCAATCACAGCAGTGGTCGTTTACACTGAAGTCTCACAGCCAATCACAGCAGTGGGCGATTACACTGAAGTCTCACAGCCAATCACAGCAGTGGGCGATTACACTGAAGTCTCACAGCCAATCACAGCAGTGGGCGATTACACTGAAGTCTCAAAGCCAATCATAGCAGTGGTCGTTTACACTGAAGTCTCACAGCCAATCACACAGTGGGCGATTACACTGAAGTCTCAAAGCCAATCATAGCAGTGGTCGTTTACACTGAAGTCTCACAGCCAATCACAGCAGTGGGCGATTACACTGAAGTCTCACAGCCAATCACAGCAGTGGGCGATTACACTGAAGTCTCAAAGCCAATCATAGCAGTGGTCGTTTACACTGAAGTCTCACAGCCAATCACACAGTGGGTGTTTACACTGAAGTCTCAGAGCCAATCACAGCAGTTGGTGTTTACACTGAAGTCTCACAGCCAATCACAACAGTGGGCGTTTACACTGAAGTCTCACAGCCAATCACAGCAGTGGGCGTTTACACTGAAGTCTCACAGCCAATCACACAGTGGGTGTTTACACTGAAGTCTCAGAGCCAATCACAGCAGTTGGTGTTTACACTGAAGTCTCACAGCCAATCACAGCAGTGGGCGTTTACACTGAAGTCTCACAGCCAATCACACAGTGGGTGTTTACACTGAAGTCTCAGAGCCAATCACAGCAGTTGGTGTTTACACTGAAGTCTCACAGCCAATCACAGCAGTGGGCGTTTACACTGAAGTCTCACAGCCAATCACAGCAGTGGGCGTTTACACTGAGGTCTCACAGCCAATCACAGCAGTGGCCGTTTACACTGAGGTCTCACAGCCAATCACAGCAGTGGCCGTTTACACTGAGGTCTCACAGCCAATCACAGCAGTGGGCGTTTACACTGAGGTCTCACAGCCAATCACAGCAGTGGCCGTTTACACTGAGGTCTCACAGCCAATCACAGCAGTGAGCGTTTACACTGAAGTCTCACAGCCAATCACAGCAGTGGGTGTTTACACTGAAGTCTCAGAGCCAATCACAGCAGTTGGTGTTTACACTGAAGTCTCAAAGCCAATCATAGCAGTGGTCGTTTACACTGAAGTCTCACAGCCAATCACAGCAGTGGGCGATTACACTGAAGTCTCAAAGCCAATCACAGCAGTGGGCGTTTACATTGAGGTCTCACAGCTAATCACAGCAGTGGGCGTTTACACTGAAGTCTCACAGCCAATCACAGCAGTGGGCGATTACACTGAAGTCTCACAGCCAATCACAGCAGTGGGCGATTACACTGAAGTCTCAAAGCCAATCATAGCAGTGGTCGTTTACACTGAAGTCTCACAGCCAATCACACAGTGGGTGTTTACACTGAAGTCTCAGAGCCAATCACAGCAGTTGGTGTTTACACTGAAGTCTCAGAGCCAATCACAGCAGTTGGTGTTTACACTGAAGTCTCACAGCCAATCACAGCAGTGGGCGTTTACACTGAAGTCTCACAGCCAATCACAGCAGTGGGCGTTTACACTGAGGTCTCACAGCCAATCACAGCAGTGGGCGTTTACACTGAGGTCTCACAGCCAATCACAGCAGTGGCCGTTTACACTGAGGTCTCACAGCCAATCACAGCAGTGGGCGTTTACACTGAAGTCTCAGAGCCAATCACAGCAGTTGGTGTTTACACTGAAGTCTCACAGCCAATCACAGCAGTGGGCGTTTACACTGAAGTCTCACAGCCAATCACAGCAGTGGCCGTTTACACTGAGGTCTCACAGCCAATCACAGCAGTGGGCGTTTACACTGAGGTCTCACAGCCAATCACAGCAGTGGCCGTTTACACTGAGGTCTCACAGCCAATCACAGCAGTGGGCGTTTACACTGAAGTCTTAAATCAGACCTGCTCATTTATTCAATTCAAAATGTATTTGTTCAAGTGAGAGGATTAAAATCAGGGTGGAAAAATTAGCATTTATTTCTAAATTATGATTTTACATTTACATTTATTCATTTAGCTGACGCTTTTATCCAAAGCGACTTACAATTGCTATGTCAGAGGTCGCACGCCTCTGGAGCAACTAGGGGTTAAGTGTCTTGCTCAGGGAGACATTGGTGTCTCACAGTGGATTCGAACCCGGTTCTCTCACACCAAAGGCATGTGTCTTATCCATTGCGCCACCCCCACCACCCCATGATAGACTTTACATTACAAGTAAGAATAAGTTACTTTATTCACATTGTGCAAATAAATTTAGAGTGGCAGCTCTGGAAACATTTACCCATAAAGTAGAAACATATTAAATTATATAAAAGCCCCTTAAGCCCCTTTTTAGTAAAAAAAAATCCTACTAACATTATAAGTGCACCTCGGGAAACATAAAATAATAAGAAAATGCAGATCTTCTGAAGTTCTTCTGAGCAAGGACAGACTGACCCGATGTTGGCTCGATGGATATTTAACGGGACGTACCTTGAGGATCTTGTAGGCGCTGCTCATGGAAGTGACTCTGTGGTTAGCGTGAGATCCTCCGAGTTTGCAGAGATGACACACGGGACGCCGGCACACCTCACAGTACATGTTCACCTTCTCCATCTCGTGCTCGGGACACATCAGCACCTGCGATATGAGGGAGCAATGGATGAGATCATGACTGACAGTACTAATATCCACTGTGCAGAAAACTACCGCTAGTTACGTCTAATTTCAGCACTGAATAACACACATGGACAAGATGCATCATAAACCGTGTTGGAAACAGAGTGAGCTGGTGCGGGACAGGGGCGGGATCCAAGCTGCCCAAAACATGACTAGCCTGTCAGGCGCTTTCACAGATGCGTGTGCCGTTTAATGTGTGATACGTTTCCTCAGCGCTAAACCTTCATCATACGGTTATATCTGTAAGTGCCACAAATTCACGCGAGTATTTCCATTTTGCATGAAGGCTCGTCCTGACAGCGTTAAACTCAGACTTCACTGAACGAGCGCATGCACATCAAACAGAGGAAGACAATTAATATTCATCGCAAAAATATTAATTGAGCTGAAATATGTTTGTTGGACGTTAAATTTAGGTTTAAACGTCAACATTAAAGTATTCGTAATGCAAGTATTTATGAGAGTGGGAAATGTAAAGGGATAACGGCATGTGACATGTTTGTTAGGATCGGTAACAAATATTCTGATACTATTCTAACTAACACAGGAGCACCTCAGGGTACAGTTTTATCCCCATTTTTGTTTTCACTTTATACTGCTGACTATAGGCATAGTCAATCATCTTGCTGGGTACAAAAATTCTCTGATGACACTGCTTTAGTGGGTCTACTTAATCAGGATGATGATCTTGCCTATAGAAGGGAGGTGCAGTCTTTTTACAACTGGTGTGAGACAAATTTTTTGAAATTGAACGTAGGGAAAACTAAGGAACTTGTGATTGATTTTAGAAAGAAAAAAGAGAAGGTCCTTCCAGTTACAATTAATGGTCAGGTGATTGAAATTGTGAAGTCATATAAATATTTAGGTGTCTATGTGGATGACAAACTAAACTGGAAAGAGAATACTAATGTTTTAATGAAGAAGGCTCAGTCGAGACTTTTCTTTTTGAGAAAACTCAGATCATTCAACATAAGCACAAAGTTCTTAAATGTCTTTTATCAAGGGATTTTAGCCAGTGTTCTTTTCTATGCTGTACTTGTCTGGGGGGGCAGTATATCTGCTGAGGACAAAAATAGGATAAATAAGCTAATCAAGAGAGCAGGTTCAGTTATTGGTCTTAATCCAGATGTTTTAGAGATTACTGTTGAGAAGAGGATTAGTTCCAAATTAAAAATGGTCCTGCTTTTTGAAGGCCATCCACTGCACAATTTGTTTAAAGGTCTCAGAAGCTCTTTTAGTGAGCGACTGATAATGCCACGGTGCTCTAGTGAGCGCATGAGAAGGTCTTTTGTTCCAGCAGCGGTCAGATTTTTTAACCAACATTGCTGATTGTTGAGTATTATTCTTGTCTCTTAAAGTGTTGTTTTTAGTATTTGTTGATTGTGAAAATGAATCTCTCAAATTGTGTCTCGTAATCAGCGCTTAGGCTAGTAGTCGTCTATTAATCCAGAATTATGTACTTGTCTGTTAGTTGTGTATCGTGTCTGATGGCTGTATGGTTGGTAGCAAATTAGTTTCCCTACTGGGATTAATAAAGTTTTTCAATTCAATTCAATTCAATTCATGTTACGGTGTCCAGAGTGAGTGTGTGTGTTCCTGCAGAACATTCCTCTGTTAACACTGAGTTTGTGTTTTTATTTTTATTTATTATCTTTATTATCTTCATTTTTAATGTAATGATTTAAACTGTCCTTTTGCTTTACAGCTCAGATATAGATAAACTCACTATAGCATTCAGTGGGCCTGAAGGACAGCTTTGGCCAGAACGTGGAAAAGTGCGTTTTGAAAAAAAGAAAAGAAAATTGGGCTTTTAAAAAATCTGATTAGTCGATTAATCGAAGAAATAATCGGCCAACAATTCGATTCTCAAAATAGTCGTGAGTTGCAGGCGTAGATGCCAGAGAGAGAGGAGTGTGGGGTACCTTGGGCCTGAAGTTGGTGGTGGGTCCCACGTACTCGTGCTGGGCTTTGGGGGTCCCCCAAGGGTGGTGCAGCTTGAAGCACTCGTTGCAGTAGCTGGCCCTGCAGTCCATGCAGCTCTTGGTGGCCTCGTGGGGCGGCGGCTTACACGCTCCGCACATGATGGCCACGGCCGCGCGGGCCGCCTGACGGTAGCGCTCCACGATACTCTCCAGCGTGAAGTTCCTGAAGAGCATGCTGATCCCGCGCTCCCCGAGGTCGATGTCATGCTGACACCCGGGACACGGGAACGTGGTGACGCGGGGAGTGACGGAGGAGCGCCTCCAACCGGGAGAAGAGATGGAGCCTGAGCAACACGAGAACCCAGTCAGAGGAACGGGGTAGAAGTGGACGGCACACACACACACACGCACATACTCTCTCGCACGCACACGCACGCGCGCACACGCACACACACACTCTCGCACGCACACACTCATAAACACACACTCGTACTCTCTCGCGCACACACACACACTCAAACACACGCACATACTCTCTTGCACGCACATGCACACACACACACACGCACATACTCTCTCGCACGCACGCACGCGCGCACACACTCTCGCACGCACACACTCATAAACACACACTCGTACTCTCTCGCGCACACACACACACACACTCAAACACACGCACATACTCTCTTGCACGCACATGCACACACACACACACGCACATACTCTCTCGCACGCACACACACGCACGCACACACACACACGCACATACTCTCTCGCACGCACACGCGCACACACACACTCTCTCGCACGCACACACACGCACACACACGCACGCACACACACACACACACACTCTCTCGCACGCACACGCACGCACGCGCGCACACGCACGCGCGCACACACACACTCTCTCGCATGCACACACTCATAAACACACACTCGTACTCTCTCGCGCACACACACACACACACACACACTCAAACACACGCACATACTCTCTTGCACGCACATGCACACACACACAAAAACACGCACACTCTCTCGCACGCACACACACACACTCGTACTCTCTCGCACACACACACTCATAAACACACACTCGTACTCTCGCACACACACACACACACACAAACACACACTCGTACTCTCTCACACACACACATAAACACACACTCGTACTCTCTCGCACACACACATAAACACACACTCGTACTCTCTCGCACACACGCACACTCATAAACACACACTCGTACTCTCTCGCACACACGCACACTCATAAACACACACTCGTACTCTCTCGCACACACACACACACAAACACACACTCGTACTCTCTCACACACACACATAAACACACACTCGTACTCTCTCGCACACACACATAAACACACACTCGTACTCTCTCGCACACACGCACACTCATAAACACACACTCGTACTCTCTCGCACACACACACACGCACGCACGCAAAATAAAGCACTATCAATAAGGTCAGACACAGATGGAGAGACTCAGACAGTGGAAACAGCACAACAGCAGACAGTGATCTGGACAAGAGAAACTTCAAACACACGTCAAAAATGGAAATGAATCACTTTGGGGAGAAAAGGGAACGACAGACTGATTACACGTTATTTCACAGTGATGAATGAGATCGAGGTCACTGTTTTTAAAGCTGCAGTGTGTCATTTCTGTCAAACAAAACTGAAGAGGTGATTTAAATATCGTTTTCTAACAGGTTTCCCTAAACACTCCATCTGTCATTGGTCAGTCAAACAGGAAGCCCCACCCCTAACCCACGTGACTGGCCGAGATAGAAGTTGACCTGACCCAGCTTAAACAAACAGAACAATGTCATGAAAGAGTCAGTGTTTCGCTCGTCAGGAGCCAATTAGTGATGCATCGTAATTAAAAATCTTGGGCGGAACCAAAACCAGAAATTCTGGACACTCTGGTATGAAAGCTGAAAACTGAACAATTATTTGAAATCTGTTTTTTTGTGCAATTACTTGTTCTTGCTTCAGGTGGTGTTTCTAACGTAACATCTAGACTCAAACAACAACTTTAAAATTACTTTAAAAATATTTCTAATATTACTTGTATAAAATATTGCTTACAATGCTAAGAATACAGAAGAATAAATAACATCTTGAGATGTTGTGCTAAACAGATTCTGCAGGTAAACGTGCTTTATTAATGTGAATAACTCGAGACATGTATGTGCATTTGTGAGTGTGATTAACCCAACGCAGATCAGCCTGAACGTTGACCCCAGCGCAGATCAGCCTGAACGTTGACCCCAGCGCAGATCAGCCTGAACGTTGACCCCAGCGCAGATCAGCCTGAACGTTGACCCCAGCGCAGATCAGCCTGAACGTTGACCCCAGCGCAGATCAGCCTGAACGTTGACCCCAACGCAGATCAGCCTGAACGTTGACCCCAACGCAGATCAGCCTGAACGTTGACCCCAGCGCAGATCAGCCTGAACGTTAACCCCAACGCAGATCAGCCTGAACGTTGACCCCAGCGCAGATCAGCCTGAACGTTGACCCCAGCGCAGATCAGCCTGAACGTTGACCCCAACGCAGATCAGCCTGAACGTTAACCCCAACGCAGATCAGCCTGAACGTTGACCCCAGCGCAGATCAGCCTGAACGTTGACCCCAGCGCAGATCAGCCTGAACGTTGACCCCAACGCAGATCAGCCTGAACGTTGACCCCAACGCAGATCAGCCTGAACGTTGACCCCAGCGCAGATCAGCCTGAACGTTAACCCCAACGCAGATCAGCCTGAACGTTGACCCCAGCGCAGATCAGCCTGAACGTTGACCCCAGCGCAGATCAGCCTGAACGTTAACCCCAGCGCAGATCAGCCTGAACGTTGACCCCAGCGCAGATCAGCCTGAACGTTGACCCCAGCGCAGATCAGCCTGAACATTCTGAACATTAACCCCAGCGCAGATCAGCCTGAACGTTAACCCCAGCGCAGATCAGCCTGAACGTTAACCCCAGCGCAGATCAGCCTGAACGTTAACCGCAGCGCAGATCAGCCTGAACGTTGACCCCAGCGCAGATCAGCCTGAACGTTAACCCCAGCGCAGATCAGCCTGAACGTTAACCCCAGCGCAGATCAGCCTGAACGTTGACCCCAACGCAGATCAGCCTGAACGTTGACCCCACCGCAGATCAGCCTGAACGTTGACCCCACCGCAGATCAGCCTGAACGTTGACCCCACCGCAGATCAGCCTGAACGTTAACCCCAACGCAGATCAGCCTGAACGTTAACCCCAGCGCAGATCAGCCTGAACGTTGACCCCACCGCAGATCAGCCTGAACGTTGACCCCAGCGCAGATCAGCCTGAACGTTAACCCCAACGCAGATCAGCCTGAACGTTGACCCCAACGCAGATCAGCCTGAACGTTAACCCCAGCGCAGATCAGCCTGAACGTTAACCCCAGCGCAGATCAGCCTGAACGTTAACCCCAGCGCAGATCAGCCTGAACGTTAACCCCACCGCAGATCAGCCTGAACGTTAACCCCACCGCAGATCAGCCTGAACGTTAACCCCACCGCAGATCAGCCTGAACGTTAACCCCACCGCAGATCAGCCTGAACGTTACCCCAATGCAGATCAGCCTGAACATTACCCCAATGCAGATCAGCCTGAACATTACCCCAATGCAGATCAGCCTGAACGTTAACCCCAGCGCAGATCAGCCTGAACGTTAACCCCAGCGCAGATCAGCCTGAACGTTGACCCCAACGCAGATCAGCCTGAACGTTGACCCCACCGCAGATCAGCCTGAACGTTGACCCCACCGCAGATCAGCCTGAACGTTGACCCCACCGCAGATCAGCCTGAACGTTAACCCCAACGCAGATCAGCCTGAACGTTAACCCCAGCGCAGATCAGCCTGAACGTTGACCCCACCGCAGATCAGCCTGAACGTTGACCCCAGCGCAGATCAGCCTGAACGTTAACCCCAACGCAGATCAGCCTGAACGTTGACCCCAACGCAGATCAGCCTGAACGTTAACCCCAGCGCAGATCAGCCTGAACGTTAACCCCAGCGCAGATCAGCCTGAACGTTAACCCCAGCGCAGATCAGCCTGAACGTTAACCCCACCGCAGATCAGCCTGAACGTTAACCCCACCGCAGATCAGCCTGAACGTTAACCCCACCGCAGATCAGCCTGAACGTTAACCCCACCGCAGATCAGCCTGAACGTTACCCCAATGCAGATCAGCCTGAACATTACCCCAATGCAGATCAGCCTGAACATTACCCCAATGCAGATCAGCCTGAACGTTAACCCCACCGCAGATCACCGCAGATCAGCCTGAACGTTAACCCCACCGCAGATCAGCCTGAACGTTAACCCCACCGCAGATCAGCCTGAACGTTACCCCAATGCAGATCAGATCATCACACACTGCAGCTTTAAAGTCTGACGAAGCCTCTCTCTCCTGTTTGTCCAGGTCAGTGTCGTGGGATTTTGCCACTTCACAAGCAGGAAAATCATTTTAGGGTGAAAGAAATCACTTCTCCAGCAAGCATTTGAAACAGAACATCTGAAGTGATATGCAAACAAACACTAAATAAAGAGATCACACTGTACGATGCAGCAGAGACACACGTGCAGCACAGATGATGAAGCCACGCATGCGGACGATGATGATGATGATGAGCGAGAACGAGGCCAACATCTGAACGAGCGCCGGGTTCAGATCAGGGATGGAGTGTGTATGATGAAGTAAAGCGTGTACTTATGCCGTGAGTGTGCTGTGCCGCTCGGCATGCTGGGAACTGATGGGGAAAAACATAAATGCTCAGACCAGAAACAGGCCCGTCAGCACAAGGTCATTCTGGTCCCTACAGAACCACATCAGCCTGTCAGTGAGAACATGGCTAATGATGGCGAGACCAGTGTGTTAAAGTGTGTTAATCGTTAGTGGTGAGGGAAGCGTTTGACACGGAAGGGTAGAGCGGGTTCTGAAACGCTTTTAGATTTAGATTAATAACTACGTCTCCTCAAGCTCACTGGTCACAGGACGTTTATTACCTGACGAGAACTTATTTAATAATTCAACCTAGTTCTATAGTTCTATAGTTCACTGCTGTTTATTTGGTTGCTGTTGTCTAAAAGAAAAATGTCTCAATATTCTCTCTCTCTGCGTGAGACAAACGGTGGAAACAGAAGCTGTGGATTCCTGAGTCGCTCCAGGGCAACGTCTGCTGTTCTTTAAACACACGGTTCTCTTCGGTTCTCACGGTCACTGAGAGATCAGTGCGTCTGTCATACGCTCACGGGTGTGTGTTACGCAGCTGCCGCTTCTCTGATCGAGAAGAGAAATGAGCACACAGTTCTAGAGACACACTACAGCTAATGAGATTACGTGACCCACATCTACCTCTCCCTCCAAACGCCCTCCTCAGTGAGGCTGCAGCGACAGAGAGAAGACGACAACACTGACAGTGATTAAACGGCAACAGAAGTGGAGTGAAACCTGATTCACAACCAAAGACTGTACGAACATGAAAACAGCATCACATTTCTTGGGGGAAAAAACTGCAATGAAAGCCAACAGTATAAAAGAAGTGATGAAGAAAGACACTAAAACTAATCATTCCTGCAGTAAAACTGACCCAAAACATAAAAGAGTTCATGTAATTTAATCTGCTTTGGATCTCACACCTGATTCTAAGAGGATAACAACAAATAAACAATTTTGGTCTAAAGTTAACAAAACATATCAGTTTTAATATTCTAATGACAAGTGCTTATAAGATACATGAATCTTCTATTTAGATTAAAATAAATTAAATCACATTACTTCCATCCATTTCAAATGCAAAGTAGATTTTTTATCAAACGGCCTGTATTGTGGATGGAAGGAGCCTCAAACCAACTAATGCGAGTGAGGTTTCTGAGTGTTGATCCGGAGTCGAGTCGGATTACCTGATCGCACCAGCCGGTCCAGTCTCTCCGTGCTCGGGGACGGGACTCTGGAGCGAGGGCTGCCCGGGTTCGAGCTCTCGGACCCGGCGTCGGTGCTGAAGGAGTCCTCGTGGTTCGGCAGGAGCACGTCTTTCACACACCGGTGACACACACTGTGCTGACAGGGCAAGATGAGCGGCTGAGTGAACAACTCCTTACAGATCGGACAGATCAGCTCCCTCTCGATGCTCTTCATCGGCACCTGTCGACACACACACACACACACACACACACACAGTGATAATACCGTGAAAACATCCGGAGTTCGGCATCACAGCTGAGTTTCGCTGTAGTTCGAGAAGCGCGAGATGATTCAGAGGAGTCAGATGATGGATTGATTCGGATGATTCTGCGGCTCACGCGCGCTTGGGGAAGTAACGAACTTCCACTTGTTCACTTTCGCATTTCTATTCCAAGCCTAAAAGTACGACTGTCTAGTAGTTGTGGGGAAAAAAACTGTGACGAGGATGAAGGTCTACAAAGTACAAGGCCTTTATTTTCCTCATTTCCAAAATACATTTAAAACAATAGGTTCAACTTTCTCTCAGCAAACAATAGCAGCTTCATTGTCGAGGATGAAGAAGTGAGGCGGACTCACGGACTCACCAGGATCGAGCTTCGCCGGGACATCGCGAGCAGAAGAAAGACAAACTCCGCGTTCCTGTTTCAACTTCGCAAATGAGAGATTCGCACAATTAGAGGATGAATCGAACAACGTGACGCGCGTTAATGCGCGAGCGGCGCGACACCGTGGACAACGAGCCGAAATGTGGGCGGAGTCACTGCCCGTCACTATAGCAACCATGCAGCGAAACCATTTAGTATTTAAATAAGGGGCGGGGTCCGCCATAGAACGGCACATCATTTATACATTGTACAAATCATCATTCATATCCAAGTCGACAACAATTTCTTCGAGCTCTTAAGTGCACAATATTATAAATTATATATTTTGTCTTTTTTTTATAATATAAATGATCTAAAACAACGAAGTGACGTCATTTGCACGGGATATTGATGCGGATGAATGAGCGAATATTATTTGTCCATGACAGAGAAAGACAAGCATCAACATAATACAGTGATTAATCGCATTACTGCAGGCTCGAGTGTTTTATCATCTCACCTCGCCTCTCTCGATGCGCTCCACTATACTCGCGAACTCGGACATCTCCGAGTCCGACATCCTGATGACCGATGACCCAGCCCGAGATAATGATATGATTGATGAGTTCTCTCTATATCCTCCTCATGTGTTCTCCTCTATATCCTCCTCACAGCAGAGCCTGTCGCGAGCCACAGACGCCTCACTCACTCCACCGAGGATGACGAGCACTCGAGACTCCGCCCACTCGCCCGGTCTGTGGGCGTGGCCTCGCGGGACTGACAGCTCTTTGTTTGTGTAGATCTGCCATCTAATAAAACTTTGATCATGTCACAGATAATCAGACACCAGATCAACAGCTCGGACTCTAGGAACAGTCGTAGGACAGAATCAGTGTTTATTACAATACATACTGTATTACAGTCTAAGACCATGGGCTGTGACACGTGTGTATTCACATGATTTACCTCATTGAACATGTCATATATGCTGTGGCTCATTTATTGTTCTAACTATAGCAGATTTAGTGTATTGTGTGGCAGATCTGTGTAGATCTCAGCACAAGCAACAGTTTGAAACTGAGTAAATCAGAAATTGCACAACTCTTTCATATTTTGCTTTCATATAGTACTTGTTCTTCAGATGTTTATTAAGCCCTCAGTCACATGACATTCAGTTATTCATTTTTTTTGGACTTTACATCCAACCTTGGACCCATAATTCTACACAATCATCCTCTGCATACACAGGTGTGTTTATATTTATAACCCAAAGTCAAAATGCCTGATGTAAGTGATGAAGCAACGCTGGAATACTGAACTCTCCTATTCCACGAGATCCAGGCGTTAAACACATAAGATGAAAGGAAGAGTTTTATTCAGGGATATTCTTCTGGACGACGCGTTATAGGGCCGACATCTACAGTCAGAGTATATCTCCGAGACTAATGCATAAACAAATAATGTGAATATTAAACATTAAGACTTCTGTGCAAGTCTTCAGTCTTACATTTTATAATTCAAGTCAAAGGGAAACAGTAGACAAACAATAAGGAAGTGTGTGTGTTAGAGAGAGTGTGTAGGTGTATCTGTGAGTGTGTGTGTGTGTGAGAGAGTGAGAGTGTGAGAGCGTGAGATAGTGTGTGTGTATCTGTGTGTGTTATAGAGAGTGTGTGTGTGTGTATCTGTGTGTGTTAGAGAGAGTGTGTAGGTGTATCTGTGAGTGTGTGCACACAGTACATGCACTTTTTTATTTTACTTTATTATAAAGATAATAGATATAGAATAGAAGATAAAGTGTAAAATCTTTCAAAAGTAGGGAAAACATTGGGTTTTGTTCTGATGAATCAAGGCTGTTAGTTGATGCTGGTGTTCTGAGAGGAGAAAGCCAGAACCGTCAGAACCGTCTCACCAGAACCGTCAGAAACGCTTATTCTCAGACATAAAAGCTGTTCGTTTATTGACACTCGTAACTTTACATCATCATAAAATATGAGCTGTTTCACTTCTACACTTGATATTACAGCATAGAAAAAATAATTTCATTTTTTTATCCTTGAAACACATTCAAGTGTCAAAATGCCATATGTATAGCACACACACACACGCACGCACACACACACAGTAGAGATATCTGAGGCACATTCATGAGAGGACACTGAAGGAACATGATTTCACATGAAGAGTAACAGAAACAACAGGCTGACGTTGCTTGTGAACATATGAAGTGTAAAACAGAGATATAGAGTGTGTATGACTCCAGGAACACACACACCAGACGCGCTCGTATCGGTGTTCACCGGAGCTCTTCCACGATTCATAAGGCAGAAACAGCACAAATAATAATAAACAGCTTGAAGAGGAAGATGATCTGGCCGGCGCAGGGATCTGGTGGCCTACGACTACAGAGCGAGTTTTACCTTTAATAATTGATTACGCTGATCTGCTGATTTATTCATCAGTCACGTGGGGATACTGCTGAGGTCAGAGGTCACGAGCGGGTCTGGTTCTGCCTCCAGGACCCGTGCAGCTGCTGCAGAGTCTCGAACGCCCTCACGCTGATGTTCAGAGCCGGATGAACCTTACGCAGGTCCGCTTCCCCGAGCAGAGACAGGCCACAGATGCCGAAGTACGTGTGCAGGGGGTCTGAGACACAGGAGACAGAAGCGGTCACTCAGCAGACGCTACTGCACCTTTAAGAGCTCATGAATAATTCACGCTGACCCCGTGATGTCATTGGTCTCTCTGTCTGGCACTGCAGAGCGTACGCAGCAGAGAAACAAGCCGACATCTGTAGAACACTGCCTTTAAATAGATCTGTATATTTCTGTGTTCGTGCGTGCGTGTTCAGGCGTGTTTTTTCACGCGTGTGCGTGTGTTCATGCGCGTGTTCATGCGTGTGGGTTCAGTGTGTTCATGCGCGTGTGTTCAGTCACTGTCTGTTCAGTCAGTGTCTGTTCATGCATGTGTCCAGTGTCTGTTCATGCGTGTCTGTTCAGTCAGTGTCTGTTCATGCGTGTCCAGTGTCTGTTCATGCGCGTTCATGCGTGTGTCCAGTGTGTGTTCATGCGTGTGTCCAGTGTGTGTTCATGCGTGTCCAGTGTGTGTTCATGCGCGTCTGTCCATGCGTGTGTCCATTGTGTTCATGCGTGTGTGTTCATGCGTGTGTCCAGTGTGTTCATGCGTGTCTGTTCAGTCAGTGTCTGTTCATGCGCGTGTTCATGCGTGTGTCCAGTGTGTTCATGCGTGTGTCCAGTGTCTGTTCAGTCAGTGTGTTCATGCGTGTCTGTTCATGTGTGTGTCCAGTGTGTGTTCATGCGTGTGTCCAGTGTGTGTTCATGCGTGTGTGTGTTCATGCGTGTGTTCATGCGTGTGTGTTCATGCGTGTGTGTTCATGCGTGTGTCCAGTGTGTGTTCATGCGTGTGTCCAGTGTGTTCATGCGTGTGTCCAGTGTCTGTTCAGTCAGTGTGTTCATGCGTGTCTGTTCATGTGTGTGTCCAGTGTGTGTTCATGCGTGTGTCCAGTGTGTGTTCATGCGTGTGTCCAGTGTGTGTTCATGCGTGTGTCCAGTGTGTGTTCATGCGTGTCCAGTGTGTGTTCATCCGTGTCCAGTGTGTGTTCATGCGTGTGTGTTCATGCGTGTGTGTCCAGTGTGTGTTCATGCGTGTGTGTTCATGCGTGTGTGTTCATGCGTGTGTGTTCATGCGTGTGTGTTCAGCACGGTGTTGTTCTGCAGTTTGACGACAATAAAGCACATTTTACAGGTCACTGATTATTGGAGCAACAATGAAGCTCATCTCCAGTAACTGGAGTCTCATCTGTCACATGTTCACAGCTCCTGTATTGAGTTACACTGGTTTCGACTGACAAAAGCTCCTCGCGGCACTGAGCGCGACTGTAACCTCACCTGGGTGACTGTCAGGCCATTTAGCGAAGCCGCCCACCAGACGGTCCTGTGTCGACAGAATGTAGTTCCGGTTCTTCTCGAAGTTGGTGAGCTGGAAAATGTCTAAAAGCTGCGGGACACAAGAGGAGCATGTTAGACTCAGAGCACACACACCAACACACACTGAGACAGGCCTCACTAATGTTAGTGTGCTACGAGGGGTTAGCTAAGCAGTTGCTAGGGTGTTTCAAAGTTCACTGAACTTACGAAGAGCAGCTCATTCTCCTCAACACATGATCTGAGGAACCGCTCAAACACACACTCGCACTAAACCCGACAGACACTGAAACGTATCCATTGTATCTTGAGTTTCTTCCGGGAACGAACACGTCACAATATTCCTCATTATAATAATTCATACGCAGAATAAAGGGGCGGGGCCTGGTTTAGTGAGTTAGTAGTGTGTTATGGTAAGGGGCGGGACATTTCCCAAACACCCTCGAAGTGCTCGACCAATCACAACACACTGCTCCAGCCGACCAATCAGAGCACAGTGTGCTTTACAGAAGGAGGGGCTTCATAGAGACAGGAAGTAAACACAGAGCGTTACCAGAGAATGTCTAATAGGAAGAGAATTGGCACTCTCTGCTTACTTCCGGTTTCTGGACTGGCTGCAGTAACACGTCTCTGTCCATGCGGGGGCGCTCGCAGGCGAGTGCAGAATGAATGGAGGTCTATGGCGCTATACCCATCAAAATCCACTTTTCTCAGGATATAATTTTTTGTCTAGTAATTTGAATGTTGTATTCGAAAGGAGATGCAAAGAAATTACACATTGCTGGGTATTCGATTTTTTAGAGTCACTTATTTGCTTTAAAAAGTCTTTTAAAGTGTCAATGACGTCATACACATTGTACGACCAGAGATACTGCTTTACGGCAATCCTTCAGTCGCGTTGGTGCTTTCGCGCTCTGCACTTTCTTTTCTCTCGAGGCATCGACAACACAGCTGACACAGGTAAATACACGTGCTAGATGAGTTTTTGTTTTGTTTGTTTCTGGTCCTGCTTCGGATGCCACGATGCCATCAAGCGGTATCTCTGGTCGTAATCAGTCCTTCACTGACCAATCAGCGTTCATTAGCAGAATGCTAGCGTGTTATGGGCAACAACTCAACCTGTAAGAAATCGAAAGGACATAAGTACTCGTTCATTCAATTTTCGACCTATAACCCATGTTGAACTGGCAAAACCTACAATAAAATTTGAGATTTCTTAACGGCAATCGGGTGAAAGAGACACATTTAGCCGTCTAGCCCCATAGACTCCCATTCAGTCTGCACTTGCCCGCGATCACCTCCAGTGGAATTCTAATGGAACTGCAACCAAGATCGATACAATGGGGCTAATAGGAAGTGCCAAGGCTCTCCGTAGACGGTCTCTGGCGTTACTGACAGACTGGGAAGAGAGGAGCCGCAACAATGGAGAATATGAGGAGAATAATCAACATTCAAGCAGGAAAACCTGTTCTAGTCGAGCCTGAAACATCATCACGACTGTGAGAAAGGCATATTAGGTCTTCTTTAAAAACATACCCAAAAAGTACAAAATCTTAAATCTACTCGTTTGGTAGTTCTTCTAATTCAGCTGAGTCACACCGTGAGGTATCGATCTTCTATTGGTCACATGTCTTCACAAAACGTAACCTTTGGAACACAGTGAAATGTCTCTTCAGTGCTAGCGGACGGATCACGTCACTAACAACGCTAGCGATGCTCGACACACTGAACGCCAGCAGATTCAGGAGGGTTACTCTAGTTCAGGGAATGATATTACATACAATCACTGCAGGTTATTTAACAAGTATAACAACTACATGATAAGTTTAAAACTAAAGCAGTCGTTGTGATTGGATGAGCCTCATCGCCGCGGTAACGAGGCGTGTTGCAGAAGCACACGCGTGACGGACTGACGCACGCACCTCCAGCGTCGCTCCCACCCAGAAGGAATAGCACGTGTCCACGGGTTTGTTGGGCCGGCCGTGGAAGCCGCTCTGCTGTCGGAGGATACACCAGCGCCGGATCCGGTTCAGCTCGCGCTCGCTGAACACCTCCTGCAGCTTTCCCATCATGCAAAGGGACGCCACGGCACAGAAGGTGGACCCACCTGAGGAGAGACACGGATTCAGTCAGTTCTTATCAGAGACGGTGTGGTGAAGTGATGAGTCCCAGCTTAGGACCCCAGTAATATGCCTGATCTAAAGCTGTTCTCGCGACTCTTAAAGCTACACTGTGTGATTTTTTTAGTTGATTATTAGCAAAAAACACTTAGTTCTTCCAAAAATATATGTGCTCATTAATGTATATTTACTTCTTTCAAGTAATAAAGTATTCTCGTAAGTTTATAATCTGCCATTGAAAGTACAGGGTGGGCCATTTATATGGATACACCGCAACAACATGGGAATGGCTGGTGACACCAAAGTCCCGTTTGTGGCACACCAGTACATGTGAGGGGGCAAACTCCTCAAGATGGGTGGTGACCATGACATATACTAATGTGCCACAAACAGGACCTCAATATCACCAACCACTCCCATGCCACCACGGTGTATCCATATAAATGGCCCACCCTGTACATACGGGTGAGGGGTTCGAATGCCGGTCGCCATGTTGCCCCTCCATCTTGAAACTACATTAGCCAAAGAGGGACAAATCTGTAAATTCAAGCTTCGCCTTTCGCGCTTTACACTCAGTGACACAGAGACGAATGCGAGGGGGAGATTACTCGCGACTGCCGGCAGATTTGAAAGATTGCTGATGGAGGATCACGCCTATTCTCGAGGACATGTAGCAGAGTCGCCAAGGAAGCGAAAGAGAGAATTAAAACGTCAACGCGACAGGCAAATCAGCAAGACCAAAGTCAATACTGGAGTAACTTTTCCTTGATGGAAAGAGCTCATGAGGAGCAAAGATTTTAAAACGGACGCTGAAGTTGCCTGCTTTCTTCTTGACAGGTAATTCAGCCTATTTGTGTAAATTCGAAGTTTTATAGTTGCTTGTCTAACCATAGCATGGTTGTGCATAACGCCAGAATGACCTCTAGTATAACTTGCGTTACTTTTCCTCACGTCAATGGTGAAAAAGTATTAACCCTTTTAACATAAATCTGTGCTGCGACGGATCACAGGTGATAGTTGTAAAGGCGCAATTGGACGAAGTCGAACTGGAAGCCATGTTAATCTTGGAATAATACGGCCACCGTAGGAGTTAAAACGCCCTCGAAATTGAAGGGAACAGAAACTAATATTCACTGGGTAGTCATATACAATTTCACTGCTAGATGGGGGAAAACATCACACAGTGTAGCTTTAATGTAATCAATCAAATTTTAGTTCAAGTAATAATCTTTTATTTTTATCCTGATAATTTATATAGTTTAAGTGAAAGAAATTGCATGTAGCTGTATGCTCTGCTACTATCTCAGCTAACTAAAAGACACTAAGAACAAGAAATGTTCAATTTCACAATCTATTGCTTCGATTATATACAAGTATATGAAACAAAGACATTAATGGTCGATTTAACGTAGTTCAAACGACTTTTATAATAAAGTTATATCTGATTTGTAACCAGGCACTAAAGCGATAACACATAAAACGTGCTTTGAACCAGTCGGATTGCTCGGGTCCTAAGCCGGGACTCTGCACTGAATCACTGAATCAACTCCGACTCACTCACTGAACTGATGCCCGGCTCCAAATGTTCTGTGAACTAAAAGTTTATGCAACTTACATTCAGTATATATATTTTAAATGCCATATGAGCATAAAGGCTATATTCATGGCAAAAATTCTAAAATGCTCTAAAAACCACTTTAAAAAACATCTATTACTGAGAAACGTCTGAATAAAAGCAAGACGGTCCAGTAAAGCGTGTTTAACAGTCTGATCCTTCAGTCAATATTAGACCTGATTAAACAGTCTGATCTCATTTATATCAGGACAGACTTTACAACATTAGTTATGAACACATTCATCCCACTTCATTTGCCTTGTGAAAGTCATTTTCAGTTCTAACAAACTGCAAACACTGGACATAAACACACTTTCCACATCTGCAAGAATCACATCAGTAAAATATTTCACACTCCAAACAGTGAATGTTGATGTTGAAACTCAGAAAACTCTTTAGACGCGCTCGAATGAAAGCACTTCCTGCACTGAGTTCCTGGGAAGGTGTTCACAGAACGATCAGGCGTTTATCAGCAGTGTTCAGGGTGTGTAAAACAGTGTAAACGCACCATGTGACTCCAGTCCGGCTCCTTGACCAATCCCACTGTCATACGACTGCAGGAGGAAGAACACGAACAGCGGGTCAGTGAAACTAGTTCATCAAGAGATCAACATCAGTTCAGCCAAATATGATTATTTACTCCATCTCCTGCATGACCTTCTTACTTCTGTAAAAACACAAAAGACGATTTTTTTCTGTCCATACAGTGAGTCAATGTTCACATTCTTCAAAATATCTTCTTTAGTGTCTCGCAGAAAGAAAACGATGAGAGAATGATGATTTCTGTGTGTACTGAAACACATCACATGTTTATGATGACCTGCACTCACTGCCTGTCCTGAACTAGCCGGAGTCAAAAAGCAGATTTACTCCTTTTATAGCAGGAAGACACTGGATTACATCATGCTCCCCTCGGCTCTACCTTTGAGCCCGACTGACCCTGTCCGCTGAAGATCAGGGAGTGAAGGCAAGTGTGTTTTTGCTCCAGGATAGCGGTGAGGATTGAGTTACGGGAGGAGGGGATTGTGGGACTCACTGTGCCGAGGATGGAGTTACGGAAGGAGGAGGGGATTGTGGGAATCACTGTGCCGAGGATTGAGTTACAGGAGGAGGGGATTGTGGGATTCACTGTGCCGAGGATTGAGTGACAGGATTGAGGAGGGGATTGTGAGACTCACTGTGCCGAGGATGGAGTTACGGGAGGAGAGGGGATTGTGGGACTCACTGTGCCGAGGATGGAGTTACGGAAGGAGGAGGGGATTGTGGGAGTCACTGTGCAGAGGATGGAGTTACTGGAGGAGGAGGGGATTGTGGGAGTCACTGTGCCGAGGATGGAGTTACTGGAGGAGGAGGGGATTGTGGGAGTCACTGTGCCGAGGATGGAGTTACTGGAGGAGGAGGGGATTGTGGGACTCACTGTGCCGAGGATTGAGTTACGGGAGGAGGGGATTGTGGGACTCACTGTGCCGAGGATTGAGTTACGGGAGGAGGAGGGGATTGTGGGACTCACTGTGCCGAGGATTGAGTTACGGGAGGAGGAGGGAATTGTGAGACTCACTGTGCCGAGGATTGAGTTACGGGAGGGGGAGGAGGAGGAGGGGATTGTGAGACTCACTGTGCCGAGTATTAAGTTACGGGAGGAAGGGATTGTGGGACTCACTGTGCCGAGGATTGAGTTACGGGAGGAGGGGATTGTGGGACTCACTGTGCCGAGGATTGAGTTACGGGAGGAGGAGGGGATTGTGGGACTCACTGTGCCGAGGATTGAGTTACGGGAGGAGGAGGGAATTGTGAGACTCACTGTGCCGAGGATTGAGTTACGGGAGGGGGAGGAGGAGGAGGGGATTGTGAGACTCACTGTGCCGAGTATTAAGTTACGGGAGGAAGGGATTGTGGGACTCACTATGCCGAGGATGGAGTTACGGGAGGAGGAGGGGATTGTGGGACTCACTGTGCCGAGGATGGAGTTGCAGGATTGAGGAGGGGATTGTGGGACTCACTGTGCCGAGGATGGAGTTGCAGGATTGAGGAGGGGATTGTGGGACTCACTGTGCCGAGAATGGAGTTACGGGAGGAGGAGGGGACTGTGGTACTCACTGTGCTCCTCCGGATGTAGTCGATGGCTCTCTGGCAGTCCATCCCAGTCCAGTCATCCAACATGTAGCAAATGCAGGCGGCACAGTACACAAACCTCATGTCGTTCTCACTGCCTTCTGGGACGGCGTAGAAGCTGCAGGCAGAAACACACACACATTCAGACCCTGATAACACACATGTGTAAGGAGAAGGAGGAAGGTCAGGTGTGTGTAAGGAGAGTGAGGAAGGTCAGGTGTGTGTAAGGTGTGTATAAGGTGGTGACCTGCCGTCCTACAGCTGCAGAGCTCTCAGGCCCTCCACACACGCCTCTCTCCTGACGCGGCTCAGGTCGTCCCCCAGGTGGGTGTAAGGGTCAGGTGTGTGTCAGCTGTGTGTGAGGGTCAGGTGTGTGTGAGGTGGTGACCTGCCGTCCTCCAGCTGCAGAGCTCTCAGGCCCTCCAGAC
>NC_138737.1:132500-170000 GCF_965113295.1 Leuciscus leuciscus
CGCACAGACACTGACGTCATGACGACGACCGCACAGACACTGACGTCATGACGACGACCGCACAGACACTGACGTCATGACGACGACCGCACAGACACTGACGTCATGACGACGACCGAAACAGACACTGACGTCATGACGACGACCGAAACAGACACTGACGTCATGACGACGACCGCACAGACACTGACGTCACGACGACGACCGAACAGACACTGACGTCACGACGACGACCGAACAGACACTGACGTCACGTCATGACGACGACCGAAACAGACACTGACGTCACGACGACGACCGCACAGACACGGACGTCACGTCATGACGACGACCGAAACAGACACTGACGTCACGACGACGACCGAACAGACACTGACGTCACCACGACGACCGCACAGACACTGACGTCACGACGACGACCGCACAGACACTGACGTCACGACGACGACGAACAGACACTGACGTCATGACGACGACCGAACAGACACTGACGTCATGACGACGACCGAACAGACACTGACGTCACGACGACGACGAACAGACACTGACGTCACGTCATGACGACGACCGAAACAGACACTGACGTCACGACGACGACCGAACAGACACTGACGTCACGACGACGACCGCACAGACACTGACGTCACCAGACGACGACTCCGACACAGGACACTGACGTCACGACGACGACCGAACAGACACTGACGTCACGCTGACGACGACCGAACAGACACTGACGTCACGACGACGACCGAACAGACACTGACGTCACGACGACGACCGCACAGACACTGACGTCACGACGACGACCGCACAGACACTGACGTCACGACGACGACCGCACAGACACACTGACGTCACGACGACGACCGAACAGACACTGACGTCACGACGACGACCGCCAGACACTGACGTCACGACGACGACGCGCACAGACACTGACGTCACGACGACGACCGCACAGACACTGACGTCACGACGACGACCGCAAAGACACTGACGTCACGACGACGACCGCACAGACACTGACGTCACGTACGACGACCGAACAGACACTGACGTCACGACGACGACCGCACAGACACTGACGTCACGACGACGACCGCAAAGACACTGTACGTCACGACGACGACCGCACAGACACTGACGTCACGACGACGACCGCACAGGACACTGACGTCACGACGACGACCGCAAAGACACTGAACGTCACGACGACGACCGCACAGACACTGACGTCACGACGACGACCGCAACAGACACTGACGTCACGACGACGACCGAACAGACACTGACGTCACGACGACGACCGCACAGACACTGACGTCACGACGACGACCGAACAGACACTGACGTCACGACGACCGCACAGACACTGACGTCACGGACGACGACGTCTACCGAACAGACACTGACGTCACGACGACGACCGCACAGACACTGACGTCACGACGACGACCGAACAGACACTGACGTCACGACGACGACCGAACAGGACACTGACGTCACGACGACGACCGAACAGACACTGACGTCACGACGACGACCGAACAGACACTGACGTCACGACGACCGACAGACACTGACGTCACGACGACGCCGAACAGACACTGACGTCACGACGACGACCGCACAGACACTGACGTCACGACGACGACCGAACAGACACTGACGTCACGACGACGACCGCACAGACACTGACGTCACGACGACGACCGAACAGACACTGACGTCTCGACGACGACCGCACAGACACTGACGTCACGACGACGACCGAACAGACACTGACGTCACGACGACGACCGCACAGACACTGACGTCACGACGACGACCGAAAACAGACACTGACGTCACGACGACGACCGAACAGACACTGACGTCACGACGACCGAACAGACACTGACGTCACGACGACGACCGAACAGACACTGACGTCACGACGACGACCGGAACAGACACTGACGTCACGACGACGACCGAACAGACACTGACGTCACGACGACGACCGAACAGACACTGACGTCACGACGACGACCGAACAGACACTGACGTCACGACGACGACCGCACAGACACTGACGTCACGACGACGACCGCACAGACACTGACGTCACGACGACGACCGAACAGACACTGACGTCACGACGACGACCGAACAGACACTGACGTCACGACGACGACCGCACAGACACTGACGTCACGACGACGACCGGAACAGACACTGACGTCACGACGACCGAAACAGACACTGACGTCACGACGACGACCGAACAGACACTGACGTCACGACGACGACCGCACAGACACTGACGTCACGACGACCGAAACAGACACTGACGTCACGACGACGACCGAACAGACACTGACGTCACGACGACGACCGAACAGACACTGACGTCACGACGACGACCGAACAGACACTGACGTCACGACGACGACCGGAACAGACACTGACGTCACGACGACGACCGAAACAGACACTGACGTCATGACGACGACCGCACAGACACTGACGTCATGACGATGACCACACTGACGTCATGATGACGACCGAACAGACACTGACGTCATGACGATGACCACACTGACGTCATGACGACGACCGCACAGACACTGACGTCATGACGACGACATGTTCATGTTTGGGTGAACTTTCCCTTTAACAAAAGAGGCTCTGTTTAAACATGACTAATACACAATCATATTTGTTTATCCATATGTCAACCAGCACTTTTTATTTGAAACTGATTATCATCACTGTATTATTATCAATATGAAAATTTTTTAAAATAATACAGAGATATTATTGCCAAGGACAGCGGAATCCCATGTCATGACATCTAGTGTTTATTGTGTGATTTCGGTGTTTAATGACTGTATAATCATGTACATCATAAACTATACATCTAGAATGATAAACAATATTGATCGATGAAAATGAAATGGGTTGATTATGATAGTAAACACTTTATATTTGCACTCATTGTCGCTGGAACAGTTTATAACTCAACGCAGAAGAAACACACACACGGACACAGTCTCATCACAGTAGCAGGAGTGTGTGTGAGAGAGAGAGAGAGCACTGGAGTGTGAAGCGCGGTCAGTGTCTCTCTCTCTCTCTGCTGTGTGTGTGTGTGTGTGTGTGTGTGTGTGTGTGTGTGAGTGAGAGAGAGAGAGAGAGAGAGAGAGAGAGAGAGAGAGAGAGTACTGGAGTGTGAAGCGCGGTCAGTGTCTCTCTCTCTCTGCTGTGTGTGTGTGTGTGTGTGTGTGTGTGAGAGAGAGAGAGAGAGAGAGAGTACTGGAGTGTGAAGCGCGGTCAGTGTCTCTCTCTCTGCTGTGTGTGTGTGTGTGTGTGTGTGTGTGTGTGTGTGTGAGAGAGAGAGAGAGAGAGAGAGAGAGAGAGAGAGAGAGAGAGAGAGAGATAGAGAGTACTGGAGTGTGAAGCGCGGTCAGTGTCTCTCTCTCTCTCTGCTGTATGTGTGTGTGTGTGTGTGTGTGTGTGTGTGTGTGTGTACCTGCTGGTCTCGTACGGCGCGTATCTCTCGGGCAGCACGTGCAGACAGCGCTGGAAGAACCGCACGTGCCGCTCGCGCAGAAAATCTACCTGATCAAAATCCGCCATCATCATCATCAGCACAGCAGCATCAGGGAAGCGCTCCTGTCGGCGAGCCACTTCCGCTTCCGGTGCTCAAACACGCGCCAAAATAAGAGTCTCTGCTGCTGATCACCCCTGCAAACCTCCATTATCCTGAAGAAGAACTTCCCCTAAACACGCAACATTTGAGTTCATTTGCGGGAAGTGCAGGGTCTCTTTCACGAGTCTTGTCTCCATGCTGGAACAGCCCTGAGAGGAAACACACACACACACACATCAGCTCAGGACCACCAGAGGAACAGAACATACTCACATTCTCTGACTGTTATTATGAATAAGGGACAAACGTTTGCGTTCAGCAATCATTTATTAGAAGCTATTATTGTTAAGTGAAAGTGAAAGGTGATGGCCAAGTATGGTAACCCATCCAAGTTAATGCACACACATTAGGAGCAGAGTAGCACACACACACACACACACACACACACACACACACACACACACACACACACACACACACACACACACACACACACACACACACACACACACACACACACACACACACACACACACACACACACACACACACACACACACACACACACACACACACACGCGGGCAGCCTTTGTGTGGCACCCGGGGAGCGATAAGGGGTTAGGTGCCTTGCTCAAGGGCACCTCAGTCATTTCCCACCAGTGGGAAATCTGGAATCGAACCAGCAACCTTTGGGTTACCAGTTCAACTCCCTAACCACTAGGCCATGACTGCCCCCCACCAGAGGAACAGAACATACTGTTCTGTTGAACAACTTGTTTCATTAGTTGTCAGTAAAAAAACAAACATTTAAGTCAATATTATAAACAGGAATTAGAAAAGGTTGAAAGAAAGAAGAGAAACAGATGTTTATGCAGAATGTGTCAGTGGATCTTCAGATCTGAACCTCTGGACTGTAATAATCACACAATATCATGAACCTGTTTCACATTAAATGAGTTTTAAAGGCACTTTAGTCTTTGAAAAACTGCTGTGAAACAACATGAATGATGAAGAAGACGATGATCCAGTGAGTCCAGCGCAGACGCTCTTCATCCCAACACTCAGAAGATCGAGTTCATAAAGACTTTAGAGGTTAAACTCGTCTAATTCTGTCTCAACGTTGTATTTTGTTGCATATAAAAGGTTTCTGTCTTAATGAGGGATTTGTGGAGTACAAATATTGTTTTTATTTTGAAGGGAAAAGATAAAATTGGATCGAGCAGAATAATTCCATGAGTTAGATGTATATTTCACACATCATCGCTATTTTGAGAGTAATCATACAGTGTGAATTTATAAAATATGTAAATGTTCATAGAAATCATTGAATAAATGTAACTTTTCAGATGAATCTCTTTTACTGGGATTCTGTTTGATCTGTCATTGGTTAATCAATTGTTCAACTAAATGGTCAAAATACTATTTAAAATAGAATAGTTGATTTATTATTTTATATGAGTGACACTTTTAATAAGAATGTCAAAAGTTATTTCTACCGTATTCTGTACGTTTAACCAGAATGGAGGAATTTGTTTCACATTAAACGACTAAAATGACCAAATGTTTCTGATTCCCCTCATGCTGGGCCACACCTAAACATCCTTACAATCTAATAAGATTTTCAAAATGTGAGAGACCACAAACATGAGGACAAAAATCCTAGATTTTACAGTTTTGCTCCTATAGAGTGTGTTGTTCCGCGATGTGAGGAAGTCAACACACACAGACACACACACACCACACACACACACACACACACCACAGACACACACACACACACACCACACACACACACACACACACGGCCCGTGTTCCTCAAGCCTCTGAGAATGAGAACACTGCTAAGAATCGACTTAAGAGTAAAGAAAGTCTTGGCTCAAAGCAGCGCTTAAAAGTTAGTTATCAAGCATCTCAGGCGTAATGTAAGTGCAGTGTGGGACTACATCTTAAGTGTCTTAGAGAGGATTCTCAACACTTGCTGTGGATGACGACAGGAATGGACCAATCACTGAATACATTTTCTTATTTAAGAATATTCTCAGATGAATTCTATTCAACACACATTTGACAATCAATAATTTTCAAGAGAATAAATTATAAATAATGATATTCACATTGGAAATGAAAGATGAACACCTTTTCCAACATGTCTTAATTACACATTTTAACCCAGAGCACTGTTAACTGTTATAGCCTAGATTTTATTATTTAAAATCATGTTTCATATTTATGTTTAGATAATATGTTATTTTATAATTTCATCTATGCTGATTATATGAAACGTGACCAGCATGAGTAAGATAGGATCATAAGATGATGGGTCAGATATGATTTTGTCCACTTCATTAAGTTTTGTTTTGTAGAAAGCCTTTCTTTAAAGTGAATTTCATTTTGTATTAATTGTATCTTAATTTTAATCAGTTTCAGCAACTTTTGCCTGGATTTAATAAATAAGAAGCAAATATAGCAGACAATATAGTCAGGACATGGAGGCGCCGGCGCGATCACTTGCATTGCTCATGAACTGGAGCTCGTCTCATAAATGAACCGAAACTCAGCGTATAGATACTTGCCGGTTCTTTGTGACAGAAGAATTTATTCGCGTTATTGACGCGCCACCCTCTGGTAACATGAACGCGTCACCACCGCATCAACACCGAAAACATGGGGATTGTTTTAGACAATAATCGCAGGAAGGAACAGGAGAGACTCGGAGGAACCGGAGAGACCCGGAGGAACCATAGAGACCCGAAGGAACCATAGAGACCCAAAGGAACCAGAGAGACCCGGAGGAACCAGAGAGAGCCGAAGGAACCGGAGAGACCCGGAGGAACCATAGAGACTCGAAGGAACCATAGAGACCCAAAGGAACCAGAGAGACCCGGAGGAACCGGAGAGACCCGAAGGAACCGGAGAGACCCGGAGGAACCGGAGAGACCCGGAGGGAACCGGAGAGACCCAGAGGAACCGGAGAGACCCGGAGGAATCGGAGAGACCCGGAGGAACCAGAGAGAACCGGAGGAACAGGAGAGACCCGGAGGAACCGGAGAGACCCGAAGGAACCGGAGAGACCCAGAGGAACCGGAGAGACCCGGAGGAACTGGAGAGACCCGGAGGAACCGGAGAGACCCGGAGGAACCGGAGAGACCCAAAGGAACCGGAGAGACCCGGAGGAACCCGGAGGAACCAGAGATACCCGGAGGAACAGGTCATCCTCCACATCCGTGTGCTTGTTGAATGTGGATCTCGGCGAAGGATTCACACGGTCTCTGCATCTCCTGTTTGGGGATGTTATTAGAGAACCGGGTTATGTCAGTACAATCTCCTGTACCTGTGTAAGGTGTGCAGCAGTGGAACGGCTCCTGATCCCGACGGGCCGATGTTCCTCATGCGCTGCTCCCAGACTTCAGTGCGCCTCCACAGTCTGGAGGGATCGCGGCTCACCTCAACCTGACACACACGAAGTTAGTTTATTTTAAAAGAGACGAGAACAAAACTGAGCTGAGTTGATCTGAATAATGACTTTGATAAAGTTTGCATCATTGATTCTGTTATTTTCCTGTTTATTACTGTGAAGCGGCTTTGAAACAATCTTTACTGTATAAAGTGCTGTATATGTAAAATAAGTCCACAGTGTCAGCTGTGCTTGTAAGATAAAAATGTATCCATCAAACCTTCTCCTTGAGCTTCTCCAGCGTCCTTTGCCGCTCCCAGCGCTCCTGCTCTTTACTCTGTTTCTCCTGGAGCTTTTCCTCCAGACGAACTGAATCCTGAGGAGAGAAAGAACAGCAGGTAATGGTGTCTCAGGATCCGCTGTATGGGATGATCACACAGATCTCAGGATGATCACACAGACTCACTCTGTCCTGGAAGCGTCTGATGGCCTCGTTCGCCCCGCGCTGTCTCTCCTCTCTCTCCGCTCTCCTCTTCTCCTCCTCCTCCATCAGACGCTGGTCCTCCTCCTCCTTCTTCTGCTTTACAAGAGCCTCGATCCGCAGCTTCACCTCCAGCTGGCGCCGCTGCTCTTCTTTAGCTCTTCTTCTCTGCAGGATCTGGTTCCTCAGCCGCTGCTCCTGCTCCTGCTCTTGCTCCTGTGTTCTCCGGCTCCTCCAGGCCTGGAGTCTCTCAGACACCTCCCTGCATCTCTGCTCCTGCTTCAGTTTCAGTTGCTCCTGCTCCTGGTCCTGGTCGGCTCCGGCTTGGTCCTGCTGATCTCTCTGCTGATCTCTCTCTCTCTGCTTGGCTTCCCTCCATCTCTGGACGGCCTGGAGGACCAATGCACGAGGTTAACGCTACACAATTATTGCCTTTTTTCCCTATCACATATTTCAGTAATCATCATAAACTAGGATCGACGACGACGTCAACTCCTGCGAACACTTCACATGACGCAACATCAACACGCACCAATGCTACATTTTTCTAAATGTCATAATCATTTGTTAACAAACAAGTATTCGTTACTTCAATGAGCTCATTGTTTCTGCCTTAAATTATTACATTGTTTAAATTAATAAATTTTTAGCTAACTGTGATTTTGTATATGTACATTTCTGGAATACATAACTTAGACAGTTTCCTCTGATATCAGATCACTGTAAACTGTAATGTAGACTTGTACATTTCCTGTAAAGCTGCTTTGAAACGATGTGTATTTTGAAAAGTGCTATACAAATAAATGTGAATTGAATTGAATAGGATCATTGGAAAGCTTAAACACTCAAAATTCATCCTGTAGAAACCGTTTTGAAATTGGATAAACATGGAAACGGTACTTTAAATCATGTTCTGTGGCTCCTCCCCCTAGTGGGCAGCGTCATCTTTCATATTCTATCAATTTGACTGATTTTAAAGTCCCCCTGTGGTGAAAATCAAATTTCTATGTGGTGTTTTTAATCTGCTTTAAGACAAACCATGTGTAAATTCATAAGTCGACACCATTGCTGAGTATTTCCTCCTTAAAACTGCAGTGAACCAAAGACAGTCTCAAAAACACGCTTTGAAATCGACATCACAAACTACCTTGTAACCAATCAGAACAACGTGTGATCGTCAACCAGTGGATCTCTGAGCTGAGTGAGTGGAGGCGGGGCTCATTTGCATATTCATAGAACCACGTATACTAAATGAGGCAAGGGTGTCGAGTTACATTCAAGATATTTTAAGGCATGAAGAATTTTTTTAAAGCAAAAAATATTTAAATATGTCATTTTGGTGATCAAAGATGAGCTTTAAGGAAACAAATTACTACAGGGGGACTTTAAGATTATAATTTTATAATCTAATATTTTTCTAAACTTGACAAAACACCTATTATTGAAAACCTCAAGGTTTCAATTATGGTGACTTTTATTAAAGAAGTGATATAGTTTTATGATATCAACTTTACATTTGGACCACAACTACTAGGTTGGACACGTGGCTTAGATTTTATAACAATTTTAGACTCTGTAAAACAGGTCATTTGAATAAAATAAAAATATTTAGCTTTTCAGTAAACTTAAACTTCTTTATGTTCTTTATGTGTTATCGCTTCAGCAATAATCTGCTGAGTGTCTTTTTAAAAAAGAGATCAACCTTCCGTCTGTTCATTCATCAGTTCAACCCTGAGGGCCCTATTTCAACAATCTAAGCTCATGCTCTTTAGCACACGGCACAAGTGCACTCAGGGCGTGTCCGATTCCACTTTTGCTAGTTTAACGAAGGGAAAAATGGTCTGCGCTCCCGGCGCATGGTCTAAAAGGGTCGTCCCTATTCTCTTAATGAGTAATGGGTGTGTTTTGTCTCTATTCTCTTAATGAGTAATGGGTGGTTTTTGTCTCTATTCTCTTAATGAGTAATGGGTGTGTTTTGGGCGTAACGTGCAATAAACCAGTCAGAGTCTCTTCTCCCATTCCTTGTAAAACCCAGTTGCACTCGTGCCATGGTGGATTCGCTATTTACGTGAGGGAATTAGCAAGCGGAAAAACTGAACACTTCTCTGGAGCAAAAAGCTGTGTGTGTTTGTGTGTGTGTGTGAGGTTAAAGCGCAAGCCGACCATCTACAGGACAGATTAGAGCCCCTAGAGGTCAGAGGTCACCTCTCTCTTCTTCTCCTGCAGGCGCCGCAGCTCCAGGAACCACAGCTCGTGCTGCTTCAGGTCTTCCTCGCTCTTCCCAGGCAAATAAAGCCCTGCTTCCCGTATGAAGGAGTGTTTCCCGCTGTGCTTGGTCCACACGCTGAGGAAGCTCCGGTGGTCCAGCTCGTCCCAGCCGCCCCGTGACCCGGTGCGCTGGAGGAACGAGTCCAGCGCCGCCAGCTCCACCGGGACACTCCTGACGTCACAGGGGGACAGGGACCAATGGCATTTACTGGAGGACTGTACTTAACTACACTTTTTGAGTATCTGTACTTTACTTGAGTATTATTTTTTCTGGAAACGTTTTACTTTAACTTCACTACATTTGACAGACATATCGTATGTTTTACTCCACTACATTTCTGTCAGGGTCATTGAGTAGAAAGTAGTTGTGTTAGTTAAAGTAGTTACTAGTCAGGGTATGATTTTTTTCCGTCTCTAAAACGTGATTGGACTATTGTATGTGAGAGACAGCCTATCAGTAATCACTCTTACACCGTGTCCGAACTACACGCGACGCAACGCCGCGACACGCAATAAAAGGTTATTTTCCATGTTAATCAGTGTTTGTCCTATCCAGCCGCGACGACGACACGCAACGATTCTATTTTAGAAACGGTTTCTATTTTTCTGCGACGTCGCGCTGGAACAACAAACACAAAGTGTGGCGATGATAATCTCAGGTGCTGTTTATGTGCTTTATTTAATGTTAAAAGCGTGTAATGTGACTTTGAATATCATTTAGTGCTCCAGCTTTTTAACTGTAAAAGCAACAATGGATAATTCATCTCAGATCTTAAAATTAAACGAATGGTAACAAGAACGTTCAAACTGTGAACAAACAAGTGTATTATTTGATAAAGATTGGTTTAGTAAGTAAGTAATATAATTATCTATATAAGTATAATTTAGCCTAAGTAATATTTGTGAATTTGATTATGTAGCTGCTTATCCATGTTCTTGCGAGTGCCGTCAGGATCACTCTCTGGTGCCGTGCACTCCGCCCACACGCTGCTCTGATTGGCTGTGGGTTTTGATTGATTTTGACGCATCTCGCAGTCGTGTCGCATCTAGTGGGGACAGATAAATTATTTGTTGCTGGAATCCTATCGCATGGCGTCTGGTTAGGACACGGTGTTAGGGTCACGTGTCGTGAAGTTCTGCGATTTCCCATAATTTCCTTCGAACACTAATCAACTGGTTAGGGTTAGGGTTAGGGTTAGGGTTAGAAATAAACGAAGACAGATCCTCGGCGCAGTGCATCCATGCAAACACTTTCTGTTTCGCTGCTTCTTAAAGCAGTTTTGCTGTTATTCAGTTATACAGATATGGTGGGTTTTAAAGCAGGTTGGATTTTTACAGACCACTTGATTCATTGTGCATGAATGGACACATAGATGTGTACTTCTGTTGTGGGGGTGGAAGGAGTGTTAGATGATTATGGCTGTCTGTTTTTTGTCAATTCAGTTGTTTCATTTCTATAGGTTTTATAACATTCTAAAAGCTCTTAATTCCACAGATCCTACAGACTGGTCAGTGTATTCACTGCTTCAGAGGCATGAGCTACTGTAACAATGCAACAATAATAAAACACTTTTACTTTTTACTTCTGATACTCAAGTACTTTTAAAAACAAGTACTTCTGTACTTTTACTTCAGTAAAAATCAGTCTTTACAACTTTTACTTGTAACAGAGTAATATTTAACCGGCAGTATCTGTACTTCACTCGAGTAAGGGAGTTGTGTATCTTGTGCACCTGTGTGTGTCGGCACTCCGGCGGTCCGGGCCGGCGCCGGGAAAACGGACCTCGGCTCTCACAGGCACACGCCAAGCCTCAATCTTCCTCTCCAACACACCGATCTCCTGCCAGACGATCCGCTCGTCCTTCAGCAGCTCCTCAAAACTACAGAGGAGTGTGTGAGTGTGTGAGAGAGAGCGAAACTACAGAGGAGTGTGTGAGTGTGTGTGAGAGAGCGAAACTACAGAGGAGTGTGTGAGTGTGTGTGAGAGAGCGAAACTACAGAGGAGTGTGTGAGTGTGTGTGAGTGTGTGTGAGAGAGCGAAACTACAGAGGAGTGTGTGAGTGTGTGTGAGAGAGCGAAACTACAGAGGAGTGTGTGAGTGTGTGTGAGATAGCGAAACTACAGAGGAGTGTGTGTGAGAGAGAGCGAAACTACCGAGGAGTGTGTGTGAGAGAGAGAAACTACAGAGGAGTGTGTGTGAGAGAGAGCGAAACTACAGAGGAGTGTGTGAGGGAGAGCGAAACTATAGAGGTGTGTGTGAGAGAGAGAAACTACAGAGGAGTGTGTGAGAGAGAGAAACTACAGAGGAGTGTGTGAGAGAGTGCGAAACTACAGAGGAGTGTGTGTGAGAGAGTGCGAAACTACAGAGGAGTGTGTGTGAGAGAGCGAAACTACAGAGGAGTGTGTGTGAGAGAGTGCGAAACTACAGAGCGTGTGTGAGAGAGTGCGAAACTACAGAGGACTGTGTGTGAGAGAGAGAAACTACAGAGGAGTGTGTGTGAGAGAGCAAAACTACAGAGGAGTGTGTGTGTGAGAGAGCGAAACTACAGAGGAGTGTGTGTGAGAGAGTGCAAAACTACAGAGGAGTGTGTGTGAGAGAGCGAAACTACAGAGGAGTGTGTGTGAGAGAGTGTGAAACTACAGAGTGTGTGTGAGAGAGTGCGAAACTACAGAGGAGTGTGTGTGAGAGAGAGAAACTACAGAGGAGTGTGTGAGAGAGTGCGAAACTACAGAGGAGTGTGTGTGAGAGAGCGAAACTACAGAGGAGTGTGTGTGAGAGAGAGCGAAACTACAGAGGAGTGTGTGAGAGAGAGAAACTACAGAGGAGTGTGTGTGAGAGAGTGCGAAACTACAGAGGAGTGTGTGTGTGAAAGCAAAACTACAGAGGAGTGTGTGTGAGTGAGAGCGAAACTACAGAGGAGTGTGTGTGTGAGAGAGAAACTACAGAAGAGTGTGTGAGAGAGAGAAACTACAGAGGAGTGTGTGAGAGAGAGAGAAACTACAGAGGAGTGTGTGAGAGAGTGCGAAACTACAGAGGAATGTGTGTGAGAGAGCGAAACTACAGAGGAGTGTGTGTGAGAGAGAGAAACTACAGAGGAGTGTGTGTGAGAGAGAGAAACTACAGAGGAGTGTGTGAGAGAGCGAAACTACAGAGGAGTGTGTGTGAGAGAGAGAGAGAAACTACAGAGGAGTGTGTGAGAGAGAGAGAAACTTCAGAGGAGTGTGTGAGAGAGAGAGAAAGTACAGAGGAGTGTGTGAGAGAGAGAAACTACAGAGGAGTGTGTGAGAGAGTGCGAAACTACAGAGGAGTGTGTGTGAGAGAGTGCGAAACTACAGAGGAGTGTGTGTGAGAGAGAGCGAAACTACAGAGGAGTGTGTGTGAGAGAGAAACTACAGAGGAGTGTGTGTGAGAGAGAGCGAAACTACAGAGGAGTGTGTGAGAGAGAGCGAAACTACAGAGGAGTGTGTGTGAGAGAAACTACAGAGGAGTGTGTGAGAGAGAGAAACCACAGAGGAGTGTGTGTGTGAGAGAGTGCGAAACTACAGAGGAGTGTGTGTGAGTGAGAGCGAAACTACAGAGGAGTGTGTGTGTGAGAGAGAAACTACAGAAGAGTGTGTGTGAGAGAAACTACAGAGGAGTGTGTGTGAGAGAGCGAAACTACAGAGGAGTGTGTGTGAGAGAGTGCGAAACTACAGAGGAGTGTGTGTGTGTGTGAGAGAGCGAAACTACAGAGGAGTGTGTGTGAGAGAGTGCGAAACTACAGAGGAGTGTGTGAGAGAGCGAAACTACAGAGGAGTGTGTGTGAGAGAGCGAAACTACAGAGGAGTGTGTGTGAGAGAGTGCGAAACTACAGAGGAGTGTGTGAGAGAGCGAAACTACAGAGGAGTGTGTGTGAGAGAAACTACAGAGGAGTGTGTGAGAGAGAGAAACTACAGAGGAGTGTGTGAGAGAGAAACTACAGAGGAGTGTGTGAGAGAGAGAGAAACTACAGAGGAGTGTGTGAGAGAGAAACTACAGAGGAGTGTGTGAGAGAGTGCGAAATTACAGAGGAGTGTGTGAGAGAGAGCGAAACTACAGAGGAGTGTGAGAGAGAGAAACTACAGAGGAGTGTGTGTGAGAGAGAGAAACTACAGAGGAGTGTGTGTGAGAGAGAGAGAAACTACAGAGGAGTGTGTGAGAGAGAGAAACTACAGAGGAGTGTGTGAGAGAGCGAAACTACAGAGGAGTGTGTGAGAGAGCGAAACTACAGAGGAGTGTGTGTGAGAGAGAGAGAGAAACTACAGAGGAGTGTGTGAGAGAGAGAGAAACTTCAGAGGAGTGTGTGAGAGAGAGAGAAAGTACAGAGGAGTGTGTGAGAGAGAGAAACTACAGAGGAGTGTGTGAGAGAGTGCGAAACTACAGAGGAGTGTGTGTGAGAGAGTGCGAAACTACAGAGGAGTGTGTGTGAGAGAGAGCGAAACTACAGAGGAGTGTGTGTGAGAGAGAAACTACAGAGGAGTGTGTGTGAGAGAGAGCGAAACTACAGAGGAGTGTGTGAGAGAGAGCGAAACTACAGAGGAGTGTGTGTGAGAGAAACTACAGAGGAGTGTGTGAGAGAGAGAAACCACAGAGGAGTGTGTGTGTGAGAGAGTGCGAAACTACAGAGGAGTGTGTGTGAGAGAGCGAAACTACAGAGGAGTGTGTGTGAGAGAGTGCGAAACTACAGAGGAGTGTGTGTGAGAGAGCGAAACTACAGAGGAGTGTGTGTGAGAGAGTGCGAAACTACAGAGGAATGTGTGTGAGAGAGCGAAACTACAGAGGAGTGTGAGAGAGAGAGAAACTACAGAGGAGTGTGTGAGAGAGAGAAACTACAGAGGAGTGTGTGAGAGAGAGAAACTTCAGAGGAGTGTGTGTAAGAGAGAGAAACTACAGAGGAGTGTGTGAGAGAGTGCGAAACTACAGAGGAGTGTGTGTGAGAGAGCGAAACTACAGAGGAGTGTGTGTGAGAGAGAGCGAAACTACAGAGGAGTGTGTGAGAGAGAGAAACTACAGAGGAGTGTGTGTGAGAGAGTGCGAAACTACAGAGGAGTGTGTGTGTGAAAGCAAAACTACAGAGCAGTGTGTGTGAGTGAGAGCGAAACTACAGAGGAGTGTGTGTGTGAGAGAGAAACTACAGAAGAGTGTGTGAGAGAGAGAAACTACAGAGGAGTGTGTGAGAGAGAGAGAAACTACAGAGGAGTGTGTGAGAGAGTGTGAAACTACAGAGGAATGTGTGTGAGAGAGCGAAACTACAGAGGAATGTGTGTGAGAGAGCGAAACTACAGAGGAGTGTGTGTGAGAGAGAGAAACTACAGAGGAGTGTGTGTGAGAGAGAGAAACTACAGAGGAGTGTGTGAGAGAGCGAAACTACAGAGGAGTGTGTGTGTGTGAGAGAGAGAGAGAAACTACAGAGGAGTGTGTGAGAGAGAGAGAAACTTCAGAGGAGTGTGTGAGAGAGAGAGAAAGTACAGAGGAGTGTGTGAGAGAGAAACTACAGAGGAGTGTGTGAGAGAGTGCGAAACTACAGAGGAGTGTGTGTGAGAGAGTGCGAAACTACAGAGGAGTGTGTGTGAGAGAGAGCGAAACTACAGAGGAGTGTGTGTGAGAGAGAAACTACAGAGGAGTGTGTGTGAGAGAGAGCGAAACTACAGAGGAGTGTGTGAGAGAGAGCGAAACTACAGAGGAGTGTGTGTGAGAGAAACTACAGAGGAGTGTGTGAGAGAGAGAAACCACAGAGGAGTGTGTGTGAGAGAGTGCGAAACTACAGAGGAGTGTGTGTGAGAGAGCGAAACTACAGAGGAGTGTGTGTGAGAGAGTGCGAAACTACAGAGGAGTGTGTGTGAGAGAGCGAAACTACAGAGGAGTGTGTGTGAGAGAGTGCGAAACTACAGAGGAGTGTGTGAGAGAGCGAAACTACAGAGGAGTGTGTGAGAGAGCGAAACTACAGAGGAGAGTGTGTGTGAGAGCGAAACTACAGAGGAGTGTGTGAGAGAGAGAAACTACAGAGGTGTGTGTGAGAGAGAGAAACTACAGAGGAGTGTGTGAGAGAGAGAAACTACAGAGGAGTGTGTGTGTGAGAGAGAGAAACTACAGAGGAGTGTGTGTGTGAGAGAGCGAAACTACAGAGGAGTGTGTGAGAGAGCGAAACTACAGAGGAGTGTGTGTGTGAGAGAGAGCGAAACTACAGAGGAGTGTGTGAGAGAGAAACTACAGAGGTGTGTGTGAGAGAGAGAAACTACAGAGGTGTGTGAGAGAGTGCGAAACTACAGAGGAGTGTGTGTGAGAGAGCGAAACTACAGAGGAGTGTGTGTGAGAGAGAGCGAAACTACAGAGGAGTGTGTGTGAGAGAGAAACTACAGAGGAGTGTGTGTGAGAGAGAGCGAAACTACAGAGGAGTGTGTGTGAGAGAGAAACTACAGAGGAGTGTGTGAGAGAGAGCGAAACTACAGAGGAGTGTGTGTGAGAGAAACTACAGAGGAGTGTGTGTGAGAGAGAGCGAAACTACAGAGGAGTGTGTGTGAGAGAGTGCGAAACTACAGAGGAGTGTGTGTGAGAGAGTGCGAAACTACAGAGGAGTGTGTGTGAGAGAGCGAAACTACAGAGGAGTGTGTGTGAGAGAGCGAAACTACAGAGGAGTGTGTGAGAGAGAGAAACTACAGAGGAGTGTGTGAGAGAGAGAAACTACAGAGGAGTGTGTGAGAGAGTGCGAAACTACAGAGGAGTGTGTGAGAGAGCGAAACTACAGAGGAGTGTGTGTGTGTGAGAGAGCGAAACTACAGAGGAGTGTGTGTGTGTGTGAGAGAGCGAAACTACAGAGGAGTGTGTGTGAGAGAGCGAAACTACAGAGGAGTGTGTGAGAGAGAGAAACTACAGAGGTGTGTGTGAGAGAGAGAAACTACAGAGGAGTGTGTGAGAGAGAGAAACTACAGAGGAGTGTGTGTGTGAGAGAGCGAAACTACAGAGGAGTGTGTGAGAGAGCGAAACTACAGAGGAGTGTGTGAGAGCGAAACTACAGAGGTGTGTGTGAGAGAGAGAAACTACAGAGGTGTGTGTGAGAGAGAGAAACTACAGAGGAGTGTGTGAGAGAGAGAAACTACAGAGGAGTGTGTGAGAGAGAGAAACTACAGAGGAGTGTGTGAGAGAGAAACTACAGAGGAGTGTGTGAGAGAGAGAAACTACAGAGGAGTGTGTGTGAGAGAGCGAAACTACAGAGGAGTGTGTGTGAGAGAGCGAAACTACAGAGGAGTGTGTGTGTGAGAGAAACTACAGAGGAGTGTGTGAGAGAGAGAAACTACAGAGGAGTGTGTGAGAGAGAAACTACAGAGGAGTGTGTGAGAGAGAGAAACTACAGAGGAGTGTGTGAGAGAGAAACTACAGAGGAGTGTGTGAGAGAGAAACTACAGAGGAGTGTGTGAGAGAGCGAAACTACAGAGGAGTGTGTGAGAGAGCGAAACTACAGAGGTGTGTGTGAGAGAGAAACTACAGAGGAGTGTGTGAGAGAGAAACTACAGAGGAGTGTGTGAGAGAGAAACTACAGAGGAGTGTGTGAGAGAGAAACTACAGAGGAGTGTGTGAGAGAGAAACTACAGAGGTGTGTGTGAGAGAGAAACTACAGAGGAGTGTGTGAGAGAGAAACTACAGAGGAGTGTGTGAGAGAGAAACTACAGAGGAGTGTGAGAGAGAGAAACTACAGAGGAGTGTGTGAGAGAGAAACTACAGAGGAGTGTGTGTGAGAGAGCGAAACTACAGAGGAGTGTGTGAGAGAGAGAAACTACAGAGGAGTGTGTGAGAGAGAAACTACAGAGGAGTGTGTGAGAGAGAAACTACAGAGGAGTGTGTGAGAGAGCGAAACTACAGAGGAGTGTGTGAGAGAGAAACTACAGAGGAGTGTGTGAGAGAGAAACTACAGAGGAGTGTGTGAGAGAGAAACTACAGAGGAGTGTGTGTCAGGGTGGGAATTATGTAATTTTAGGGGCAAGGCCTTTTGGCCTCCACCTTTTCTTTTTTTTAGGGGCATCAAGGCCATATGACAGGGCACAAAGGCCATCGAGTACAATTCGATGGTTTTCCCATTCAGATTAATACCATAACATCCTAATTTGGAATAAGACATGGATTATGACTTTTTTAATTAAAAAAAAACATTTTTTAATGAGAGAGAGAGAGAGAGCGCCATTACATCCAGAAGGTATACACCCTCACACAACAATAGAAACAACATAAATGCCAATAAAAGCATTCAGAAACAACACAAATGCCAATAAAAGCATTCAAAATATTCATTCAGTCCTCTATATCATGTGAGTGTGAGAGAGAGAACCATTTCATCCAGAAGGTATACACCCTCACAACAATAGAAACACCACAAATGCCAATAAAAGCATTCAAAATATTCATTCAGTCCTCTATATCATGTGAGTTAATTATGATTATCAAAGTTTACATTCAATATAGGCTATAAACAAATTTTGTGTAAACATGTTATAATTTGCCTATATATATATACATACATACATACATATATATATATAACATAAATTGTAAGAATATGAGTCAAGTCAAGTCAAGTTTATTTGTATAGCGCTTTTCACAATACAGATTGTATCAAAGCAGCTTCACAGTATTAAATTAAAATAATACAACAAAGTTTGTTTCAAGAGGAATTTATTGATTGATAAAATTAAATTAAATATCCCCAAAATATCCCCAACTGAGCAAGCCAAAGGCAACAGTGGCAAGGAACCGAAAAACTTCATCAAGTGACCTAATGGTGTCCTAAAACTCCATCAGGTGACCTAATGGAGAAAAAAAACCTTGGGAGAACCCAGGCTCAGTCAGGGGCCAGTTCTCCTCTGGCATTTATGAGCTAGAGGCCGGATTGTAGTTTGAACTGTAGGATTATATGAATGCCTGGCTGAAGAGATGCGACTTTAATCTAGTTTTAAACTGGGAGAGCGAGTCTGAGCAACGAACAGTATCAGGAAGACTATTCCAGAGTTTTGGAGCCAAATGTGAGAATGCTCTCCCTCCTTTGGTGGTTCTGGATATCCTAGGTATGACCAAAAGCCTTGAATTTAGTGATCTTAAAGAGCGCGATGGATTATAGGGTGATAAAAGATCCGTTAAATAGACTGGAGCTAAGCCGTTTAGGGCTTTATAAGTCAGTAGCAATACCTTATAATTAATACGGAACTTTATAGGTAACCAATGCAGTGATGATAAAATCGGTGTTATATGATCATATTTTCTTGATCTAGTAAGAACTCTAGCGGTGGCATTTTGGACTAACTGTAGCTTGTTTATTGAGGATGCAGGACAACCAGCTAGTAAAGCATTACAGTAATCCAGTCTCGAGGTCATGAATGCATGAACTAACTTTTCTGCATCAGAAACTGATAGCATATTACGTAGCTTAGCAATGTTTCTAAGGTGGAAAAAGGCTGTTTTTGTAACATATGAAATATGATTTTCAAAAGACAGGTTGCAATCGAGTATAACACCCAGGTCTTTTACTGTAGAGGATAAAGTAACAGGACATCCTATGATGTTAAAGTTGTATTGTGCGAGGTTTTGTGGGCGGTTTTTTGAACCGATAAGTATTACCTCTGTCTTGTCTGGATTTAATAAAAGAAAATTACGGGTCATCCAATCTTTTATATCTTTAACACACTCTGTCAATTTGGAAAATTTTGCGTTTTCATCCGGCCGTGATGAAATATATATTTGAGTGTCATCAGCATAACAATGGAAACTAATTCCATGTTTCCTTATAATATTTCCAAGTGGCATCATATATATTGAAAATAACAGAGGGCCTAATACAGATCCCTGCGGCACTCCATAGTTTACTGGAGTTATGATCGATTTTTCTCCATTTAAATAGACAAAATGGTAGCGGTCAGATAGGTATGATTTGAACCAGCTTAGTGCTTGTCCTTGAACACCAGTATAATTTTGTAGTCGATCTAAGAGTAATGTATGATCTATAGTATCGAACGCAGCACTAAGATCAAGTAAAACTAGTATTGAGATACAGCCTTGGTCAGAAGCTAAAAGTAAATCATTTGTGATTTTAACGAGCGCAGTTTCAGTGCTATGATGCGGTCTGAATCCAGAATATGACTAATAGTAAAGACTAGTACTAATAAATAAACATTAGGCCTATGCTAAAGTTATTAAATAGCAGTCCCAAACTAGTTTTTGTTGTTGGTATGAGCCACTACAGTCATTTAAAAATATAAAAAATAACACAAAGAAAAAATAGTGGCATTTTGGGGTTAATATGGAAAGGACAGTTACCATGGTGAATACACAATTTTAACAATAACTGTTAATGAAACATGGAAACTGCTCCTGGTGAATAGAATAAAAAACTTTCCTGCATTACTTTTATTTCGTGTAATTTACAACATAACGGCGTTGCATGCTCGTAGTTTCTTTTGCACTTGATCGGTGAGGCGATACAGCGCGCGCGCCATTGAAGAGTGTGCGCTACGAGAACAGGATAACGGCTGACATGACAAGAAAGTCAGTTTTTCTGAGGTGAAAAACTTTATCTCAGCGTACACTTATGTCACTGCCTGATAGTTCCTATTGTGCTGGGTTTTCTGAAGTAGTCTTGATTCGCCTCTCATAACATAACATGCTCTAAACACGCACGCAGAGTGGAAAAGGAGGCGCGGGGAGCAATAATCGCAAATTTGAACTATATCGATATGCAATATGGTCTAATTCCATATCGCATTTAAAAAATATATCGATATATTTTTTATATCGATATATCGCCCAGCCCTACACTGCACCTGCGCGAATCCACGAACTAATTGAAGTTCAGAGACTACTTGGCTCGCTGTAATTCAAAGCAAGCCCACTATGCCGCACTGGCGCTTTATACATGGAACTTGGACAGGGCCAGGGCACACAGGCCACTGTGGCCGTACGATGATTTTTTTTTCACGGGGCATGAAGGCCAACGTGTAGGGCAACGGCGGCCATGGCCGCGCGGCCGCGGTATAATTCCCACCCTGGTGTGTGTGAGAGAGAGAGAAACTACAGAGGAGTGTGTGTGAGAGAGCGAGTCTTGTACCTTTGATGCTGTGTGTCTTTGAACATGCTGATGGACGTCTCAATGTCTGTCATGGTGTCTCTCAATCTGTCAACCACTGAAATTCAAACACGCATGTCCTGCATTAAACCCTGACCCATTAAACACAACAGTTCTGTGGGAGACGGTTCTGAGTCGAGTCACTTTTATTTACAGCGCTTTTTACAACACAGAGTTTCACAGCAGCTTTACAGAGATAACAGGAAAATAATTTAGCTAAAAATAAAGTTTGCTTCTAGAAGAAAATAGCATCACTGTCCAGCTTAAGTAAGTTCAGAGATGTTTCCTTTTTGTTGTAAAAAAGTTATTAATTTAGTTTATATATATATAGAGCCGCTCTGGAGAAAACAGTGATGTCATCGTCCAGCTCAGTTCAGTTCTCATATAATGGTGTCAGTGCAGGAGATCAATAATATTGTTGAATATTAAATTAAATGTCCCCATTTTTAATCTGATGGTCAGTCTTACCATCTGGAGACGGTTTGGTGTCCATGAGCTGCTGCTGGAATCTGAAGACGCCATTCTTGAGTTTCTGCAGCTGCTGTTGGACTTTCCTGACTGATGGACAAACACTGATATTAATGTTCCATCCTGAGACTGAACGAACAGATCAATACACATCACTACAGAAGCCCATTTCTGCCACATAAGAAAAAAGACGTTAGAAAACAAGTCTGTCGAGTCACATGACATCCAGCCCCTCCTCTCTGGACGTGTAATGGGTGGAGGGATGAGTTGTGGGTGTGGTTGGATATTCTAGCTCCACCCACTAGGCCCTAATTACATGCGCTGGATGTCTAGAGGAGGAGGAGCGAGACAGAAGCTCCACCCACTTGTTCTGCAATGAGCTGCCTCTCTTGGTAAATCATAATTATTCTATATTTTGAGATAAAAGTTGAAATTATGACATACGAAGTCACGATTATGAGATAAAAAAGTCGAAATTATGACAACTTTTGACATCATTTCAACCCCAGACAACAACATGTCGGCCCAGATCCAACCCACATCTGGTACACATGGATTCCACACGGCCCAGATGTGGAATCCATGTGGAATCCACCTCTCTCTGCTCGCATCAAGTTCAAGGCACTGACACTTGCTTACAGATCTGTCACAGGCTCAGCTCCGTCCTACTTTCACTCACTCCTACAACCAGAAGCCTTCGATCGGTCAACGAACGACGTCTCGTGGTCCCATCACAGAGAGCCAAAAAATCACTTTCCAGAACATTCTCATTCACAGTTCCATGCTGGTGGAATGATCTCCCCACCGGCATCCGGAATGCAGAATCCATGACAACATTCAAAAAACAGCTAAAAACTCTTCTCTTCCGTGAGCACTTAACCTCATAAAAAAAAATAAAAAAAATTGTATATATATGTATATATTCCTGTAAATTCTCGCTTATCGGGCTTATGCTACTCTGAATAATGCCTGAACTTTGTATTTTGAGCACTTCTTGCGTTGTTTTTTGCCTCTTCACGATGACTTACTTAATTTCGTCCCAATTTGTAAGTCGCTTTGGACAAAAGCGTCTGCTAAATGACTAAATGTGGGCCGGATCTGGGCCAACACTATAGGTGTGTTCGACATCGGCTGCGGCTGGATGTATCCGATCGGCGAGAGTATTCGGTTGTTAAGTCGTGACGTAACCACTCTCCGATAATACTCTTTCCGGGTCCAAAGTCCAGGTCCTCTCTACCGCTTTCGCTAGTGTTTTGGTTATTATTGAGTGTTTTTACAATGCCGCAGTGCTGTGTCCCCTGTCCCGAGCTAACTCACTTCAACCTCGTAAATCTTCTTTTTCATTGATGCCTGGACTCTACCCTTAATTATGCCACCTGAGTGATGAGCTTCACTAACCACTCTGTTGGTGTTAAAGGAATTTAAACCCTTTTTGACCGCCAAGGGTGCCTCACTAAGAAGGACGTGATCGTAAATAAATTTACAGGTTCCACCATTGTTATTTCTGGACGAGAGGAGCGCTTGGACCCGGAAAAGGCTAAACGTCACGCGTGACGTCAGACTTAACAATCGGATAGCCGCGTGCAGGCGGGGAGGAGCTGCAAACGGAGAAGTGAAGCCGGACACTTTCTGGTTCCCGTAGTGACCGCTCACGTGGTGTTTGCATACTTTACCACAGCTGCAGTGAAATAAATGCAATATTTGCCAAATAATACACGGATGTTTCAGAGACATTTTCATTCAATACTTTATGTACTGCTTCATACAGCGTCTGTTTGAACAAGAATAAAGTTCAACATAAGCTACTATCAAAGAAGTGGAGTCTACGTTTTTTAAGCAGTTTTAATTTGATAAACATGACACAACATAACATGACAACGACATGAAAAGAGTGTTCACTGTTATAATAAACTGATTTGAGAGCTTTAGAGGAACTAAAGGTGTTCGAATAAACACGAAACACACGTGATCGTTGTCATGCGGTGAATCCGGCCAATCGTGGAACAGCTGTGTCGTCATCACCCCACGTGCAGCCCAGTGCAGCCGCTCTTGAGAAGCTGCGCTGGCTGAGTTCTCCCCAGCTACTCTCGAATTGCTCTCGCGGTACTTTGATGGCATACGTCACAGTCACGTGGCGTCGGCGCTGTATCAACAGAGCCCGTCTACGGAGAGCCTTGGCACTTCCTATTAGCCCCATTGTATAGATGGTTGGTTGCAGTTCCATTAGAATTCCACTGGAGGTGATCGCGGGCGAGTGCAGACTGAATGGGAGTCAATGGGGCTATACGGCTAAATGTGTCTCTTTCACCCGATTGCCGTTGAGAAATCTCAGATTTTATTGTAGGTTTTGCAAGTTCAACATGGGTTATAGGTCGAAAATTGAATGAACGAGTACTTATGTCCTTTCGATTTCTTACAGGTTGAGTTGTTGTTGCCCATAACACGCTAGCATTCTGCTAATGAACGCTGATTGGTCAGTGAAGGACTGATTACGACCAGAGATACCGCTTGATGGCATCGTGGCATCCGAAGCAGGACCAGAAACAAACAAAAACTCATCTAGCACGTGTATTTCCCTGTGTCAGCTGTGTTGTCGATGCCTCGAGAGAAAAGAAAGTGCCGAGCGCGAAAGCACCAAAGCGACTGAAGGATTGCCGTAAAGCAGTATCTCTGGTCGTACGATGTGTATGACGTCATTGACATTTTAAAATACTTTTTAAAGCAAATAAGTGACTCTAAAAAATCTAACACCCAGCAATGTGTAATTTCTTTGCATCTCCTTTCGAATACAACATTCAAATTACTAGACAAAAATTATATCCTGAGAAAAGTGGATTTTGATGGTTTAGCGTCATAGACCTCCATTCATTCTGCACTCGCCTGCGAGCGCCCCCGCATGGACAGAGACGTGTTACTGCAGCCAGTCCAGAAACCGGAAGTAACCTAACCGGCATGCACTGCTTTAAGTCAGCCGCCGATCGGTCTGCGCAGAGCTGCATGAAGTCGAACAAGCCTAATGTTGCTGTCTGGGACATTACATTTCATAATTATGCTTGCTTAGTATGTCATAATTATCCTAAACATGTCACAATATCAACTTTTCATTTCATAAATATGAAACTACACATTGTACTTCATGTCCTTTACAAAAGCATGTATTTGTTTATTGTGGCAGAAATGCTCTAACAACTGTACATAAACCCGTCAGAGAGGCGGGAAGCAGCAGGTCACGTGTGTGTGTGTGTGTGTGTGTTTACTGTCGGCGCGCAGGCGCAGATGCAGCTGATCGTTGAGCTCGTGGAACTCGCTGAAAGTCTCTCTGAGATCCTGTCGTCTGATCGCCTCGCGCTCCTCTTTACTCAGCCTGTGTGTGTATGAAGACAGTAATAAACCATAAAGACACGAGAGTCTCTGTGTTAACAGAATAAACATGAATTTACTCACAATCTTCTGAGACTTTCCGCTTCCCGTAGAAAATCCGAGGCAGACATTCGGCCAAATTAACAGCACGCGCGCTCCAAATGAGATAAGATCAATGTTAACAGCCGAATGCAATAATAATTAAGCTCAAGCACCTCATATAATCATAATCATGTAGAGATATCGTGCTAAAATCATGTCAGTAAGCAGGAAATGATTCGTGGAGGCTTTGTCTGAACTGTTGCCATGGCAACGACTCATTTACAGCGTCTGCCCAAACTGCCTTAAAGGGATAGTTCACTTTGAAATACATTTTTGGTATGTTTTAGCTTACCTCAAGGGCATCCAAGATGTAGGTGTCTTCTGTTGAACAAAAAATAAGATATTTTGAAGAATGTTGGTGACCAAACATCTGATGGCAGCCATTGACTTTAAGTCAAGTCACCTTTATTTATTTAGCGCTTTTTACAATGCAGATTGTTTCAAAGCAGCTTTACAGAGATAACAGAAAAATAATGCAACACAGTTTGTTTCGGCTGTACAGCAGATCTAGAAGAAAATATCATAGCCCAGCTTGAGTAAGTTCGGTGATGATTTCTGTTGTAAAAAAGTTATTAATTTATTTCATTTATATTTATAGCCGCTCTGTAGTTGTGGTCGTGTCTAGGCGCAGGTCCACCATCTGATCTGGATACGGCCCGGATCCGGCTGACTACATCATGTGTTGTGGGCGTGTCTAGGCACAGGTCCTCCATCTCATCTGGATACGGCCCGGATCCGGCTGAATACATCATGTGTTGTGGTCGTGTCTGGGCGCAGGTCCACCATCTGATCTGGATACGGCCCGGATCCGGCTGAATACATCATGAGTTGTGGTCGTGTCTAGGCGCGCAGGTCCTCCTTCTGATCTGGATACGGCCCGGATCCGGCTGAATACATCATGCGTTGTGGTCGTGTCTAGGCGCAGGTCCACCATCTGATCTGGATACGGCCCGGATCCGGCTGAATACATCATGTGTTGTGGGCGTGTCTAGGCGCAGGTCCTCCATCTGATCTGGATACGGCCCGGATCCGGCTGAATACATCATGTGTTGTGGTCGTGTCTAGGCGCAGGTCCTCCATCTGATCTGGATACGGCCTGGATCCGGCTGAATACATCATGTGTTGTGGTCGTGTCTAGGCGCAGGTCCTCCATCTGATCTGGATACGGCCTGGATCCGGCTGAATACATCATGTGTTGTGGGCGTGTCTAGGCGCAGGTCCACCATCTGATCTGGATACGGGCCGGATCCGGTTGACTACATCATGTGTTGTGGTCGTGTCTAGGCGCAGGTCCTCCATCTGATCTGGATACGGCCTGGATCCGGCTGAATACATCATGTGTTGTGGTCGTGTCTAGGCGCAGGTCCACCATCTGATCTGGATACGGCCCGGATCCGGCTGAATACATCATGAGTTGTGGTCGTGTCTAGGCGCAGGTCCACCATCTGATCTGGATACGGCCCGGATTCGGCTGACTACATCATGCGTTGTGGTCGTGTCTAGGCGCAGGTCCACCATCTGATCTGGATACGGCCCGGATCCGGCTGAATACATCATGTGTTGTGGTCGTGTCTAGGCGCAGGTCCACCATCTGATCTGGATACGGCCCGGATCCGGCTGAATACATCATGAGTTGTGGTCGTGTCTAGGCGCAGATCCACCATCTGATCTGGATACGGCCCGGATCCGGCTGACTACATCATGCGTTGTGGTCGTGTCTAGGCGCAGGTCCACCATCTGATCTGGATACGGCCCGGATCCGGCTGACTACATCATGCGTTGTGGTCGTGTCTAGGCGCAGGTCCACCATCTGATCTGGATACGGCCCGGATCCGGCTGACTACATCATGCGTTGTGGTCGTGTCTAGGCGCAGATCCACCATCTGATCTGGATACGGCCCGGATCCGGCTGAATACATCATGTGTTGTGGTCGTGTCTAGGCGCAGGTCCACCATCTGATCTGGATACGGCCCGGATCCGGCTGACTACATCATGCGTTGTGGTCGTGTCTAGGCGCAGATCCACCATCTGATCTGGATACGGCCCGGATCCGGCTGACTACATCATGTGTTGTGGTCGTGTCTAGGCGCAGGTCCACCATCTGATCTGGATACGGCCCGGATCCGGCTGAATACATCATGTGTTGTGGTCGTGTCTAGGCGCAGGTCCACCATCTGATCTGGATACGGCCCGGATCCGGCTGACTACATCATGCGTTGTGGTCGTGTCTAGGCGCAGGTCCACCATCTGATCTGGATACGGCCCGGATCCGGCTGACTACATCATGCGTTGTGGTCGTGTCTAGGCGCAGATCCACCATCTGATCTGGATACGGCCCGGATCCGGCTGAATACATCATGTGTTGTGGTCGTGTCTAGGCGCAGGTCCACCATCTGATCTGGATACGGCCTGGATCCGGCTGAATACATCATGTGTTGTGGTCGTGTCTAGGCGCAGGTCCACCATCTGATCTGGATACGGCCCGGATCCGGCTGAATACATCATGTGTTGTGGTCGTGTCTAGGCGCAGGTCCACCATCTGATCTGGATACGGCCCGGATCCGGCTGAATACATCATGTGTTGTGGTCGTGTCTAGGCGCAGGTCCACCATCTGATCTGGATACGGCCCGGATCCGGCTGACTACATCATGCGTTGTGGTCGTGTCTAGGCGCAGGTCCACCATCTGATCTGGATACGGCCCGGATCCGGCTGAATACATAATGTGTTGTGGTCGTGTCTAGGCGCAGGTCCACCATCTGATCTGGATACGGCCCGGATCCGGCTGAATACATCATGCGTTGTGGTCGTGTCTAGGAGCAGGTCCACCATCTGATCTGGATACGGCCCGGATCCGGCTGAATACATCATGTGTTGTGGTCGTGTCTAGGCGCAGGTCCACCATCTGATCTGGATACGGCCCGGATCCGGCTGAATACATCATGCGTTGTGGTCGTGTCTAGGCGCAGGTCCACCATCTTTTTCTCACAGAGATGATCTAACAAGTGTTGTGGCATTAAATGCAGAATAGGAACATTCTTTGGGCTGTTATCAGCTAATTACTTGAAAGCTATTTTTATCACTAAATAATTGGTCATCTGTGCCTGTTTCAAAGGGTTTTCAGGAAGTTCATTGTGTGAAAATATACACTTAACGCAGATATTCATTTATAACATTTGACTGAGTAAAGATTTAGTTTAAGGTTTAACCAATAGCGGGTCTTGTCATGTTTCAGGCCCACGGCTCCCAGCACACGGATCCCAGCACACGCTTCAGCCGGAAGAGGCTCGTCTGCACCTGTGGAAATTGATGTAGGCCTTTATGTAGGACAGACTCTGAGCGGGACATTATTTAAGGTTATTTAAAGACATGACAAAAGTAGGCTAAGTGTCACGTGTCGACTCCCGAAAGAAAAACACAGAAAGTTAAGCGGTATGATCCTCAAGATTAATAAAAGACAGTAATATTGAAGATGATAGTCCATAAAATCAGCATTAGAGGTGGCGTGATCTAGCGGTTAGAGACACGCATTAAAACCCTTTCATGTGTAAAACATTAAATATGCCTGTCCTGCTCAAACACCAGTTTATGTTTGTGATTCCAAGCTTTATGTCCCTCCAACCTGAAGCATCTGATATGGACATTTTACTGACCCGTGGATCCCGAGAGTAAACGATGATGGTAATGTCCTATCATCACTGTAAAGCTGCTTTGAGGCACACTGTACTGTTAAAAGCGCTGTATAAATGAAGGTGACATGGAGAGTAAAATACTGTTTTAGAGCAGACTAATGACTGTCTGGTTGCTTATAAACCAAAAACACAAACGTGCAGAAAAACACAGACTGGTGCTCAGAACACATCTGACTGGTTCTGGGATCTGGGATCAGTTTGTATGTTAGGGTTAGTGTTAGCAACACTAACTCATGATTAAACACTAGACTGTAAATGGCTTTGCAAAAAACATAAATAAAGCTTTTTGTCTTTTCCACTGACACATTTCCAAGGTAAATGATTATAAAACAAGAAAATGAATGAAGGGTCGAAGTCTTTCATCCATCAGTTGTTGATTGGCTTGTGAAAAGTGAGTCCATCACAGGAGGACATTATGATTAAAGATTACACATATGAAAATAAATGCACAGATGAACCATGTACAAGACAACCAACAACTAAGGAAATAGTTTCATTCTGACTTCAGTGGAGAAAGAGTGCAGACGGTCCAACGAGGAAATGCAGGAATGAAACGCGGCTCACACGGAGTCATTGCTCCGGCCAATCATTCTTCAGAGAGAACAGGGAAAACAAGCAAATAAAACTCCTCCATCGCTCTATTTTCTAGACAAACACACCCAAAAAACATTGGCTCACACACTGACAAAATATAAAAGCATTTAAATGAGTAAAGCACTAGTTTCTGCTCATTGGCTGTGATGTTACGGCCCTTCAGCACGTATTTCTGTCTGCAAAAGATTAAATCATCATCATCATCAAATGATTCAAAGTCGTTGTAAAACGGCACTTATAAAAGTGAAGTGAGCGATGAGAAAAGCACTGATGTTTGTCACACGACGGAAGAAGTCAGGAGGGAAAAACAGGGACCCAAACTCGAGTGCAACAGAGGTTTATTATCAATTATGCTCTAAGGACATCAACAAGCTTTATGCTATCGTAATATGAATATCAAATTTCACTGCAATAAAGTGCAAGTCCTTTTGACTGTACATTGGTTTCATTTACTAGTGTATTGTGCCTGTAAAAGAATCAGAAGCCCTTGAGTTCAAACTGCACAAATGTAAAGTTGAACTTAAACTACACAGAGCTGAAGATTCATCATCATCATCACCACAAAATAAACTCGACTTCAAGCTAACGTCGGTATAATATTTCTATGTCTGTAAACCGTTAAACTTCAGCTCATGCGGTGCAATAACTATAGGGCCAATGGTTTGGTTTTTACAGCTCGTCCGGGTTCAAAGATCAAAGATTCAAAAGAGACACACTTCCTCGGTCCTGACGGCTAAACAGGCGATTTAACCAGTTCATGATCGAGATTAGAGACGGTGAAGAAATAGATTAATGTATAGTAACAAAAAACAGGCATTGACATGAACACGTGGCACAATCCAGTAACACAGAACAGTCCCGATATACAGCCTGTGCATAGGAAGAATAAAAGCACTTATGGTATCTGCAAACATTAAGCACACATCATCATTGTAATGCTCGTTTATGCTGGAGGGGAGCGATGACAGCATTCCAGTCCACTGGAGAAACGGAACCAGCGCAGGGAACCGGCGGGTCGAGGACGGGTCTGGCGGGTCCTACCGTCTTTGCATAGAGATAGAAAGAGAAAGCAAACCTGTCGACAAGCGGCAAGAAACACAGAACAAATTCAACAGGAATCCGAGCAAAGATGGTAGGACTCTGTTGGAAGCGTTGCATGCCAATCAGCCGAAGCCCAGCCGAAACCCAGCCGAGACACAGCCAGAGCCCAGCTGAGACACAACCGAAGCCCAGCGGGAGCCAAGCCGGAGCCCAGCCGAAACCCAGCCGAGACCCAGCCGAAACCCAGCCGAGACCCAGCCGAAGTTCAGCCGAGACCCAGCCGAAACCCAGCAGAGACCCCAGCCGAAGTCCAGCTGAGACCCAGCAAGAGCCCAGCCGAGACACAGCCAGAGCCCAGCCGAGACCCAGCCGAAGTCCAGCCAAGACACTGCCGAAGCCCAGCCGAGACCCAGCCGAAACCCAGCCGAAGTCCAGCCAAGACCCAGCCGGAGCCGAGTCACTATCTGTGCAGCAGCACGAAGGCCTCGAGCCGCTCGGGGATGTTTCCGCGGTACGCCAGGCCGTGTTTGACGATGGCGCGCGCGGCCAGACACTGCAGGGTGGTGTGGTTGATGGGCTGGATCAGGTTCTTGGCCATCTCCTTCTCGTCCAGCAGATCGCAGGCCGTCTGCTTGAAGGAGTTGGTGCTGTCGAAGTGCGTGCCGCAGGAGATCAGCAGGTTCATGATGTCGGGGTGGTTGTTGGACGCCGCCACGTGGAGCGGGCTGTTGTCGTCCTGATCCCGAGAGTTCACGTCCGCGCCGCACTCCAGCAGGATCGACGTCACCTGGGAGGAGGGAGGGGCACTTTCAAAAATACTGTATTCGAATACATGTGCTCATAAAAACAGAATATTCAAATATGACTTTATTAAAATGACGTTCAACGAGAAAGAACGTTGAACAAAAAAAATTAAAAAAAATTTATTCATCAAGTTTACGATTAGGCGATTTACAAAACAGGCTTATATGTTATATCTTCAGGTTTTCTTTTAGTTGAAAACATTAAACAATATGCGTAAACAAAAAATATAAAGAACAAAAGTATCTAAGCTCAAGCAGCGCGAACGGGAGACGTACATACACTCGAGTCAGCATATGGTTATGGGGTTTATATTGTTGAGAAACACAGTAATATCCACATGCTGGCACATCCACGGCTGCGCTGACAGACCTTCCAGAGACACAGAGAACGGTGTGTGAAGTTTCTAACAGCACTGTGTGTTCCCTATTCTTTAACCGTCTCACTCGACGAAACTTAAAGGGAGCAGATCATGTGTCTCGAGATCATTTTGCTCTCTGATAGCCGTGATCATCTCGGCTCACTCGTGTTCAGCTCGCCTGCGGTCGGGAATATGGACACGGCCTCTCCTCAGTCGACGGCTGTTTGGATGTGATTTCTCATTGTGGAGATATTATGATAACTCAGTTTCATTCATTCATTTGATCAAAAGTGATTACATTTTGTAAGATCGTTTTCATCGAAGTAATTCAAACTTTGCGAGGCAGACGACGACATTATGTGATCAGAAGCACTGGGTGGCGCTGTGGAGTGGTGACTGTATTTAACCATAACTGAGTTTTAGCGCTTGGGATTTATCATGGATTCACTGCATTTACGGCAAAGCAACGTAGGAAAATTCTAACAGTATTTTTATTTTTTTAATTATTGATGCACAGCCGTACCTGGAAGGAGGGGAACTTGCAGACGGGGTATCGGCCCACACAGGTGGTGTTCCGGTCCACGGCCAGGTGAAGCGGGCTGAACCCGTTCTTCCCACACGCCTGCAGCTTCAGGAACTTGTAGATGGTCTCCTTCTTGAAGTGGTCCTGCTCCACGGCACACGGCACCTTCTCCAGCAGGCAGATGAGGTGCAGGATGATGGACAGAACCTTGCCGAGCTGGGCCGGGTCCGGGCCGGGCCTCTTCACAGCTCGCTCGATCTCCAGCACGCTCTTGCTGAGGATCTCCATGAGCTCGTCGAAGGACACAGAGGTTCCCAGAAGGCCCTTGGCCCGGTCCTGCAGCATGAAGGAGAAGAGTTCTGCGAAGGAGAGGAGACTGCTGGCCGTCATCGGGCTCAGCGGGTCCAGGTTGTTCTGCTGCATGTCTAACGCGTACTTCCACAGCTTGATGCACCTCTCGAAGTTCCCCGAGTCTGCGTACACGGCTCCCCGGTAGCGTATGTAGTAGGAGGTGTCGGGGTGCGCCGGGCCGAGGATGCGCTCTCGGATCAGCAGCGCCTGCATACGCATGTCATCCGGGTCCGCGATCAGCGCCTCCAGCTCCTCTAAACTGTTCACTTCTCTGGTGTAATCGTACGCCGGCACCGGCTTGGGCTCGTCCTTCGAGAGCACGTGGGTCGAGTCGCTGTGCCGCGAGTCCATGGCCCTCTTCCAGTACTTCAGCGCTCCCAGCAGATCCCGCTTCTTGTCCACGAACGTGGCGCCCAGCAGCTCCAGGGCGTTGATGCGCTCGGCCCGGCCCGTGTGCGGGTGCGTGGTGAGGAAGTCCACGATGTTGGTGTGGCCCGTCACGCTGGCGGACAGCAGCGGAGTCATCCCGTACCCGTCCTTCTCCATGGTGGCGCCGTACTTCAGGAGCATCTTCATGATCTCCAGGCTCCCGGACTCAGCGCAGTCGTGGAGAGCCGTGTTCCCTGCGTCAGAGACACACTGATGAACACCACAGCAAACACCAGCGCTGCACGAGATACACTGCAAAAAATGCTTTTCTTACTTAGTGTTTTTGTCTTGTTTCCAGTCCAAATATCTACTATTTCTTGAAGGGGTCGTCGGATGCCCGTTGGTGTGATTCTTTAGGGTCTCAGTGTAAAGTTTGTAACATACTTTGTTTAAACTCCTCAATGGGTGTGTAAAACAACACGCTTATTACCTCGTCAAAAACAGTTTCGACCCGTTTCGGTGCATGTCTCTCTTAATGATAATGAGCACCTGCATCTTGATTTAAGATTTAGATATTTGGACTGGAAACAAGACAAAAATACTAAGTAAGAAAAGCATTTTTTGCAGTGTAGATTTAAATGTGCAGCACAATCAGAACCAAACGGACTCGCTTACAGTCTGAAACATTGGGATGACCTGATCACTATGAGTTCACAATGAGTCTAATTGATGAAGTCCAAAATATTGGCAATGCTGGGAATTTATGTATGCCATTCATTTCCATGAAACGGCCTGTCTGACATCTGGGAGAAACGCTGCTGCTTCGTTCATGTTCTACCAGTCGTTCAAAGAGAATAAACATTTGTATAAATTCATTTGTGTTCGCATTCTCAACAGTCTAACTGTGATTATTTTGCAGTGTAAATAGCAACTAAAAGTCTTATTTTTGCCCCAATTAAATTATATTTATACTGTGTAAATTGTGGCAGATTCTATGAGTGTATTGCAGAATATTATAAAACAATGTGTAATAATAACAACATATTCAGTGTTAGTATATTTGTAAAAATCATAAATGTCTGCTGCTTTTTTAGGATTAAATTACATTACATTACTTGTCCTATTATAAAATAATTCTGTATTTTCAGCTTCAGAATCATGAATATTGTTATTCTGGCGTCTCTATTATCCAGTGCTTTGGGTTTCCAGCATCAAGTCCAAGAATATTCATTTACACCCACAATGCAATATTAAATTTAGCATTTTAATCAACTACATTTTTTGTTAACCCATTATCATGTTCAGTTTAGTGTGAAACTCGAGGTCGGGGAGCGGATCGGTTCTGTGGGGACTGGAGTCAGTCCTAGAGCCTCCCAACAAATCTCTGGGGAGCGACTGGGCCGATCCCTTTCCCAGAGCTCCACCTGTCCGGTTTAGGGGGAAATCTGATCTATTGATTGTATTGTCTTGGAGCATCGCAAAAGTTAAATGCGTGCGTCGGCACAGACATTCATAATGGTGCGGAGCAGCACTGTTTTGTTGTTGTGTTTTCACTAAGAATAATAGGCTAACGAACTCACCGTTCCAGCAATCCGCCCCGAACTGGCGCTAATTTGAGCGGAGGGAGCAGAATAGAGCAAACGGTTTTCCATAGGGATGAGCTGCACACGCCGGCTCTGTTCTGCGCGCTCCTGCGGACACGTGCGCATTTTAGTTTTGCTTGCAAATTAGCGCCAACTCGGGGCGCAGATTGCTTAATTGGTGAGTTCATTAACCAATTATTCTTGATGAAAAACACAACAACAAAACAGTACGATGACAAATTCTCTTAAATAGGCGCTTTTATATTTCCGCCATCATCTTGTCAGTCAGCTCCTCGCTCTCGTGATTACTGAGATCTGACTCCTGACGCTGATCTGTGCTGCGACTCTCTCTCGGCTCACGATTTATTAAGCAGACACGTTCAGTTTAATAGTGTCTGTTCTCCAAGTGCACTAAATAACCACATCGACGGTGCCATGCAAGCGATGTAACCGGTGTCGCTTCTGAACACCATCAACACCGACTATCGTAGCTAGCTTAACTGAATCGTGACACGTGGGTATCGTTACACTCCATAGCGTAGAGTTAGCATCTGGTACCTTTGACGCTCTTGCGGTTGACGTCGGCTCCTCTCTCCAGCAGGAACTGCGCGATCTCTCGATGGCCTTTATAGCAGGAGATCATCAGGCACGTGTGTCCGTGTCTGTTGGCCACCTCCAGATCCGCCCGGTGCTCCACCAGGTAGCGCACGATGTCCAGGTGCCCGTCGAAGCAGGCCGCGCGCAGCGGGGTGGAGTTGGTGAGCGTGGTGTTGTTGACGGAGGCTCCGTGACCCAATAGAGACTGCACCACCTTCAGGTGCCCGGCGGCCGAGGCGGCCCACAGCGGAGGCGCTCCCTCGATGATCTCGCCGTCGAAGTTCACGGAGCCGCCGAGCTCCACCGGCGCGCAGCAGCGCTCCATCAGGAACTCCACCAGTTCCAGGTGCCCATAGCGGCTCGCCATCAGCAGCGGCGTGGCTCCGCTCGTCTTCTCCGCCATGAGCGTCAGCACCTCGTGATCGCTCTTGTTCTCCAGGAGCTTCTGGAGGAGGCGCAGTTTGCCGTCTCGGGCCGCGTTGAAAACAGCCGTTTTTAGATCCATGGCACAGAGTGGCTCTCAGTCCTGCAGACACAATCACACACACGTTAATAGTTAATAACACGTTAATAATTGTCAGAAGTAGCGACTTCGGTACTGAAATTTTAAAAATGTGCCACTTTAAGCGCTGGTGAGCGGAATTGTAAACACCTCTGATTGGCCACTGTGTTCACAAGCTCATCGGATATGTCTGTGATTGGCTACAATGATTCTGAAGTTCAAAATACATAATTACTTTAGATGAATATGCTTGCACTCTTTCACTTTTAATAGATATATTAAAAATAATGACATTTGGCATTACAGTATATTCAACATTATATTGTAGTTTAATGTAGTACTGACACTAAAACTCTGAAAACTAAAAAATTCTCTCACACAGTAATTTCCATTTTGGGTGAACTAACATCACATATCGCCGCGGTCCACGATCGCCTGCTTATTGTAGCATTTTTGTATTGCGATATATTGTTGTGACCCGATATATTGTTGTGACCCGATATATTGTGTCTGTAGTGTTTGAGGAATATATAATAATCAGAACAAAGAAGCTTCACGACTGAAATATTAGAGAGTCTTTTCAATAATTATTTAATGTTATTTAAAAGACACTTCATAGTCAGTAATATTATTGATCTGACTGCAATGACACTATCAGATCTGATTAAAGACTCTCTTGTTGTGTGTAGAACTGCTTTATAACTGAATCAAACTCATTTTATAATTGACGAACTACAGGTATTGATCTGAACTGAATCAACAACAAGTCCATCAAGTCAAGTCAGCTTAAAATAGACAAATTCAGTCATTATTCAGATCAGAACACTGTCAATGTTGCAAAATTCGTCAATTATGAAACAGCTATAAAACTATAAACTGAGCTGAATGATGTCATGAAGTTTGCATCTTTGATTCTGTTATTGTCCTGTTTATTACTGAGAATCTGTACTGTTATAGAAATATTTACTAATACTTGGCAAATAAATCATTTAAAATTTTTGTCACGTGACATCTACGTATAATCGCATACTATAGAATGACGACCAATAAACCAGTTTAGTGTCATTATATACACCAATATCTGACCAACACAGAGGGTCATTATCCTCATCAGTGTTTCTGTCACATCGGCTGTATGTCTGCCATCAAACGGCAGTGTTTATCTCCGGTTTTCCCTCATAAAACCGTGTTTTCCGCGGTTCCCGAGGCCGCAGCTCTTACCGCTCGCGCTGATCGATCGTGTCCGTTACCGGGCCGCTAGTTCGGGGTTTCAGACACACAGACCCTCACGGATCTTTAGCTCATGTCGAGTCCAAATAATACAAAAAGATAAAAATAGAGTCGCTGCGGCTCTTCCTCCCCCGCTTCCTGAAACATCGAGCGAGATCCTCCTCATCAATCAAACACACGCGATGGTCACTGAGGCACAATCAGCTTCCCCAAATAAACATAATTCTGGCTTAATGTCCATTTCTGCCCGTAATCTGAATTATATCTCTCAGCTCGTCGAATCTGTTGCTCTACTGCTGGTTTTCCCCGTCGGTAACACAAGGCCCCGCCCCCTGCGAGTGATTGACAGCCGGACGGTCCAATCACGCTCTCACTCAAACCTTCTCCATTTAAAGGTAAACGAAAACAGTCACGACGCGAGACCGAGCGCTTTTAATAACGCGCACGCGCACATTACGTTTCTCGCGGATTCATCAAGCAGTGTTTTACTCGGTAATGATAAGCCTTGAGAGACTAAATCACAGAAATGAACGAGGCGATTTGAAATGTTCCTCTAGATGTGCCTGTTGCTGCAGTGAGTGAGTGTTTCCTCACAGCGCCCACTAGAGGCCACGTGAGGAACTGCAGCACTGAATGATGAGCAGAGATTATACTGTACACTTCCTTTACTTGGCAATACTGTATGCAAAACCAATAAAGCTCAGTAAATACCTTTAAAATGTATGAGTTTGATTGATTCTTGCAAAATGAATGTCCAGAACACATTAAAAGTTTTGTGTTTTCAGTTTAAACGATGTGTGTTAGCGGCCCTAAGTTAATAACTAATGATCTTTGCAATGGAAGTAAATCAATCAAAAACTGACGTTATCTGGACAATAACTTTATTCTAGATCTGCTGTAAAGCCTAAACAATCTGTTACTGTAATTTCCTATTATCTCCATATAAATGAAGGTGACTTGACGTGATTCTGAACGTTTCTGTGTTGTTTTGGAAACTGTTAAAGAAACTGTAGGAAGAAAATGTTT
>NC_138737.1:177500-197500 GCF_965113295.1 Leuciscus leuciscus
AATCTCCGCTCAGTCTCCTCATGCGAGTGTGTGTGTGTGTGTGTGTGTGTGTGTTTGTGTGTGTGTGTGTGTGTGTGTGTGTGTGTGTGTCCACCAGAGGGCAGCCTCCGCTCAGTCTCCTCATGCCAGTGTGTGTGTGTGTGTGTGTGTGTGTGTGTGTGTGTGTGTGTGTCCACCAGAGGGCAGCCTCCGCTCAGTCTCCTCATGCGAGTGTGTGTGTGTGTGTGTGTGTGTGTGTCCACCAGAGGGGAGCCTCCGCTCAGTCTCCTCATGCGAGTGTGTGTGTGTGTGTGTGTGTGTGTGTGTGTGTGTGTGTGTGTGTGTGTGTGTGTGTCCACCAGAGGGCAGTCTCCGCTCAGTCTCCTCATGATCTGATGATGTGGCGTTCGGGCCAGTGTCTCTGGTCTGGCTGGTTGTTAGCATAACCTGATAGCAAACAATCACAGCTACACAGTCTGACTGCAGAAATCTCCATTCTCCACTGAAGACCAACATTCACTGCAGACAAACATGTTCTTCCTCAGTGTTTCTGTCTTGTTTTCCAGCACAAATATCTAAACATCCTTAAATCAGGAGACACTTACTGGAGAAGAGAAATGACTGAAGATATTAAGACTGAAAAATGAATCAAAATGAAGTGAGTTTGTGTTTAATACAAGAACAAATATCTGTCGGTGGAGTCAGAGAAATAATCTTATCTCCTTTTGAATTAACTCTAACTCCACTGGCAGATATGTGTTCATGTTCTTAAAGGGATAGTTCACCCAAAAATGAAAATTAGCCCATGATTTACTCTCCCTCATCCTAGGTGTGTATGACACTCTTCTGTCAGACGAACACAATCTGAGTTATATTAATAAAGTCCTGGCTCTTCCCAGCTTTATAATGGCAGTGAATGGCTGTATGTTTTGTACGTCCATCATAAAAGTGAATCCATGTGTGTGTGAGTGTGTGTGTGTGTGTGTGTGTGTGTGTGTGTGTGTGTGTGTGTGTGTGTGTGTGTGTGTGTGTGTGTGTGTGTGAGTGTGAGTGTGTGAGCTACTTGTGGTCCCGGCCCAACCAACACTTCATCACAACTCCTCCATTCAGCTCGGCTCGTCATCCATAACTCAGCCAGGATCCTTGGAGTTGTAATTGATGATCAATTGAACTTCCCAGAACACACTGCTGGAACTGCAGATTTGCCTTGTACAACATCAGGAGGATCAGCTCTTCCGATCAGAGCTACACAACTCCTGGTCCAAGCTCCTGTTCTCTCCAGACTGGACGACTGTAAAGCACTCCTGGCTGGTCTTCCAGCATCTGTCAAACCTCTGCAACTGTGTGTGTGTGGCTAATGTGAGTAACAGGGACATTAATGAGAGAAGCGGCTGTTATTCACTAGAGGAGTTCAGGAGGAGGAGTTCATTCTTCTTCATTATGGACACAAACGACAAATGTGATATAACAGAAGGGTTTTGAGTTTGGATCTAAAATGGGAATCAGTATTCCGGAAGATATGAAGAGGCGAGATTATGAATAACTTTAAAAGTGAGGAGAAGTATTTTATAGTTGATACAGTAAGTGATGGAGAGCCACTGAAGCTGTCATAAGATGGGGGTGATGTGATGGACAGAGGGGGTACGAGTGATGATACGAACAGTTTGGGAACAGTTGTAGTTTATGGAGGGTTTTATGCGGGAGGCAAAACAAAAGGGAACTGCAGTAACGAGAGGTGAGGATGTGGACAGGAATGGCAGTGGAGTGAGGCGAGATGACAGGAATGGCAGTGGAGTGAGGCGAGAGGACAGGAATGGCAGTGGAGTGAGGCGAGAGGACAGGAATGGCAGTGGAGTGAGACGAGAGGACAGGAATGGCAGTGGAGTGAGGCGAGAGGACAGGAATGGCAGTGGAGTGAGGCGAGAGGACAGGAATGGCAGTGGAGTGAGGCGAGAGGACAGGAATGGCAGTGGAGTGAGGCGAGAGGACAGGAATGGCAGTGGAGTGAGGCGAGAGGACAGGAATGGCAGTGGAGTGAGGCGAGAGGACAGGTGAGGCGAGAGGACAGGAATGGCAGTGGAGTGAGACGAGAGGACAGGAATGGCAGTGGAGTGAGGCGAGAGGACAGGAATGGCAGTGGAGTGAGGCGAGAGGACAGGAATGGCAGTGGAGTGAGGCGAGAGGACAGGAATGGCAGTGGAGTGAGGCGTGAGGACAGGAATGGCAGTGGAGTGAGGCGTGAGGACAGGAATGGCAGTGGAGTGAGGCGTGAGGACAGGAATGGCAGTGGAGTGAGGCGTGAGGACAGGAATGGCAGTGGAGTGAGGCGAGAGGACAGGAATGGCAGTGGAGTGAGGCGAGAGGAGAGGAATGGCAGTGGAGTGAGACGAGAGGACAGGAATGGCAGTGGAGTGAGGCGAGAGGACAGGAATGGCAGTGGAGTGAGGCGAGAGGACAGGAATGGCAGTGGAGTGAGACGAGAGGACAGGAATGGCAGTGGAGTGAGGCGAGAGGACAGGAATGGCAGTGGAGTGAGGCGTGAGGACAGGAATGGCAGTGGAGTGTATTTCAGTATTTCAGAAAAAATAAATATATATATAGAAAAGACAAGAATAGAAAAACATTAAATATAAAAACAGTTCAGTTTCACATTAATTGTAGCTAATTTTAAATAAAAAGGTTTTTAAGTCTTTTTTAAAATGATCAACTGGCTGTGGAACCCTCAGGTGGTCTGGCAATGAGTTCCACAGTCGCGGGGCAACAGAGGAGAAAGCACGATCTCCCATGGTCCGGAGCTTGGTTCTGGGAGGACGGAGACGATTGCCATTTTGTGAGCGGAGGTTTCTGGTTGATGCTTGCTTGGTGAGAAGTTCCTTGAGGTAAGGGGGAGCATTTCCATGAATGCATTGGTGGGTGAGGAGAGTGATTTTGTATTGGATCCTGGCGGAAATGGGGAGCCAGTGAAGTGCTTGAAGAATGGGGGTTATGTGTTCATATTTACGCACTCTCATTAGGATCCTAGCAGCACTGTTCTGTATGTGTTGGAGTTTCTGCAGACTCTTGCTAGAGATCCCATACAGAAGTGCGTTACAATAGTCCAGCCTGGAGGAGACAAAGGCATGGACAAGTTTAGTGGCGTCAGAAAGAGTGAGTGTGGGACGGAGTTTGGCAATATTTCTAAGATGGAAAAAGGATGATTTGCACAGAAATGTGAGGCGAGTGAGGCGAGAGGACAGGAATGGCAGTGGAGTGAGGCGAGAGGACAGAAATGGCAGTGGAGTGAGGCGAGAGGACAGAAATGGCAGTGGAGTGAGGCAAGAGGACAGAAATGGCAGTGGAGTGAGGCGAGAGGACAGAAATGGCAGTGGAGTGAGGCGAGGGCAGGAATGGCAGTGGAGTGAGGCGAGAGGACAGGAATGGCAGTGGAGTGAGGTGTGAGGACAGGAATGGCAGTGGAGTGAGGCGAGAGGACAGAAATGGCAGTGGAGTGAGGCGAGGGCAGGAATGGCAGTGGAGTGAGGCGAGAGGACAGGAATGGCAGTGGAGTGAGGTATGAGGACAGGAATGGCAGTGGAGTGAGGCGAGAAGACAGGAATGGCAGTGGAGTGAGGTGTGAGGACAGGAATGGCAGTGGAGTGAGGCGAGAGGACCGGAATGGCAGTGGAGTGAGGCGAGAGGACAGGAATGGCAGTGGAGTGAGGCGTGAGGACAGGAATGGCAGTGGAGTGAGGTGTGAGGACAGGACGCAGACGGATGATGTTTCGGAGAGGGTGGTAAGCAGACCGGGTCACATTATTAACATGAGAGGTAGAAGAGAGGGTGCTATCGAAGACTCTTCACCTGAGGGAGGCGGAGATGAAGGGATATCAATGGGAATAGAAAAATGATGGAGTTTTTTTAATGTTGATCTTGTACCTATAAGAAGCAATTCTGTTTTATTGCTGTTTAATTTGAGGAAGTTTGAAGTGAACCAGGATTTTATGTCAAGAAGACAGTTAGTAAGGGAGGATGGTGGAAGTTTTGACTTAGGTTTGGTGGAGAGATAGAGCTGGGTGTCTTCTGCGTAGCAATGGCCAGCACTCCAGGCCAGCACGCGCTACTCCCTCCAACCCCTGGTTATCTGAGGTTCTTCGCGAACACCGGACTGAACTCAGGGCAGCGGAGAGGAAATGGCGCAAATCAAAAGACACATCTGACCTGAGTATGTATAAATCTCTCCTCTCTTCCTTTTCTGTTGATATTCATGCTGCAAAATCTTCATACTTCCACAACAAGATCAACAGCTCCTCCAACATACGATCACTCTTCAAGACATTCAACTCTCTCCTCTGTCCACCTCCACCACCACCCACCTCCTCCTTAACTGCTGACGATTTTGCAAACTTCTTCACCAACAAAACAACAACTATCAGCAGTCAGTTCTCAGCTCCACACACACAGGAACCCAGACTGACCACTTCCACAGCCAATGTCCCTCTGTCCTCCTTTTCTCTGCTATCCGAGGAAGAAGTATCTACACTTCTCCTCTCCAGTCATCCTACCACCTGCCCTCTAGACCCCATCCCCTCACACCTTCTACAAGCCATCTCTCCCACACTTCTACCAGCACTCACACACATCATCAACTCATCCCTACATACTGGCACTTTCCCTACAGCATTCAAACAGGCTCGGGTTACTCCACTGCTTAAAAAAACAACACTAAACACATCATCTGTAGAGAATTACAGACCTATCTCTCTCCTACCATTCATTGCGAAAACACTCGAAAGAGCTGTGTTCAACCAAGTAACATCCTTCTTGTCTCAAAACAACCAGCTGGATGTCAACCAATCTGGCTTCAAGAAAGGCCATTCAACTGAGACTGCATTACTGTCGGTCACTGAAGCCCTACGGATCGCAAAAGCTGCTTCCAAATCTTCAGTCCTCATTCTCCTGGATCTGTCTGCTGCCTTCGACACTGTGAATCATCAGATCCTTATGTCCAGCCTCTCATCACTGGGCATCACAGGAACTTCCCTCCTCTGTTTCGAGGGCTATCTCACAGGTAGGTCCTTCAGGGTCGCATGGAGAGGCGAGGTATCCAAAGCACATCAAATGACCACAGGGGTTCCCCAGGGTTCAGTTCTTGGTCCCCTCCTCTTCTCCATCTACACCACATCACTGGGACACATCATACAGGCACATGGTTTCTCATACCACTGCTATGCTGATGACACACAGCTCTTCCTCTCATTTCAACCAGATGATCCCACAGTAGCTGCACGGATCTCAAGCTGTCTGGCGGACATCTCGACATGGATGAAGGAACATCACCTGCAGCTCAACCTGGCAAAGACTGAGCTTCTCGTCCTCCCTGCCAATCCGTCTCTACAGCACGACTTCACTATCCAGCTAGAAATCTTGGAGTAACGTTTGATGACCAGCTGACCTTCACAGATCACATTTCAAAGACAGCTCGATCATGCAGGTTTGCACTGCACAACATCAGGAAGATCAGGCCTTTCCTAACTGAGCATGCAACACAACTTCTCGTCCAGGCCCTGGTCATTTCTAGGCTCGACTACTGCAATGCTCTTCTGGCCGGACTTCCATCATGTGCAACCAAACCTCTACAAATGATTCAGAATGCTTCAGCTCGTCTTATCTTCAACGAGCCCAAGAGGGCCCACGTCACTCCTCTGTTCATCTCTCTGCACTGGCTACCTCTCGCTGCTCGCATCAAGTTCAAGGCATTGACGCTTGCTTACAGATCTATCACAGGCTCAGCTCCTTCCTACTTTCACTCAATCCTACGGGTCTACATCCCTACCAGAAGCCTACGATCGGTCAAAGAGCGACGTCTCGTGGTTCCATCACAGAAAGCCACAAAATCACTTTCCAGAACATTCTCAATCACAGTTCCATGCTGGTGGAACGCTCTCCCCACCCTCATCCGGAATGCAGAATCCCTGACAACATTCAAAAAACAGCTGAAAACCCATCTCTTCCGTGAGCACTTAACCTTATAAAAAAATAAAAATAAAAATAAATAATTCCTTCCCCTTCCCTTTAAAACCTCACTTGTCGGGTTTATGCTACTTTGAATAATGCCTGAACTTTGTTTTTTGAGCACTACTTGCGTTGTTTTTGCCTCTTCATGATGACTCGCTTAATTTTGTCCTAATCTGTAAGTCGCTTTGGATAAAAGCGTCTGCTAAATGACTAAATGTAAATGTAAATGTAAGTAAATCTGATATTTACGGAAGATGTGGCCAAGGGGGAGAAGATAAATAATGAACAGCAGGGGTCCCAGGACGGAGCCCAGAGGCACTCCTGTGATGACAGGGACTGAATGAGAGGTGAATGATTTAAACTGAATGAACTGAGTGCGGCCTGAGAGATATAATAAACCAGATAAGAGGTGTGTTAGTGATACCAGTAGAGGAGAGTCTGTCTAGATTAGGACGGTGTGTGAGATTGTTTCGAAGGCCGCACTCAGATCAAGCAGAAGGAGAACGGATAGTAAACCAGAGTCAGCCGCTCGGAGAAGGTCGTTCGTGATTTTAAGGAGTGCTGTTTCTGTGCTATGAAGAGGACGGAAACCAGACTGGAATTGTTCATATAGATTATTACAGGAGAGATGAGAATGGAGATGAGCAGCAACTATTTTTTCAAGGATTTTGGAGATGAATGGAAGATTTGAAATAGGACAAAAAATTTTGAGTTACAGAAGCTGTTTAAGAGAAGAAGGAACAATTCCAGTGGTAAGAGAACAGTGAATGTTGTCTGTAATGAGAGGACAGTAGGAAGGGTCTAATCTGTGGAGATGTCATTGACTGAGGGTTAGGGTTAGGGTTAGGGTTACTGAGGGTAAGGTTAGGGTTAGGGTTACTGAGGGTAAGGTAATGCTGAGAGTAAATGGAGCAGAAGTAGACATAAGTTGCTGGTGGATGTGTTCAATTTTTAAAGAGAAAAATGATAATATAGTATTACAAAAATCAGAAGAGTACAAGTGAGGAGGAAGTGGATTATCTATCCAATCATCACGTCAACCCAACCGGCTGTCAACAATCAGTGATCAACATGTCTACCCTATCAGCTACATGAGTTGAGGCCTATAAACACACAGTCGACTCTCCCGTGTTCCTCGACAGTCTCCTCACACTCGCCTGTCCTGACCAGGAATACTGGTGGAGTTCTCCTTATCTTGGGTGTGTTTTCATAACAACACAGCAGAACACAGAAAGGTGGATGATTTGATCAATCAGTGTGAATGTTCCTTCCTCCTGCAGATATGGACAGATAAAGACACTGAGAGCTGATGAAAATAATATCTGTTATCTGCTGTGAATCATCGACTCCTATGGGAAGGTATTACTGTGTTTCTCGAAACGTTTAGCACATGTGTGACCCTGGACCACAAAACCAGTCATAAGGCTATGTTTTTTGAAACTGAGATTTATATATCATCTGAAAGCTGAATAAATAAGCTTTCCACTTATGAATGATTTGTTATGATGGGCAATATTTGGCCAAGATATAACTATTGAAAATCTGAAATCTGAGGGTGCAAAAAAATCTAAATATTGAGAAAGTCGCCTTTAAAGTTGTCCGAATGAAGTCCTTGATGTTGCTGCATTCACTCACAAAATATTTTGTGGATATATTTACAGTAAGAAATTTACCAAATATCTTCATGGAACATGATCTTTACATAATACATGATTTTTGGCATAAAAAAAAAAAGAAGATAATTTTGACCCATACATGTATTGTTGGCTATTGCCACAGATATCCCCGTGCGACCCGTGACTGGGTTAGACTGGGTCGTGACTGGGTTAGACTGGGTTAGACTGGGTTGTGACTGGGTTAGACTGGGTCGTGACTGGGTCGTGACTGGGTTAGACTGGGTAAGACTGGGTCGTGACTGGGTTAGACTGGGTCGTGACTGGGTTTGTGGTCCAGGGTCACATTTCGCCTGTTTTCACACACGTTCCAATGTTCTCAATGTTTTCTGCAAAACTCGCCTCAATGTCCTCATTTTGCCAGGAAAACACAAACACACAATATAATTACCTCAAGTGTCACACTGTGAACTCAGATAACACACATTTATCATGTGTAAACATGAGGTAGCAAAACTGATGACGCTCCAATCAGAATCTCAGGATTTGGCCGAGGATGCGGAATTATATATATATATATATATATTACTGTAATTGACAGTAAACTACTGTATTGCATTCCAAGTTCATATTTAATTCTTTGGTATTTGACCTTTTCTTTTCTACTACTTTTCTTCTTCTGAAAGATCTCTTTAAAGAAGTAATGAAAATAAACTTTTCTTAAATATTATGGTGAATTGTTTCATGAATTGTGTGTTAGCAGCGATCCAGAAGAACTGTAGTAATCTTCCACCTTTGATCCAGTTTCTGAGGAAAAAACACAGTCGTAATGTTTTATGGGTGTTTTCTCAACCGCACTGATATGATAGTGATGAAAACATTGGGTTATGAAACCCGACGGGACCTTTCTCTCTCGACACCAGTGACGGGCCAGGCGTATCCCAGAAGCCCCTGCTGTTTGATGGTAATGCTGACGATACGTGACTGAATTCTGTTCTCAGAAGCTCAATGTTCCTGCTGTATTGATTTTGTTGGCACATTATTAATACGGCCATCCAATGGGAGCGAACGACACACACGTTACGCAACTCAACATTTGGCACAAGAGTGCATGAAGAAAACACTGTTCCAGAACATGAGAGAACAGAGTCACACTGGATCAGAAGCTTCCAGACTCGAGTCAATACACTTCATTTCTACAGCGATTCATACAGGACAGATCCATTCAGAGTAGCTTCGGTCATAATAAAGAGAATCAATAATGCAAACTTCATCAAATATGAGACGGAAGACAATAGAGTCATTATTCAGCCCAAGAATAGACTAGTCATCAATTAGATAACTTAATAAAGAAATTAAATGAGTGAAGAAATGAAACCAAACACCTTGTAATCACGGTTTGCTTTGCTTACATGATGGAATATCATCAGTGTCGCAAGTTATTTTAGCAAAAATGACGTATCCAAATGCCAGGTTATTTTGGCTAGAAGTGTGTTTCTCATAGTCGGACTATATCAGTGAACCGGTGAGATGACGGCTATTATTCCTGGATATGAAGTGTTTAAACCCCTTAACAGGAGCGAGTGATGTTGTGAATAATAATAGGACTTCAGTTGTTATTGGAATCTGCCCTTGCTTTCATTGAATGATCATCTTTTTCTCTGTAGCTTCAAGTTCATTCCTGCAAATATGTTCCAGAATAAGAGCTTCTGCAGTGCCAATAAACACAGCCAACAAAAATATCTTCTAAAAATCATGTGCTATGAAAGTTAAGAAAACGTTATTTCTCAATATTCTTCAAACAAATCATGTTTTTTTAAATGTTTTAGAAAACGTTAATGGAACATTACATTGTATCATTCTTCAAACATAATGGGAACATTACTTTTGAACGTACGGAAACAAGTAACAATATTTAAAAATATGTTTCAGGAACTCTCCATGAACATTCTGTTGCTGGAAGAATGTTTGTTCATAACTTCGAGGACAGAACGTTCCCTGTTCTCCGAGACGAGCTCCAACACGAACACGAGCAGCTTTACTTCAGATCATCTATAACCAGAGGTGTTGAAGACAAATGAAACAAACACACATGGCTAAATGTTTTTTTATTTACTTGTTAAGACAAAAAAGTCATTTCCAGATTCAGGTCCATTTTAAATAAAAGCTCCAGTTTACAAATGCAGAGACTATAGACATCAATTACTGACAGCAAGATTCATAAAAATAAACTCTTCCATGCAAACGTTTATCTGGAAAGCGAATAAAAAAGCATGTGGAGATTGCAGGCCTGTGATTATCAACACACACACACACACACACACACACACCGATCGATGGAGAGCAAGTGCTGCGTTTCAGAGCGTTTCAGGACAGCGCTTTCAGAGGGACAAAGGGAAAGACAAATAGTTTCTTCTCATAAATTACAGACTTCCAACAAACAGCTCTCGTCCCGTACCAGCACAAAGAGCGATTACACAGGTCACAGACACACAGGAATGCTGGGAGAATGGCTTCTCCTCCAACAAAGAGCGGATTGACGCGCGGCTCATTCAGCAGCGCTAGCCAGCGTTAAACTAGGCCACGATTAAGCAACTTCAATCACCACCGAGACCCTCTTCTCTTCCCACTGTCCTCTGCCAATCTTAGAAAGTGTTGGATCAAGTTTTAAACATCATTTATGTGGAAATTTGGCCGTGAGTTCCATCGTCGTTCTCGCCGTCTCAGTTGTTTTCCTGTGAAACGGTGGTTTCCTGTAAAAAACAAAACATAAAAGCGGTCAAACAAAAGCACAAGCTTCTAATTAACAGATAAAGACTTAAAACTTAACAGCGAGTGAACGATGAGCTCATTGGCGCTTTGCTATCTTATCTTATCAAAGCACAGCGCTGATGTTGAAACTATTTTGTCCAGACAGCGATTTGGTCAAAGTAAAGTTATGCAAGCTGTGAATGCAGATAAGTTTGGCAGAAGTGGAGCACATGTGGAAGACATTATCCTGCGGGAACAGACGTTACGTCACGGAGCGTTCAGGGCTTTACACACTCCGACTGAAGCCACACAACACCACTGCTAATACACTGATAACAGCTTATCTTCAGATAAATACATATTAACTTTCTAGCCTGAGACTCTTTCAAAGGGTTCCAGTTCATTCAGATTCACCCGATTGATCTTATCGGATCGTTTGAGGTAGAAGCGAGCCTTCGGAGCGTGTGATTGGCTGAATGTGAGGTAGAAGAGAGCCTTCGGAGTGTGTGATTAGCTGAATGTGAGGTAGAAGCGTGCCTTCGGAGCGTGTGATTGGCTGAATGTGAGGTAGAAGAGAGCCTTTGGAGTGTGTGATTGGCTGAATGTGAGGTAGAAGAGAGCCTTCGGAGTGTGTGATTGGCTGAATGTGAGGTAGAAGAGAGCCTTCGGAGTGTGTGATTGGCTGAATGTGAGGTAGAAGAGAGCCTTCGGAGTGTGTGATTGGCTGAATGTGAGGTAGAAGCGTGCCTTCGGAGCGTGTGATTGGCTGAATGTGAGGTAGAAGCGTGCCTTCGGAGCGTGTGATTGGCTGAATGTGAGGTAGAAGAGAGCCTTTGGAGTGTGTGATTGGCTGAATGTGAGGTAGAAGAGAGCCTTCGGAGTGTGTGATTGGCTGAATGTGAGGTAGAAGAGAGCCTTCGGAGTGTGTGATTGGCTGAATGTGAGGTAGAAGAGAGCCTTCGGAGTGTGTGATTAGCTGAATGTGAGGTAGAAGCGTGCCTTCGGAGCGTGTGATTGGCTGAATGTGAGGTAGAAGAGAGCCTTCGGAGTGTGTGATTAGCTGAATGTGAGGTAGAAGCGTGCCTTCGGAGCGTGTGATTGGCTGAATGTGAGGTAGAAGAGAGCCTTCGGAGTGTGTGATTGGCTGAATGTGAGGTAGAAGAGAGCCTTCGGAGTGTGTGATTGGCTGAATGTGAGGTAGAAGAGAGCCTTCGGAGTGTGTGATTGGCTGAATGTGAGGTAGAAGAGAGCCTTCGGAGTGTGTGATTGGCTGAATGTGAGGTAGAAGCGTGCCTTTGGAGCGTGTGATTGGCTGAATGTGAGGTAGAAGAGAGCCTTCGGAGCGTGTGATTGGCTGAATGTGAGGTAGAAGAGAGCCTTCGGAGTGTGTGATTGGCTGAATGTGAGGTAGAAGAGAGCCTTTGGAGTGTGTGATTGGCTGAATGTGAGGTAGAAGAGAGCCTTCGGAGTGTGTGATTGGCTGAATGTGAGGTAGAAGAGAGCCTTCGGAGTGTGTGATTGGCTGAATGTGAGGTAGAAGAGAGCCTTCGGAGTGTGTGATTGGCTAAATGTGAGGTAAAAGCGAGCTGGAGTGTGTGATTGGCTGAATGTGAGGTAGAAGCGAGCTGGAGTGTGTGATTGGCTAAATGTGAGGTAGAAGCGAGCCGGAGTGTGTGATTGGCTGAATGTGATGTAGAAGCGAGCCTTCGGAGCGTGTGATTGGCTGAATGTGAGGAAGAAGCGAGCCGGAGTGTGTGATTGGCTGAATGTGAGGTAGAAGCGTGCCTTTGGAGTGTGTGATTGGCTGAATGTGAGGTAGAAGCGTGCAGGAGTGTGTGATTGGCTGAATGTGAGGTAGAAGCGAGCTGGAGTGTGTGATTGGCTGAATGTGAGGAAGAAGCGTGCCTTTGGAGTGTGTGATTGGCTGAATGTGAGGTAGAAGCGAGCAGGAGTGTGTGATTGGCTGAATGTGAGGTAGAAGCGAGCTGGAGTGTGTGACTGGCTAAATGTGAGGTAGAAGCGAGCCGGAGTGTGTGATTGGCTGCGGCACGATTCTACGTCAGCTGACCCTCGAGCGACTCTCTGCGTTTATTCATGAGAAAGAGCTTGATCTATCCAATCACTGCGCTGTATTACGCATGAGATCATCGCATTACAGGAGAATTCAAACAACATGCGAGAGCGGCTTCTGCCCCCGCGATAAGTTCAACAGCGCTCGCAACGCGGATCATATCGTTCATATACGGACCGGAGCGTTTCACTCGATATACGACACAATAGAGGAGAAAACACCAGCGTAACTTCAGTCTCATGATGACTTTAATCCTAACACACATTGGACTGATGAAACGAGGATGAAGGACTCTGGCACACTCACATACGGTGTCCTCTCCCCGTATCGGCTCCAGAAGGTCATCCTGACGGCGTTGCGGTGTCCGGTGCGCTGGTCGAAGGTCTGGCAGGCCTGGAACGGGGGACTGTAGAGGTGAAGACTGACCGCGCTCTCAGTGTGACTGACGTTCTCCACGCGGTGAAGCCCGATGGAGTCTGGAACAGAGAAGAGTTTCAGGTCATGCAGCGCAAAATTATAATTGTCTGATCTGTTGCAAAAAAGCATTGTTGATGAACATAATATAATAATAAGAAATAAACCCTTTTGGTATAAGATCAGTGATTTATTCTACTTTATGATGCTGGAAACTATTATCACCTGATCATCTTTGTTTCTGGTTTCCTTTGCAACAAATGATGTGCTTGTTAAACACTGTTACAAACACCACAAACTCATATAAAAAACCAAGGGCCCTATCTCACACCCAGCGCAATTGACTTCGTACAGCGACGCATGTGTCATTCCTATTTTTCACCCGACGCACAGCAGACCTTTCCCTCCACAGACGCACGTCGGTAAATTAGGGAATGAACTTGTGCTCCCGGGGGCGGTTCAGTGAAAAGAGGAGGCGTGTTCCGGCGCAAACGTTCCCTGGTGCTATTTTGCAGTTTCAGAAAACAATTCCGCCACTGACCAGGAGAAACCTCGTCTAAAGTCAGTGGAGCGTTGCACATGTTATTCAGATGCTATTTTAAGGGCGCATGCTTGGCCATAATGTAGCGTGTGCACAACACACACATTCTCTCATCTACACACAGACGCATAATTTTTGCAAATCATAGGCTACATTATTACAAGGAAAAACATTAACACACGAAATCATTGTTGTGTCCATGATATGTGAAAGAATAGGCATAAATCTAGCTTACACATTTACCCAAATTATTATACGCCTGTTTAACCGAAGCTAATCTGGGTGTGTTTCTCCATCCCCAATGTCACTTCTCTGTGTTTTACGGCCCTGACGAGAACGTCGGTCTCCTCGGCTGTGAACCGCTGCTGGCGTGCGTCTGGCAAATCCGCTGTTATAATAGCAAACCGCCATGGAACAAGCGCGCCTGCTCTTAAAGGAGAACTTGGTAACTTTTTTAACTTAATAAAACTGTCTAGAAATCATTTGGATGGTTAAACAACCTGTTCTGGTGATATTGGTGACTTTCCCCGCTCCCCCCAGCGTTCCCAGGCGGAAAACCAACCTTGCAACTTGCGCACTGCCGTCCCGGCAAAGTGAAATTGGAAGTCTCGTGAGAACCGAGAACGAGAAGAGAACGAGCGCGAAACACAAATTGCTTTACGCCAATTCGACATAAACACACACGCATGTATGATGTATTACCAGATGACCCACCTCGGTAGACATAGCTCCACGCGATACAGTTGGCTTGCTCCGATCAAAACAAACGCACATGAGCAGCGGTAGAGAGGGGGAGGAGGCCGCCGCAAGTGAGTTTTTTACGACTGTGTTGTGAAATATACGCCCCCCCCCCCACAGCTGTAGGGGGAGCTCGTGGGGAAAACATGCGACAACAAAAGGGAAAATCAGCGAAGAAGTGACTAGAGTTCGCTAGAGTTACAGAGTTCTCCTTTAAAGGGAATGTGAGATGACGCTCTGATTGGTTTATTTCACGTTACGCCCAAACCACACCTATGAGTAATGAAGCTACTTCAGACCAACACATTTTAGATTTGCGTCGGCGTCCCGCCGGTATAATAGCAACAGCGCCCGAGATCCACCCACAAAGTTACTTGCGTTTCGCGTTTGATACTTGCGTTTCAGATCGTTAAAATAGGGCCCAAAGAGTCAAACTGCGCAACTAAATGAAACACTGATCACCATAATGGTGACATTTTCAATAAAACATCAATATCTAAACCTCTGTTAATTCTCAATAAGAACCTCAGCAGATGAAAGTCAGAAATAAAGTCAAGCTGGTTATTAATAAGTAAAGCTGGTAATGCTGTTAGTGGAGTTGTTTGATCCTCCTCTGCTGAGATCTTGAGAGATTTAATGTCTTCTTTTATCTTCAGTTGATTTCATCTAAGACTGTGGCTAAAGTCAGTTGTAGTTCTTGTGTTTGTCATGTCTTGTTTAATGTCTCAGTCATGTGATTCCCTGTTTTAGTCATGTGACCCTGCCATGTGTTCTCTTTTAAGTGTCATGTTCTTATTGGTTCATTGTATCATTGTGCACAGGTGTCGCTTGTCTTGTCATTAGTCCTTGTATATTTCAGCCCTCATGAAAAAAAAAAAAAAAAAAAAAAAAAAAAAAAAATATCCAAGATGGCGCCGCGGATGGCTGCCTCGGTGTGGAGCTCTCCAGTTATTGTGTTGTTTTTGTTGGTTTGTTCTGCGTTTAGTCATTCTTTTCCTATCAGTTTCACCAAAGACGAACTACTGGACATTAGGAAACACACACCAGACAACTTTTTTACAGATTTTGATTACTCAGACGTTTTACTGGACATTCTCGTCGGAGGGGCAGCGGTGTTGTTCAAACGCGCGGTCAGACGCAAACGCGGGAAGCGCGCTGGCGCGCTGGTTAAACTCCGCGAGCGCGGCCTCCGTACTGCACTCCCCAGTATTCATCTTGCGAATCTCCGATCTCTTCCTAACAAAATGGACGAACTTCTTCTCCTCACCCGCACTAACAAGGATTTTTTAAACTCCGCTGCTCTGTGCTTCACTGAAACCTGGCTGAGTGAAGCCATACCGGACAACGCACTACATCTGCCGGGCTTTCAGCTGTTCCGAGCGGATCGCATCGCGGAACTAACGGGGAAAACGAGAGGTGGTGGATTGTGTTTCTACATTAACGAAAGTTGGTGTTCAGATGTAACAACACTGAAGAAGATGTGCTCTCCTAATTTAGAGGCACATTTCATAAACTGTAAACCTTTCTACTCGCCGCGGGAGTTTTCCTCATTCATTCTCGCGAATGTTTACATTCCTCCAGACGCGTGTGTGAGCGCGGCGATACAACAGCTGGCTGAACATATAGCTGAAATGGAACAAAGGTACCCAGACTCTCTTTTAATCATTCTTGGGGATTTTAACAAAGCAAATCTCTCCCGTGAACTGCCAAAATACAGACAGCATGTTACATGTCCTACCAGAGACAGTAATATATTGGACCACTGTTACACCACGATAAAGAATGCGTATCACTCCGTCCCACGGGCAGCTTTGGGGCTCTCTGATCATTGTTTGGTTCATCTTATACCGACCTACAGGCAGAAACTGAAATCAGCTAAACCTGTAATAAGGACTGTAAAAAGATGGACCAACGAAGCAGAGCAGGATCTACAGGCCTGCTTCGATTGCACTGATTGGACTGTTTTTGAAGCTGCAGCCACCGATCTGGATGAGCTCACAGATACTGTAACATCATATATCAGTTTCTGTGAGGATACATGCATTCCTACCAGGACATTCTTATCATTCACTAATGATAAACCATGGTTTACTGGGAAACTCAAACAGCTTCGTCATGCCAAAGAGGATGCTTACAGAAGTGGGGATAAAATCTTGTATAACCAGGCCAGAAACAGACTGACAAAGGAGATCAGAGTTGCTAAAAGAAGCTACTCTGAAAAGCTGAAAAACCAGTTTTCAGCCAACGACCCGGCATCAGTCTGGAGAGGCCTGAGGAACATCACCAACTACAAATCACCATCCCCCCGATCTGTGGAGAATCAACAACTGGCTGACACTCTCAATGCATTCTATTGCAGGTTTGAGAAGCCCAGACTCACACCTCACACCCGCTCTGATGTGCACTTCACACATCCACCATCACCTCCTGCAACCCCTCTCCTCCCCCCTTCTGCCATCCAACCTGAGCTTAAGGTCTGTGTGGAGGACGTGAGCCGAGTCTTCAAAAAACAGAAGACTAGGAAAGCTTCAGGCCCAGACGGCATCTCATCTGCTTGTCTAAAAGCCTGCGCTGACCAACTGGCCCCAGTCTTCACGCAGATCTTCAACAGATCATTGGAGCAGTGTGAAGTTCCCTGCTGCTTCAAACGCTCCACTATCATTCCGGTTCCCAAAAAACCTAAAATCACTGGACTTAATGACTACAGACCTGTCGCTCTCACGTCTGTGGTCATGAAGTCGTTTGAAAGACTGGTGTTGGCCTATCTGAAGGACATCACTGGACCCCTTCTGGATCCCTTTCAGTTTGCTTACAGAGCAAACAGGTCTGTGGATGATGCAGTCAACATGGGACTGCACTATATCCTGCAACATCTTGACAGACCTGGGACTTATGCACGGATCTTATTTGTGGACTTCAGTTCGGCCTTCAATACCATCATCCCTGATCTTCTCACAGCCAAACTGACTCAGCTCTCCATGCCATCCTCAATCTGTCAGTGGATCTCCAGCTTCCTGACAGACCGGCAGCAGCGAGTGAGACTGGGGAAGCTCACATCCAGGACCCTCACCATCAGCACTGGCGCCCCCCAAGGGTGCGTTCTCTCCCCACTGCTCTTCTCCCTGTACACTAATGACTGCACTTCTAAAGACCCCTCTGTCAAGCTCCTGAAATTTGCAGACGACACCACCGTCATCGGTCTCATCCAAAATGGTGACGAGTCTGCTTACAGACTGGGGGTTGAACAGCTGGCTGTCTGGTGCAGCTATAACAACCTTGAGCTGAACACGCTCAAAACAGTGGAGATGATTGTGGATTTCAGGAGAAAATCCCCAGCACTCCCCCCTCTCACCATCATGAACAGCACTGTGGAAGCAGTGGAGTCATTCAGGTTCCTGGGCTCTACCATCTCTCAGGACCTGAAGTGGGCAAATCACATTGACTCCATTGTGAAAAAGGCCCAGCAGAGACTGTACTTCCTTCGCCAGCTGAAGAAGTTCAATCTGCCACAGGAGCTGCTGATCCAGTTCTACTCAGCCGTCATATCGTCTGTTTTAAGCACTTCCATCACTGTCTGGTTTGGTTCAGCTACCAAATCGGACATCAGGAGACTACAACGGACAGTCCGGACAGCAGAGAGGATTATTGGTGCCCCCCTGCCAACCCTCCAGGACCTGTACTCTTCCAGAGTGAGGAAGAGAGCAGGTAAAATCATCACAGACTCCACTCACCCTGGACACCCCCTGTTTGAACTGTTACCGTCAGGACGGCGACACAGATCACTGGCCACAAGAACATCCAGGCACAGGAACAGTTTCTTTCCACAGGCCATTTCCCTTCTGAACACTTAACATGCCCCCCAAGGCATATGCCTGCAAGTGCAATACTCCCACTGTCTAGTGCAATATTCTCTTAACTCAGGTGATATTTATATTTATATTATTCATACTACTCAAAATACTGTAAATATGTTCATAATCTGTAACATGCACTAGACTCCCACTGTCTAGTGTAATATTCTCTAACTCAGGTGATATTTATATTTATATTATTCATACTTCTCAAATACTGTAAATATGTTCATAATCTGTAAATGTTTATTCAGACTAAACCCAACTGTGACCCCTTTTTTTTTACTTTTTATACTATTTTATTTTATTTTATTTTTTTATATATTTTACTCTTAGAATTTGTATTACTATGTTTCTTGTTGTATTTGTATTTGTATATGTGCACTGGAAGCTTCAGTACCAAGAAAAATTCCTTGTGGGTGCAAGCACACTTGGCAATAAAGCTCTTTCTGATTCTGATTCTGATTCTGATGTTTGCCTTGTTACTTTGACAAGTATTGTTACGTGTAACCACTTTTGGGAAGCGGCATGTCCATGTTCATGTTTCTGTTTTGAGTTCCATGCCATGCAAGCCTGAGTCTCTTCAAGTCATGCCATGCAAACCTGAGTCTCTTCACGTCATGCCATGCAAACCTGAGTCTCTTCACGTCATGCCATGCAACCTGAGTCTACGGACAAGATGGCCACCGCACGTGTGTCTACTGAAGGGGTGGATTCTGGAATCAATATATAGCTAATCAATATTTTTCCTTCTAAATATCACATGAGTTGAAAGACTTCTCTAGGCTTATGAGATTTTACCTTGTTATAGAAGTTATCAGTCTGGTATTCTCTAATGTCTGAGCGGTGACTGAAGGGTCTAGCCCACGCCAGTAATGCAGTGACAGTGCTTGCTTATTTAGCCGGCTTCCAGAAATGAAATATGGACATGTTTTGTTTGAGAAAGGTCTTCAACATGTGTTAAAATATATAAGGGTCATTGGAACCAATAGTTTAAGGGACCATTTCTTTGTTAAAGTCTTACTTTCCAGTTAGATTAAAGTGTCCTCTCCTTGAGAGAAAGAACGTATTATCTTGATGTTTTGAGAAGGCTCTCCTATTTATAGTTAGAGCCTGGCCAAATCCAACCTTGAAGAAGCTGTGTGTTGGTGTGTGTGTGTGTGTCGGTGTGTGTGTTAGTCTTCTTGGTTACAGGAGATTGACTGAGTTCTGGACAGGCTGTCGCCCAACAACCCAAATCTGCGACCTGGAAGATCAAAACGTGCCTAACTTCAGGGTCCGAGTGTCTGCATAATCGATGGAGATGTGTCTCAGTCTATCTGTATATGTGTGGAAAATTACTGTTTATCTATTTCTTAGCTCCGGACGATGCGGCACTGATCATTATGGCCACGCCTATTTTGTGTGTGTGGGCAGCACATCGACTCCAACCCTTGAGCCGGCCGAGCCAGAGGCCCCTGGCTAAGATGGCGCCGTTCCAGAGTCTCGTCCCAGGATGGCCACAAGACTGGTTGCCCACTGAAGCTAAGCAGGGTTGAGCATGGTCAGTACCTGGATGGGAGATCTCCTGGGAAAACCAGGTTGCTGCTGGAAGAGGTGTTAGTGAGGCCAGCAGGGGGCGCTCCCCCTGTGGTCTGTGTGGGTCCTAACACCCCAGTATAGTGACGGGGACACTATACTGTCAAAGATCACCTTCCTTCGGATGAGACGTTAAACCGAGGTCCTGACTCTCTGTGTTTGCCCATTTGCCTTTGTCCATCATGGCCTCCTAATCATGCCTATACATACTGATTGGCTTCATCACTGTCTCCTCTCCACCAGTAAGCTGGTGTGTGGTGGGCATTCTGCCGTCGCATCATCCAGGTGGTGCTGCACATATGTGGTGGTTGAGGAGATTCCCCCCCTTCTATGTAAATCGCTTTGAGTGCCGAGAAAAGCACTACATAAATGTAATGAATTATTATAAATATTATTATTATTATTATTATTATTATTATGAGCTCACTGCAGGCCACGCCTCTATAGCTCCACCCAAGAACATTTTGGGG
>NC_138737.1:202500-212500 GCF_965113295.1 Leuciscus leuciscus
CCAGATTCCTGGTGTACCTGTACAGACACGCTCTCATCCGTCAGGACTCACAAACAATCATGCGGAATTATGACATACTAAGTCATATAATAATGAGATTTAAAAGTCAACATTATTAAATAAAAAGTCGAAATTAAATTCCTCAAGTGGCGGTCAAAAATGACAAGATCTTTTTTATTTCAATGAAATTATTGTACTATATTTGAGTTCAATAATGTTTTTATATAATATTTTGTAATTTTAGGGGATTTTACGGTACTAAATTATATTTATGGAATAGTTATGATCCATTTATTACCTGTTATTCACTTTTTGAGTCTTTTTTACAAGATTGAGTACATCTTGAATGTTTTAAATGCTTCACAGACTGAAGTGTGGTCTCTCTCTAAAGAACCAGATTATTGATGAAGTGGGAAGAAAAAGTGACATAAAAAAGTTATAGACAATTAAGTTTATTGTTAGGAAAAATGTACAAAAATACTATTTTCAATTTTAATATGAAATATATATATTCCAAAACACGTTTTGCTCTAAAACCGTGAGAAAATAAAAGCCATAAATCTAAACGAGTTATCTTCCAAATTTGAAGTTGATATCTGAGGAAACGAGCGTTCAGTGAGATGTTGATCACTGCAGTACCGAAAGCTTCCACTAGAACGCAGTACCGAACGCAGTACCGAACGCTTCCACTGGAACGCAGTACCGAATGCAGTACCGAACGCTTCCACTGGAACGCAGTACCGAATGCAGTACCGAAAGCTTCCACTAGAACGCAGTACCGAACGCAGTACCGAACGCTTCCACTGGAACGCAGTACCGAATGCAGTACCGAACGCAGTACCGAATGCAGTACCGAACGCTTCCACTGGAACGCAGTACCGAATGCAGTACCGAACGCAGTACCGAATGCAGTACCGAACGCTTCCACTGGAACGCAGTACCGAACGCAGTACCAAACGCTTCCACTGGAACGCAGTACCAAACGCTTCCACTGGAACGCAGTACCAAACGCTTCCACTGGAACGCAGTACCAAACGCTTCCACTGGAACGCAGTACCGAACGCAGTACCGAACGCAGTACCGAACGCAGTACCGAATGCAGTACCGAACGCAGTACCGAACGCTTGCACAGGAACGCAGTACCGAACGCAGTACCAAACGCTTCCACTGGAACGCAGTACCAAACGCTTCCACTGGAACGCACTACCAAACGCTTCCACTGGAACGCAGTACCGAACGCAGTACCGAACGCAGTACCGAATGCAGTACCGAACGCAGTAACAAACGCTTCCACTGGAACGCAGTACCAAACGCTTCCACTGGAACGCACTACCAAACGCTTCCACTGGAACGCAGTACCGAACGCAGTACCGAACGCTTCCACTGGAACGCAGTACCGAACGCTTCCACTAGAGGAACTTCCATTCCCGGCCGTTTCCAATCCGCTCAAGTGTGACGGTCTTTTTCAGGATCATTTAAACTTTTTGAATCATATCCATGATTTTTTTATGTGTTAAAACCTTTACCAAGTTTCATATCATTCTGATGAAGTAAAAAAAAAAACTCTTATGATTTAGCGCATCATAGTTATGACTTTTTGTATCATCATTTCGACTTTTGTCATAATTATTATGATTTACAAAAGCATGAATATTTCTTCTCTGGCAGAAATTGGCTTCCATAAAAATTTTTCTTTTGTATTTCCATCCTATACGAGTTGATTTTGGGGATTAATGATGATTTATTAATAAAATCACAGTTTGTTGTTGCTGCTAGAGAATGAATGAACCCTCACACACTGCTTTGCTACTCCTTACGCATATTGATTTCAGTAAATTGAGTGAATGAGATAAACAGAACAGTTTGTGTGGAACAGTCTAGAGAGATTAGTTCCATGTGTCGGGAATGTGTGTTTTTCTGCTGGAACATTTGATGGAACGAGAGCAGCGGGTGTGCGCCTGGAGCCGCGCTCTGATTGGCCAGCGTCATCCCCGCCCCTGAAGCGAAGCCCCGCCCCCTTAAAGCATCAACTCGAGCAATAAAATCATCATTCGAGACCCAATAATTCTCTAAACAAAAGAACATTATTTGTGGGATAATTGGTGTAAAAGTCGACTAATTCAAATCTAATTCTCTGTTTGTGTTTACATCTGATGCTTAGAGAAGTTTACAACATAAAATTAACATTTTATCTTTATGTTAATTTCATTGGCACTTTTCAGTTGTGTTTATATATATATGTATGTATAAACCTGTTGATTGTACGCCTAAATGCGTAATATTAGCAGAGTATAGCAAAAGAACTGCCTAAACATTATTTAGTAATAAATTACAAGTAATATCGTTAATAATATAATAATAATAATTACCTGTACTGGTCAAATTTGGCGAATTTCATCCAATCCTGAGGGTTACTTTCATACGCTTCCATGATGCTCTGCACTTCCTCCACATTAACAGAGTCATTTTCAAAAATCTTGTGCAGAGTTTTAATCAGATCGTCCAGAGTTTCTGGCTTGATTACTTCAGTCTGCTCCATCTTAGCGGGTCTTCTGCGGCGCGAGTCTCACGGAGGAGTTTTTATATCGAGGTTTAATGGACTGAACCACTGCGAGAGAGAGGGGGGTCCGCGGATCTGAACTACAGCTTTACTGCACTAATCGTCTGTAAACACGCACTCTCGGCCATGAGGGAGATGTAGATACACCATCAGTACTTTAACAAACCAACATATGAGAGCAAATAAATATATTTTTGTTTCTTTATCAATCTTTACCAATGTCCCCCCCCCCTTTTACAGTTTGGATCGACACGCTTTTTTATTCAGTAAGCTGAACTTTCTTCAAATTATGTTATTGCAGTAACTTCATATTTACCGGTAGTTATATCTCTAAATTGGAACCTTCACACATACAGTAAAAAGATAAAAGCGTCATAGCAGTGAATCGTTTTTTTTTTTTTTTATGGAAAAGGCCAGATTTGTCCACGTCCCAATATAGTGCAGGAATAATAATGCTGATTCTTTAGAGATGTTCTAAAGTCTTTAATAGAGAGGAAAACCAGCAGATGAACTGTCGGAAAATAAGAAGGAGAGAATATTTTAATTATTTGTTTGTTTTAAAACTACAGAATGCTATTCTACTTTATAAAGTTTTCTCGTGTGCTAGACTGTTCTCATATATCTGTGTGATCTTGCGCCATCATGTGGCCGATCATGAGCAGTCAGGGTTATTTACAGTAGGGTTAGGCGGACTGGGGGTTATATACAGTAGGGTTAGGCGGACTGGGGGTTATATACAGTAGGGTTAGGCGGACTGGGGGTTATTTACAGTAGGGTTAGGCGGGCTGGGGGTTATTTACAGTAGGGTTAGGTGGACTGGGGTCCTGGGCTTGAGTTTAGGCCCTACTTACGCTACAGACATCATTATGGAGTGGCACAAATTACATCAAAATTCAAATATGCTCTGAGGATCTTAGAACAATTAATATGCAACATGCCTATAGTCAAAGTTTAGTGGTAGGCTAATATTAAATAGTCATTATAATACAATATATAATACAATATAATGCAGGGTGTGCTCTCTCGGTTGAGAGAAGATCAAAACTCTAATAATAAAGCAGAGAGAAAACAGTATTTGTAAACTCATTGTCATCGGTCCTCTAATGTCAGATTCTTACATTTAGTCTACAAACTCCATCAGAATGCACAGACGCGGTGTATGACTGTTATAACCAAATAAAAGGAAGTCGGTATCAATAAAATCCATTTTTGGATTGATACTGTCTAGATATGGCATGTATGGATTTAAACAGCAAATTATAATTGCATAAATTATGTAAAGAGATTAATGTTTAAAATGTAAAAAAAACTTTAATGTGGAAATATGAAATGATTGAGAATATTTTTTTTAATAAGTCTACTCTTTAACTGTGAAACTAACCCCGCCAGTAGGTGGCAGCAGATCTCCATCTTCATGAGGGCGTTTAATCCTTTATTCAACAGATTCGCTCAAATATCCTAATTCCTTTAATCTCGCTGACGACTGTATTTATGAATGGGTCGCCTAATGAATAATTTACTCTGATGCTGTCAGAACTGCAGATATTATGAGGAACAGAACACGTGTTGCTCGGAGGCGCAGCGGTTCTGCTGTTTGTTCTTTGACGAGCAAACACAGAATTTATCTATAAAAGTTACTCAGTAACTTTATTGAACTTTTGTATAAATGTCACATTTGCGATAAAAAATGTATGGAAATGATCATTCTCTGTAAAGCAATGAGACGTGAACATGTAAATGTGCCTCTTCTGGACTAAAAGCCTAATTGAAGTAAAAGTAGACGATCGTAACGGAGCAGATGCGGATCAACACGCGTGTTACGAGACAAGAAGCTTGAGGATCCAAATGCAGTTTATTAGAGTAATCCAGGCAAGGGTCACACACAGGCAGGCAGTCCATACAAACACATCCAGAGGGTTAGACAGGAACGGGAAAACCAGGACACAGGCAGATATCAGGAACCAGGAACATGGACATCAGTGGAAACGCTTAGAAATGCAGTGTAACAACATACAGAACTTCACAGTGAGTGACAGGATGACCCAGGCTTATATGGGCTGAGCTAAACAAGATGATGAGACACGGGTGGATGCTATCCGGGATGATGAGTCCGGCAGTGAGTTATGGGGACTGTAGATGTGAGTGAATCATGATAGTGATCCCCTCTGCGCCCTCTGGTGGCTCTCATGATGGTGGTGTGGTGCGCCCTCTGGTGGCTCTCATGATAGTGGTGTGGTGCGCCCTCTGGTGGCTCTCATGATAGTGGTGTGGTGCGCCCTCTGGTGGCTCTCATGATAGTGATGTGGAGCGCCCTCTGGTGGCTCTCATGATAGTGGTGTGGTGCGCCCTCTGGTGGCTCTCATGATAGTGGTGTGGTGCGCCCTCTGGTAGCTCTCATGATAGTGATGTGGTGCGCCCTCTGGTGGCTCTCATGATAGACTCGCTTATATTAGTCCTAATTTGTAAGTCGCTTTGGATAAAAGCGTCTGCTAAATGACTAAATGTAAAAATGTAAATGTATAGTGGTGTGGTGCGCCCTCTGGTGGCTCTCATGATAGTGGTGTGGTGCGCCCTCTGGTGGCTCTCATGATAGTGATGTGGTGCGCCCTCTGGTGGCTCTCATGATAGACTCGCTTATATTAGTCCTAATTTGTAAGTCGCTTTGGATAAAAGCGTCTGCTAAATGACTAAATGTAAAAATGTAAATGTATAGTGGTGTGGTGCGCCCTCTGGTGTCTCTCATGATAGTGGTGTGGTGCGCCCTCTGGTGGCTCTCATGATAGTGATGTGGTGCGCCCTCTGGTGGCTCTCATGATAGTGGTGTGGTGCGCCCTCTGGTGGCTCTCATGATAGTGATGTGGTGCACCCTCTGGTGGCTCTCATGATAGTGGTGTGGTGCGCCCTCTGGTGGCTCTCATGATAGTGGTGTGGTGCGCCCTCTGGTGGCTCTCATGATAGTGATGTGGTGCGCCCTCTGGTGGCTCTCATGATAGTGATGTGGAGCACCCTCTGGTGGCTCTCATGATAGTGATGTGGAGCGCCCTCTGGTGGCTCTCATGGTGCGCCCTCTGGTGGCTCTCATGATAGTGATGTGGTGCGCCCTCTGGTGGCTCTCATGATAGTGATGTGGAGCGCCCTCTGGTGGCTCTCATGATAGTGATGTGGAGCGCCCTCTGGTGGCTCTCACTCCAGCTGATGACCTGCAAAAAAGGTTTTGTGTCGTACGCACAAAAAAGGCGGACGACAGCCCAGTTCCGACGCATAAGTTGTGATTTATAAAAACAAACTTGACGGGAAAATGTGCGCTCCTGCACACAGTGTCTTTTTGGTCACTTTTAGACAGAAAATCGAAAGAAAATTAAACATATACAGAAAGATAATACAAATATACTTTCCCTCACCAAGCCTATCACTGGAAGCAAATATCCATCCCTTCTTAAATGTCCGCGTCAGCGAGCGCCGCTGGGCCGTTTAGTGAAACTGACGCAAATAACAGTTTAAATAAATAAAATAATGATTTAAACTATGTTTTACTTCTGATATAAACATTTAGATTAAAAATGCCATTCAAATTAATGGACTTAAACACTTAAACATGAAATCATTACTGAGAAGTTACAAACATTTTTATATTCAAATTCAATCAATAGAAATATTTGTAGTGGATGCGATGCTTCTGAACACTTCCTGTGGCGTGCTGTACGTGTTTTAACCACTGAGATAATTGCTAATCATGATAAATAATACCAGATATTCTGGGTAAATAGTTTTGTGTGCAAGGTGCAAATAATGCCCAAGGCCTATCTATCTGTTTCCATTAAAAATATAAATCAATTAAAAATACAATTCGGCCAGTGGAAAAGATTGAGAAAAACTTTTCTGTAATGTATTTTACACTATTTGATTTATGTATTCAAAAACAAGGCAAGGATAGGCTACTACATGATTTTTATTAATGTAATGTGTCTTGTACCGTTAAACGTTATCACGTGGATGAATAATCATATGCAAATGATATGCAGATGAGGATCTGCACAGTAAAACAAAGCGTTGTAAGCTCCACATATGGTTATTTCGGGGTGGAGATGCACATGCGCACAATCTTCCGCTGACTGGGATTATAAAGTGAATTCTGCGCAGGTTCTGGCGTACGAACGGGTTTATAAATCTGAATATTTTTTGGCGTGCGCCATTTTTGGCTTTCGGGCGCACGTACACTTTTAGTAAGGTTCCTACGCACAGTTTTATAAAAGAGACCCCAGATCAGCAAAACTGCACTTTTCCAAACATTAGGGTTGTTATCACAACTCACAATAAGTGTTTCATTCACATCCACTGTGTTGTGTGTCAGGAAATTTGTCAGGTCATTATTTTGTCATTTGTTAAAAGTTCATAAATCAAAAAAACAAAAACAAAAGTTTAATTCACAGTCAAGTCATCTTCATTTATATAGCGCTTTTAACAATATAGATTGTTTTAAATAACTGCCTTTCATAATGCCATTACTATCAAACTTTTCATTTGCATCTCTTTTTGTTCAGTTTAATACATTTGTCTATTATTTAATGCAACTAAACTCCACATTATGGTGACAAAACGTCCTTAATAAGATGCAACATCTGAAATCTTTGTCCTTATGGGGACGTTTTTTGCCACATTACTGTATAAAGACCATCACAGCTTTAGCTAACACAGATACTGTTACACACATTATGGGTTCAGTTACCTGAGTTACCTGAGTTACCTGAGTTACCTGAGTTTCCTGAGTTTCCTGAGTTACCTGAGTTACCTGAGTTTCCTGAGTTACCTGAGTTTCCTGAGTTACCTGAGTTATCTGAGTTACCTGAGTTACCTGAGTTGAGTTACCTGAGTTACCGGAGTTACCTGAGTTTCCTGAGTTACCTGAGTTACCTGAGTCTCCTGAGTTTCCTGAGTTTCCTGAGTTTCCTGAGTTACCTGAGTTATCTGAGTTACCTGAGTTACCTGAGTTGAGTTACCTGAGTTACCGGAGTTACCTGAGTTTCCTGAGTTACCTGAGTTACCTGAGTCTCCTGAGTTTCCTGAGTTTCCTGAGTTACCTGAGTTATCTGAGTTACCTGAGTTACCTGAGTTGAGTTACCTGAGTTACCGGAGTTACCTGAGTTTCCTGAGTTACCTGAGTTTCCTGAGTTTCCTGAGTTACCTGAGTTTCCTGAGTTTCCTGAGTTTCCTGAGTTGAGTTACCTGAGTTTCCTGAGTTTAGTTACCTGAGTTACCTGAGTTTCCTTAGTTACCTGAGTTACCTGAGTTACCTGAGTTACCTGAGTTTCCTGAGTTGAGTTACCTGAGTTACCTGAGTTTCCTTAGTTACCTGAGTTACCTGAGTTTCCTGAGTTACCTGAGTTTCCTGAGTTTCCTGAGTTACCTGAGTTTCCTGAGTTACCTGAGTTTCCTGAGTTTCCTGAGTTACCTGAGTTTCCTGAGTTACCTGAGTTACCTGAGTTGAGTTACCTGAGTTACCTGAGTTGAGTTACCTGAGTTACCTGAGTTACCTGAGTCTCCTGAGTTACCTGAGTTTCCTGAGTTACCTGAGTGACCTGAGTTACCTGAGTTGAGTTACCTGAGTTACCTGAGTTTCCTGAGTTACCTGAGTTACCTGGGTTTCCTGAGTTACCTGAGTTTCCTGAGTAACCTGAGTTGAGTTACCTGAGTTACCTGAGTTTCCTGAGTTTCCTGAGTCTCCTGAGTTTCCTGAGTTACCTGAGTTGAGTTACCTGAGTTTCCTGAGTCTCCTGAGTTTCCTGAGTTTCCTGAGTTACCTGAGTTACCTGAGTTACCTGAGTTACCTGAGTTTCCTGAGTTTCCTGAGTTGAGTTACCTGAGTTTCCTGAGTTACCTGAGTTTCCTGAGTTACCTGAGTTTCCTGAGTTACCTGAGTTGAGTTACCTGAGTTACCTGAGTTACCTGAGTTACCTGAGTTTCCTGGGTTACCTGAGTTGAGTTACCTGAGTTTCCTGAGTCTCCTGAGTTTCCTGAGTTACCTGAGTTTCCTGAGTTACCTGAGTTTCCTGAGTTACCTGAGTTGAGTTACCTGAGTTACCTGATTTACCTGAGTTACCTGAGTTACCTGAGTTTCCTGAGTTACCTGAGTTGAGTTACCTGAGTTTCCTGAGTCTCCTGAGTTACCTGAGTTTCCTGAGTCTCCTGAGTTTCCTGAGTCTCCTGAGTTTCCTGAGTTACCTGAGTTGAGTTACCTGAGTTTCCTGAGTTACCTGAGTTTCCTGAGTTACCTGAGTTTCCTGAGTTACCTGAGTTTCCTGAGTTACCTGAGTTTCCTGAGTTACCTGAGTTGAGTTACCTGAGTTACCTGAGTTACCTGAGTTACCTGAGTTTCCTGAGTTACCTGAGTTGAGTTACCTGAGTTTCCTGAGTCTCCTGAGTTTCCTGAGTTTCCTGAGTTACCTGAGTTACCTGAGTTACCTGAGTTTCCTGAGTTTCCTGAGTTTCCTGAGTTGAGTTACCTGAGTTTCCTGAGTTACCTGAGTTTCCTGAGTTACCTGAGTTTCCTGAGTTACCTGAGTTTCCTGAGTTACCTGAGTTGAGTTACCTGAGTTACCTGAGTTACCTGAGTTACCTGAGTTTCCTGAGTTACCTGAGTTGAGTTACCTGAGTTTCCTGAGTCTCCTGAGTTTCCTGAGTTACCTGAGTCTCCTGAGTTTCCTGAGTTACCTGAGTTAGGTGATGTAAGTGTATTATCTGATGTGGCATCTGTAGCTGTACTGTAATCTCTCCAACAAGGTGATGTGAAACATGTATGTGGTGGAAATATACCAAAAGCAAATAAAAAAACCTGTAAAGGGTAAAATATTATAGATTATAAAATATTATTATTATTATTATTATTAATCTTATTTTGCACTAAAGAGTGTCTGAAGTTCTAAAAATGTCGCCAAAAGTCAAAGTCTAGAGTTATTTCTTTATTATTTTACTGTGAACACATGGATAGGTCAGGGTTAGGGTTAGGCTTAGGGTTAAGGCCAATTTATACTTCTGCGTCGGGTGCGCGTAGAAGGTACGGCGTAGCATACGCATTGACGTGTACCATACGTCGTACCCTTCGCCGTACCCTGACGCGCACCTCCTCAAAAATGTAACTACGCGTCGCGGCGACGCGGACCGCAAGATCTGTGATTGGTCGGCTGGATAGCATCGCGTTTCCTCCTACGCATTTCCGGAATGATCTTCTGCACTCTGCACCGGCCGCCCGCCATTTTTAAATTCCGAAGATCAGTGAAGAGCCATGGAAACAGACCAAGTGACCGAGAGATTGCTTGAAGAAGTGCGGAAATACAGCCATCTGTATGACTCCTTCAGTCGCCATTGCTCGTAGAAACCTAAACTCAAAACAGCCGCGAGGAATGTAAACACAGTGGAACTGGAACATTAAAACCCACCCGCGCC
>NC_138737.1:217500-220000 GCF_965113295.1 Leuciscus leuciscus
CTGTTCTGTTATTGCCGGAGTTTCTGAAGCTCGTGTAAAGGCTCCGCCCTCTTCTGAACGGAGGCGGAGCAATAGCTCATTTGCATTTAAAGGTACACACACAAAAAGGATCAAATTTGACAAGCTATAATAAATGATTCAGGGGATTTTGAGCTGAAATTTCACAGACACACTCTGGGGACACCGTAGATTTATAATACATCATGTGAAAAGGGGCATAATATGTCACCTTTAAATCAACTTTACAGAATTAAACATGGAAATAGTGTCAGCATCTCTTTAGATCTGCTGTAAAGCCTGTTACTGTAATCTCCTATTATCACTGTAAAGCCGCTGTGAAACGGTCTGTGTTGTGAAAGCGCTGTATAAATGAACGTGATGTCACTTCCTGCAGGTTCACAACATCCTGGCTGAGATGGTGATGGGGGGGATGGTGCTGGAGACCAACATGAGCGAAATCATCACGCAGGCGGAAGCGCAAACCAAGATGGAGAAATCTGAGGTGAGGCGACTCGTGTCAGTCCGTGCACAGGCATGTGTGTGTGTGTGTGTGTGTGTGTGTGTGTGTGTGTGGAACGCATGTCCCAGAATGCCGTTCTGTGATGCCTTGGTCCTGAGCGTCTGCTGCTGCTGAACTGAAGACTGTGGGATTCCTTGCTTTTCCCATCGAGAGGAAACAAACAGAACTGCGTTGCATCATCTCACGAGACTCTGATCATCTTCATCTCACACACACACACACACACATCAAACCACGAGAGAAGCAGCGTGTGTGTGTGTCAGGGAAATCAGGATGTGTATCTGTGCTCGTTTCTAACGCTGCGTTTATCCTGATGTTATTCAGCCATATTTCAAACTCAATTCATGCATCGATTAAGATTTATTTAAGATATTTAACAAATTAAAATGCAGAACATGACGGACATCATACAAACAATCCAGATGTTCACACTGCTAACAGCTTTAAAGAGGATCTGTTGTGCTTTCCTCATCTTCATCTGTGTTTAGTGTGTATGTTTGATCATGAAGAAGCTCCAGCTCTTCTCTATATCAGTGTCAGTGTTCCTGAACTCCTGAAACGCCTCCATTAGTCTTGAGTTTCTTCCGGGAACGAACACGTCACAATATTCCTCATTCTAATAATTAATACGCAGAATAAAGGGGCGGGGCCTGGTTGAGTTAGTCAGTAGTGTGTTAAACTGGCGGTTATGGTAATTAGGGGCGGGACATTTCCCAAACACACTCGAAGCGCTCGACCAATCACAACACACTGCTCCAGCCGACCAATCAGAGCACAGTGTGCTTTACAGAAGGAGGGGCTTCATAGAGACAGGAAGTAAACAGAGCGTTACTGACAGACTGGGAAGAGAGGAGCCGCAACAATGGAGAATATGAGGAGAATAATCAACATTCAAGCAGGAAAACCTGTTCTAGTAGAGCCTGAAACATCATCAGGGCATGATAGGTCCTCTTTAATGCTTAGATGTACTGTGATCTGACAGATAAAGACCCACCGCAGACCAGCATGACTCTGTCTCTGTGGAGCTGATGGAGTGTGTGTGTGTGTGTGTGTGGTGGGTCTCAGCTCTTGTGTGTGTGTGTGTGTGTGTGAAGTGTGTTGATCTGCTGTAACTGTGTCTCTTCACTCTTTCCTGACTGTCTCCAGCTCTTTGCGTTTCTCTCTTTCTGCAGACGTTTATCTTTCAGTGTCCCAGACAGGACAGGTAGACACAGGTAGGGCTGAACGCCACTCTCAATGACACTCACACTGAGGACACACACCCCCTGCGTAACACACACACACAACACGCACACACACACACACACACAACAAACACTCGGACTGATCAGAACCGGCTCGGATCCAACAGATGTTCACACACACACTCCCGGTCAACCGTTTGGGATCGGAAGATTATTAATGTTTTTAAAGGAAGTCTCTTCTGCTCACCAAGGCTGCGTTTATTTCATTCAAAAAATAAAAAACTCTAATATTGTTAAATATTATTACAATTTAATATTCTAACTTTACTATATATTCACATAGAGAACAGCTGATTTACATTATAATAATATTTCACAATATTACTGTTTTGTTTGTATTTTTCATCACATAAACGCAGCCTTGGTGAGCAGAAGACATTAATAATCTTCCGATCCCAAACGGTTGACTGGGAGTGTGTGTGAAGAACTCCGGATTCTCCCAGTACTGGGTCCGGCGGGAGTGTGTGTGTGTGTGAAGAACTCCGGCTCCTCCCAGTATCGGGTCCGGCGGGAGTGTGTGTGTGTGAAGAACTCCGGCTCCTCCCAGTATCGGGTCCGGCGGGAGTGTGTGTGTGTGAACTCCGGCTCTTCCAGTATCGGGTCCGGCGGGAGTGTGTGTGTGTGTGTGAACTCCGGCTCCTCCCAGTATCGTGTCCGGCGGGAGTGTGTGTCCTCAGGATCTCAGGCTAGAATAGAGCAGGTCTGTGTGAGTGTGTGTGTGAGTGTGTGTGAGTCT
>NC_138737.1:222500-247500 GCF_965113295.1 Leuciscus leuciscus
ACTCGAGTTTACTCAGATTTAATACCTTTCATAAACACTATGTCTTTATTGTGGATAGTTATTAATACACACATGGTGACTCAGACCTCTTTTCATTTACTTCATTTACTTATCAAGATAAAGAAGACATTTCTAGATTCTAGTTTTAAACAGACGCTGGTTTTGATAAACCACATGTGAAATAAGATAAAATAATAAAAGATATTTGCTTGTTAATGTAATTATTCTCTAGTTAATTTTTCACGGAAAGTAAACACAATACTGTAGTAATTATGGTATGGTTGCCATGGGGACTTTTGCGCATCAGTTTCTCTAGTATGTTCCTAGGACAGCGTTTAATTACAAATTCCCCTCTCATCACCACACACACACACACACACACACACACACACACACACACACACACACACACACACACACACACACACACACACACACACACACACACACACACACACACACACACACACACACACACACGGTTCCCTATCAAGGCTACGGAACTCGACATTACGGATGTCGTATACGGGAACTCCTCTCATCCTTCACTTCCGCTGAAATCTTATAGGCTAACGCCAGCAGAGCTGGCCAATTGACGCAAATATGCAAATACTGAAACACCGTTGCAGTTATAATGCAAGTGCAGCGCCAATTCCCTCCAGAATCTCTCTCTTCACGCTTAAATCGTGTGCTAGAAGCTGATACTACAAACTTGGATTATTCGCCGTCGTTGAAGTTGCGTCGGAGATACTCGCACTGTCTCCTGCATCCGATGGCAACTACTTGCAACTTATGCTCGGGCCCCATCGCCCCCACCGACACGCACCTGTTCTGCATCGCGTGCTTGGGGCTGGCCCATGCTGAGTCAGCCCTCGGGGACGGAGGGTCCTGCGACCACTGCGCGGATTTATCCCTTCGAGCCCTCAGAGCCAGGAGGGAGGAAGCTCGCGCAGCAGCGGGGATTGGGCCTACCGCCGCCTCTGAGCCGCTGGTAGCCCCCCCCAACCGCAGAGTCGAGGTTCGCTCCCCGGTGAGCTTCCCCGACCCCACCTTTCATCCCCCTCACGACGTCGCTGACTTCGTTTCCTTCGGGGTGAGTGAGGGGGACGACTCCATGTCGCTGTCGGCTTCCGAGAACGACTGGGGTGCAGAGCAGGCCGCACCGCTGGCGGCCGCGGAGCAGGACACCCCTGCGGACCTGCAGGACGAGCTCTTCCGCGTCCTCTCTAAGGCCGTCGAGGAGCTGGACCTCGACTGGAAAGCTCCTGATGAACCATCAAAGAGCAAATTGGATACGTGGTTCCTACAATCGAGCCGCCGTCAGGCCGCTTCGAAAAGGGGAACACCGTTTTTTCCCGACGTGCATGAGCACGTGGTGAAGTCGTGGGCGGCCCCGCAATCGGCGCGCACCCTCACTTCCACCCAGGCTATGTTTGCCCCCGTGGACGAGGCGGGGGACCACGGCTACCTCACCATCCCCCCCGTCGAGGAGACCGTCGCCGCTCATCTCTGCCCGTCGGCTCCCGCCCTGGGCTCGGACCGCAGCCTGCCGTCCCGAGCCTGCAGATTTACGGCCCACCAGGCCAACAAAGCCTTCGGTGCCGCGGGGGAGGCGGTATCCGCGCTGCATGCTATGGCCCTTCTCCAAGTGCTCCAGGCAAAGCAGCTGAAGTCTCTGGATGGCGCCGCCTCTCTTGACGCTGACGCCATCCGAGATCTCCGTTCGGCCACGGACCTCGCGCTCCTGGCCACGAAGCGCTCGGCCCAGGCGATCGGCCGTTCTATGGGCTTCCTCGTGGTCCTCCACAGGCATCTGTGGCTCACCCTGTCAGACGTGCAGGAAGCCGACAGGAAGACGCTCCTGAATGCGCCCATTTCCCCTGCAGGCCTGTTCGGAGACGCCATGGAGAAAGTAACCGAGCGTTACTCTGAGACGCAGAAAAAGGCCAAGGCTATGAGCCACGTCATTCCGCGAAGGGCGCCGCCGCCGCCGCCGCCGCAGCCGCGCTCTCGTTCGTCCTCAGCCTCAGGCCGCCAACCCCAGACTGCGGCCAGAAGACAGGCAGCACCCCGCCCGGGACAGGATGCCCGTAAGGGCCGCAGCGGTCAGTGGCAAGGGGCAGGTAACAGGAGGACGCAGAGGAGCCCGCGCAGAAAGCCCACCGCGTCCCCTGCCAGGCCCAAGCAGTCGTCCTGACCGCTCGGGCAAGAGGAGGAAAGAGCGTCAGGCCGGCCCCGCGTTCAAGCGGCGCGCTCTAGTGCACTTCGTCCCTCAGAGTTCTGCGAGCGACGCGTGCAGTTGTTCTGTGTTTGCAAATGTTGTGAATGTTGTTCAAATAAAGCAAATCACTACTTCACAAACAGAGCTTTTTTCTCCTCTTGCACCACACACTGTGTTACCCGCCCTGCCCTCGAGCAGCGCAGAGTCACGGTCAATAACTACCCCCAGCACTCACATAGCGGCCATGACCGCAGCGGCGATGACCGCAGGTTTAGATCAGCCCACGCTCAGTCGTTTCCAGGCAGCGTGGGAAGCTATTCCGGGCATTTCGCCGTGGGTGTTGAATATAATTCGGCGCGGGTACACACTTCAGTTCAAACGCAGACCACCCCGCTTTCGCGGCGTAATTCAGTCATTAACTTTGCCCCAAAACGCTCATGTGCTGAGGCAGGAAGTGTGCAGCTTGCTCGAGAAGAAGGCTATAGAACCAGTTCCCCCGAGCGAGCGGGACAGCGGGTTCTACAGCCGCTACTTCGTTGTGCCGAAGAAGGGAGGGGGTCTCCGCCCCATTCTGGATCTGAGACCTGTCAACAGAGCGCTTCACAAGCGCGCCTTCAGGATGACAACACTGAAGCAAATCCTGGCGCAAATTCGCCCCGGGGACTGGTTCGCTTCAGTGGATTTAAAGGACGCTTACTTTCACTTTCAGATAGTGAAGCGTCACAGACGATTCCTGAGGTTTGCGTTCGAGGATTCGGCGTACCAATATACGGTGCTTCCGTTTGGACTGGCCCTAGCCCCCCGAACGTTTTCAAAATGTGTAGACGCGGCACTCTCACCCCTCAGATCGAGCGGAATGCGCGTCTTGAACTATCTGGACGACTGGCTAGTTCTCGCTCAGTCGAGAGAAACGCTGGTCAGCCACGTGAATACCCTCCTTCGACACTTGGAGATGCTCGGGTTGAGGGTGAACGTCCAGAAAAGTGTGCTCACACCGAGCCGGACGATAACATTCCTGGGAGTGTGCTTGGATTCGGTGAGAATGAGAGCGCGCCTCTCCCCCGAGCGAGCGGAGGCTCTGAGTTCTTCTCTCAGTCTCTTCAGACCTGGCAGGCTCGTCCCGCTAAAAGAGTTTCAGAGGCTACTGGGACGGATGGCAGCGGCTTCCTCGGTGTGTCATCTGGGGCTGCTGCATATGAGACCGCTTCAACTCTGGCTGAAAGCGCGCGTTCCCCCGAGTGCGTGGTATTCTGGCCACAGGCGCGTTATGGTCACCAGCGGATGCGCCCGCGCCCTGGCCCCGTGGAGGAACCCAGATCTCTTCAGCTCAGGTGTCCCTATGGGCTTAGTGACGCGGCGAGTGGAGGTCCTGACGGACGCTTCATCCACCGGATGGGGAGCGGTCTGCTTGGGCAAGCCCGCCTCGGGTCGGTGGTCAGAGAAGCAGATGGAGTGGCACATAAATCGCTTGGAACTAGAAGCGGTCTCTCTAGCTCTAAAAACCTTCCGGTCTCAGCTGGAGCAGCGGCATGTGTTGATTCGGACAGACAACACTTCCGTGGTCTCGTACATAAATCGCCAAGGCGGTGTACATTCAAAAGCCCTATTCAGGCAGGCGGAATCCCTTCTGCTATGGGCGGACCGGTTTTTCCTCTCGGTGAGAGCGGCGCACATCCCCGGTGTTCTAAATCGCGGGGCGGATATGCTCTCGAGAAGCGGGATTCCCCAGGGGGAGTGGAGGCTTCACCCCGGGACGGTTCAGCTGATATGGAATCGTTTCGGCAGGGCGGAGGTCGACCTCTTTGCAACGAGCGAGAACGCGCACTGTCAGATGTTCTTCTCGCTGTCCCGTTCCCCCCGGGAGGTGGACGCGCTGACTGCGCGATGGCCGAGAGTCTGTCTCTATGCTTTTCCTCCGGTGAAAATTTTGCCCATGGTGTTGTGCAAAATCAGGGAGGAGAAGGCGGCGGTGACTCTGGTAGCCCCGAACTGGCCGAATCAGCCCTGGTTCGCGGATCTGGTAGAGTTACTAGCAGGGCAGCCATGGGAGATTCCGCTCAGGAAGGACCTTCTGTCTCAGGCGAGCGGAACGATCTGGCATCCCAGCCCCGCGCTGTGGAGCCTCCATGTGTGGCCGCTACAGGGTCGCTGAGCGGGCGGGACGCGCTGCACTCGCGGGTTTTGAATACCATCGCGGAGGCGCGAGCTCCGTCCACCAGGCGCCTGTATGCTCTGAAGTGGGGTGTTTTCTCTAAATGGTGTCAGGATGTCGGCATAGACCCAGCGGACTGTTCTGTGTCGGATATTCTACGCTTCCTTCAGTATAGGATGGACGAAGGGAGCCTGCCATCCACTCTGAAGGTTTATGTGGCCGCTATTGCCGCGTTTCACCCCCCTGTTGACGGGCAGTCTATCGGTAGACATGCGTCGGTGACACGGTTCCTCAAGGGAGCTAGGAGATTGTGCCCTGCACGGCCGCCTTCTGTGCCGCCGTGGGATTTAGCTTTGGTCTTGGAGGCTTTGTCACGACCGCCTTTCGAGCCCCTGGCCTCGATTGCCATTAAGGAACTATCGATTAAAACGGCTCTGCTTCTCGCTCTCGCCTCGGCGAAGCGGGTTGGGGATTTACAGGCTTTCTCTGTAAGTGAAGATTGTATTCGCTTTGGACCGGGAAACTGTAATGTTACTCTCAGACCGAGGCCGGGTTACGTTCCTAAGTCGCTCAATACCCCGTTCAGAGCGCAGATTGTTTCTCTGCCTGCCCTGTCCGCTGAGCCATCAACCTCTCAGGGTTCGGATGCTCAGAGTGCTATTTGCCCAGTCAGAGCGCTCCGAGAATACATTTCTCGCTCGGCAGCGTTTCGACAATCGGACCAGCTGTTTGTGTGCTTTGGTGGATGCAACAAGGGACGGGGGGTCTCAAAACAGAGGCTTGCTCACTGGATCGTGGACGCTATTGTTTTGGCTTATGATTGCCTGGGACAGGAATGTCCCCTGAACATCAAGGCCCATTCGACTAGGGCGATTGCCTCCTCGTGGGCTTGGACTAAGGGTATGTCTATTCAGGATTTATGTCTTGCGGCTGGCTGGTCTTCTCAGAACACGTTCGCCAGATTTTACAAGTTGGATTTACCCTCTGTAGCGTCTCGAGTGCTTTCGGTGAGTTGATCGCTTACACAGCATTAAGAGAGCTGCTCTGCGCTTTGCTCATGAGTTGTTCTGTGTGCTATTTGTGTGTTGTACTATTGTCACCGCTATGCGTTGGCTTTCTCTGTTGTTGTTGCCCTGTTGGTCTACAGTGCAACCATCCCCCAGATATACTGCTCGGGATATGCAAATTCCATATAGTGTTGGTAAGCTTGTGATTGGTCCCTTTGGACCTATCAGAGGTTAGAGGTTCGAGGTTCGCTATTTGTCAATCTCGGCCTATCAGGCGCTTGCACTCTGGGGGCGAGGTTTGTATTGGGTCTGTTCAATAGTTGCTGCCACGGCGGGATTCTATACAGTTCCCATATACGACATCCGTAATGTCGAGTTCCGTAGCCTTGATAGGGAACGTCTCCGGTTACTTTCGTAACCTCGGTTCCCTGAAAGGCAAGGAACGAGACATTACGCTCGCCGCCGTGTTCGCTATTATTTAGCGTTGTTCGATTCTGAAGGGAATTGGCGCTGCACTTGCATTATAACTGCAACGGTGTTTCAGTATTTGCATATTTGCGTCAATTGGCCAGCTCTGCTGGCGTTAGCCTATAAGATTTCAGCGGAAGTGAAGGATGAGAGGAGTTCCCGTATACGACATCCGTAATGTCTCGTTCCTTGCCTTTCAGGGAACCGAGGTTACGAAAGTAACCGGAGACGTTATTATATGTAACAATGTAACAAACCTCAGTGTAACTGTAGCGAGTTGCTGACGTGTATCCACGCGCTGACGTCACCGTCACGTGCCTGAGCGGCAGGAAGTGACTGTTGTTTCTGGACGCGAAAAGAAAGTAAACGAACGGATTTACGATGAGTTCAATAATCCCAGAGACACAGAGGTAAAACTATTCCTTTATTTCAATTCATGCGAAATTTGAACATGAATCATTACGATACTGACCGCCACTTTTCGCGGAAGCGTAAATCAATGTAAATGTGTCTGACAGAGATGATTTAACACTGATCAGCTGTCATTACAGTGTCTATCTATCTATCTATCTATCTATCTATCTATCTATCTATCTATCTATCTATCTATCTATCTATCTATCTATCTATCTATCTATCTATCTATCTATCTGTCTGTCTGTCTGTCTATCTGTCTCTATCTATCTATCTAGCTACCTACCTGTCTGTCTGTCTGTCTGTCTGTCTGTCTATCATTGCATCTGTACCTTATTCTTCATCTTCTTCTGATCTGCAGCATTAAAGCGGCTGTGATTCACATCAACTCCATCGACAGCAGCAAGTTTTCTAGACTCCTGTCTCGGATTCTGCAGAAGCTCCACCTGAAGGTGTGTGTGTGCAGGAGCGCTCCTTCAGTGAGGAAGAGGAGGAGAAGCTGATGATCGCTGTGTGTGTGTGTGTGTGTGTGTGTGTGTGTGTGTGTGCAGGAGCGCTCCTTCAGTGAGGAAGAGGAGGAGAAGCTGATGATCACTGTGTGTGTGTGTGTGTGTGTGTGCAGGAGCGGGCTCCTTCAGTGAGGAAGAGGAGGAGAAGCTGATGATCGCTGTGTGTGTGTGTGTGTGTGTGTGCAGGAGCGGGCTCCTTCAGTGAGGAAGAGGAGGAGAAGCTGATGATCGCTGTGTGTGTGTGTGTGTGTGTGTGTGTGTGTGTGTGTGTGTGTGTGCAGGAGCGGGCTCCTTCAGTGAGGAAGAGAAGCTGATGATCGCTGTTTGTGTGTGTGTGTGTGTGTGTGTGTGTGTGTGTGTGTGTGTGTGTGTGCAGGAGCGCTCCTTCAGTGAGGAAGAGGAGAAGCTGATGATCGCTGTGTGTGTGTGTGCAGGAGCGCTCCTTCAGTGAGGAAGAGGAGGAGAAGCTGATGATCGCTGTGTGTGTGTGTGTGTGTGTGTGTGCAGGAGCGCTCCTTCAGTGAGGAAGAGGAGGAGAAGCTGATGATCGCTGTGTGTGTGTGTGCAGGAGCGCTCCTTCAGTGAGGAAGAGGAGGAGAAGCTGATGATCGCTGTGTGTGTGTGTGTGTGTGTGTGCAGGAGCGCTCCTTCAGTGAGGAAGAGGAGGAGAAGCTGATGATCGCTGTGTGTGTGTGTGTGTGTGTGTGTGTGCAGGAGCGCTCCTTCAGTGAGGAAGAGGAGGAGAAGCTGATGATCGCTCTCTCTCTGGAGAAACAGACTCTTCAGCTGCTGCTGGAAAGCGTGTCCTTCATCCTCGAGCAGGTGCTGCACATTCTTACTCTTCATGCAATATTACAGTAATACAGCCTTCCAATCAACAACACAATCTACATGTGTTCTTCCTCCAAAAGCATTTCACTTCATATCCGTCATAATAGGGAAGAAAAGGCAAGTTTAAAGGGATAGTTCACCCGAAAATGAACATTAGCCCATGATTTACTCTCCCTTATCCTAGGTGTATATGACATTCTTCTTTCAGACGAACACAATCTGAGTTATATTAATAAATGTCCTGGCTCTTCCAAGCTTGATACTGGTTTTGAACATGAGTTGTGTGTCTGTGGTCCAGGCCGTGTATCACAGCGTTAAACCCCTGGCGCTCAGACAGCATCTGGAGAACATCAGCCTGGCACCGGAGAAAGCAGAAGTCTTCAGTCAGGTCTGGGCTTCAGCTGGGCCAGAAGTGCTGGAGAAGATCCGACACGGGATATTTGCCCCGGAGAAGGTCAGTTCTGCTCAGTTCTCCACAGTTCCCTTTCAGTCGAGAACATCAGACGTAGTCGACGCTAGGGAGCCAATTGTCTTCGAGCATGCGAGCACGAGAAAATACTATTTTGCGTGTGTGATTTGCATCACACACTCCGCCCTGCGGAGCGAGTATAAATACGGAAGTGGATGCACGCACTAGTTGCTTTTTGCTTCGGAGCCGTTCGATGGTGTCTGAAGAGTGTTCTGAGTATTTCTACAAGCGAGTGTGTCGGTGTTCTTCTGGAAAAGACTCTCCCAGTGCTGGTGGTTTCTACAGCGCGGTGCAGCGGTGGTCGCGAGCTTTGAGCTCTCAACTGCTGTTTTAACAGCAACAAAGTGCTTGTTTGTTTGTGTGTGGACGGTTGGTTGAGAGCGAGAAAGTGAGTGCTTCACTGTCTCAGTTCACAGAGACAAGTGTTGCCACGGTCATTCCCTGTGTGCTCCGGCACTGGTGACGGGTCCCATTTTCTAAAAGAGCAACACGGGTGTGAGTGCGTCTTTTTCAAGATGCCATTCCATCCCTGCGTTTCTGGGTGCGGTAAGGCTCTGTCCCCCTCTGACGTTCACGAAAGTTGTATCACGTGTCTGGGATTACAGCATGCTGAGGCAGCTTTGGTGGATGACTCATGTTCCCATTGCGGGAATATGACCATCTCGGCGTTGAGGTCGAGACTCGCCTTCATTCGCGAAGGTGCAGTCCCCATCCCCAGGCCCTGCTGTAGTGTTGCTTCTGGGTTACCTTCCCAGAGGAAACCTCGAGTGCCGTCTGGATTGGGTGACCTGAGGATTACGGTGAGTGGTAATCCGCCTGGCAAAGCCCCGTGGATCCCTCCCTCCCTCCTCTCTCACGCTGCAGCCGGTGGAGGCCTCTGATGAGCGCGCTGGTCCTCTGTAGTGGACCGACCAGCCTTCTCTTTCAGTGCCCTTCCAGAGGACAGGATGTCTGTCGCAACATCGGAAGGGGAGCTGGGCTCTGGAGAATCCGAGCCGGATCCAGAGATGTCAGCTATGCTGAAAAAGGCCGCAGAGGAGGTAGGGCTCGTGTGGAATGTACTACCGTGTCCCGAGCCGTCTCGGTTGGATAATTGGTTTCTCGGAGCGGGCCGGTCTGGTTCTCAGCCCGCCGCTCCGGTGCCATTCTTTCCTGAAGTGTATGAGGAGTTGACGAAGGCATGGATGGCACCTTTCTCTGCCAGAAACCGCCTGAGTAGCTCCTCCCCCCTCACTACCCTTGATGGAGGAGCGGCTAAGGGATATGAGGTGATCCCTCTGGTGGAGCGGTCAGTCGCAATGCAGCTGTGTCTGGCGACCACTGCCTCTTGGAGGGGGAATCCTCGTCTCCCCTCTTAGGCCTGTAAGTTCTCGTCCGCTCTGACGGGCAAGGCTTACAAAGCCTGTGGGCAAGCTGCTGCTTCTCTGCATGCCATGGCGCTCCTGCAGGTCCATCAGGCCCAGGCGCTCATGAACATGCACGAGGGTAGTCCAGACCGTGAGCTCATGGGTGAGCTCCGCACTGCTACCGATCTTGCCCTCCGGGGTACGAAGGTTGCAGCTAGCGCGATCGGTCTGGCGATGTCCACTCTTGTTGTCCAGGAACGCCATCTCTGGCTCAACCTGGCGGACAATGTTCGGTTCCTGGACGCTCCCATTTCGCAGGTTGGGTTATTCGGCGACGCGGTAGAGAGCTTTGCCCAGCAGTTTTCTGCCGCCCAGAAGCAGACGGAGGCCATCCGGCACATCCTGCCCCGACGGCCTGCTGCTGCCTCCACCCGGTCGTCGGTGGTAGGTCCACCTGCAGCTGCCTCCGCTCCCGCTGGACCACCGCAGCAGCCTCTAGGTCTCAGCGTGGAGCCGGCCGCAGAAGGGGCATCCCGTCCGCCTCAGGCGCTGCCAAGCCAGGTGGAAGCTCAAGTGACAGCGGAAACGCTGACCTGAGCGGACCACCCAGGGATGGAGGGTTGCTCTGGGAGATGGTCACCGATCCACTCCCTTCATCCGGTGGAGGGCCGGATGAAGCTTTTTTGTTTTATGTGCGTGTCTGTTCTGCCGCTGGCTCTCAAAAAAGCGGAGCCAGCGGTACCCACATATTCAAAGAAAGAGCAATTCTCTATTCCTGGGCCCCAAGAGGGCTAGTCTGTCGGTGTGTGACCCTGTAAGGCCTTACACCCCTCAGCCCCCCTCTTCTTCGCCAGCTGGCAGCTGGGTGTGTTTGAGGACCCGGTCATCCTCCTTCTCACACTTCCCCTGCCACCCAGTGGAGTCAGGTAAGTGTTTCACAGCACACTCAGATCCCGCTTCGGGCTGCCTTCTGGCCCCTCGAGCCGGATCCCTGTCCTCCACCTCGCTGCCCCACCTACCGTCTGTGGTTCCTGGCCCCTGGTCCGGTTTTGTCGAAGTCTAAAACGCTTCCAACCGATGCCCAGCCTGGCCTCATTCGGTACCTTCAGACCCGACTTGCGATTCATTTCGCTCGGCTTCCACCGGGCTCAGTGATATTCATCATACCTAGGTGTTGAGCAAGAGCTCCTGTCCTGTGTGTGTGCGCCGCAGTTCTACTGACGAAGGACGAGTGCTAGCCGTTCCCTCCAGCCGGTATGGAGTCTGGCTTTAGAGCCTGCACTTCATTGTACCCTTATTATGTGGTGGTTTACGACCATCTTGGTTCTGTGTCAACTAATACGGGCCCTTTTTCGAAAGCCACCGTTCACTTGTAAACACAGAGTTGCATTTTCAATGCCCCGTCCCCAAGCTTGGTCTGCAGTGTTCGACCTGAAAGACGTGTACTTCAGATCTCTATCCTTCCGCTCAATTCAATTCAATTCAAAGAACTTTATTTATCCGTTAGGAACTTCATTCGTGTTGAGCATCAATCAATGCGTGTACAGTTACACAAACACAGCACAATATACCACACACACACACACACACACACACACACACACCCACACACACACACACACACACACACACACATTACATACAGTTCCATTAAAATAATAATTAATAACTAAATCTTGAAAAGTACAATAAATACATGATAAATAAGCAGTGAACATTAAAAAGGTTTGTGTTAAAAATAGATAAATAAAGAGAAATAATCACCTACACATTGGTGGTTAAATTTATCGACCATTCATGTTTCTAATAGATGTGGGCACAAAACTTGTCATAGCTCTTTTGGTCCTAAATATGAGTGATCTGTATCTCTGGCCTGAAGGTAGAAGACTATAGTGGCTGTGCAGTGTGTGAGTGGTGTCTGCAGCTATTTGTGTTCCTTTTATTTTTGTCCTCCTGTTATAAATACTGGTGAGTGATTCCTGCACCTGTCCGATTATTTTACTGCTTAATGTTGTGATTTTGTTCAGTGTGTTGCGATGGATGTTGGATAATGATCCAAACCAAGCTGATATATTAAAAGTTATTACAGACTCAATGAAGCATTTGTAGAAAGCTATCAGGACTGACTGGTGAACCTGAAGTCTACGGAGCTTCCTCAAAAAAAAGAGGCGCTGCTGACACTTTGAGTAAATGTTTTCACTGTTTAGTTGGAAGGTAAGTTTGTGATCAAGTATTGTCCCAAGATATCTATATGATTCAACCCTTTCTTTTGGCTGGTTGTTGACTAACAAAGTGGGAATGATGGAAACATCCTTACGGAAGTCAACTACCAGTTCCTTTGTTTTAGAGGCATTGAGGTCAAGACAGCTTTGCTTGCACCACTCCGCAAAAATGTCCATCTCAGTCTGTAACTCTCGTAGTGAATTAGTGGTGTCCATGATCACAGTGTCGTCGGAATATTTAGTATATATTATACCTGGGTTATTGCTCCTACAGTCATTTGTGTATAGTGTATACAGAACCGGTGAGATTACAGAGCCTTGTGGTGCTCCAGTGGATACTATCCTAGACGAACTGAGGTGACCGTTGACTCGGACCCTCTGGTGTCTATCTGTCAAAAAAGACAGGATCCATAGAATAAGGTGCGGGTTCACGTCCATTTGGAGCAATTTTTGTCCCATCAGGTGAGGTTGCACTGTATTAAAAGCACTCGAGAAATCCACAAAGACCAGTCTAATGAGTGACCTGGGCTTTTCAAGATGGGAATAAGTGCCATGTAGCAGTGTTAATATGGCATCATCCACACCTCTGTGCCGTTTGTATGCAAACTGAAGGGGGTCAACATGCAAACTGACCTCCTCCTGAAGCTGGGAATGAATAAGCCTTTCAAAGCCTTTCATCACCAGGGATGTTAATGCCACAGGCCGGTAATCATTGTTGCAAGTGGGGTTGCTCTTTTTGGCTATTGGGCAGATGACTGAAGATTTCCAGGTTGATGGAATTGAATGTTCAGAGAGAGAACGGTTGAACAGATAACAGAAAACACCTGCCAGCTGGCTGCAACAGGCCTTTAGCAACCGGCCACAGATCTGATCAGGTCCTGGTGCTTTGTTAGGTTTCATCTTCTTCAGCATGAGTTCCACTTCCTCCTGCCGCAACTCCAGATTTGCTTGGGCAGATATCATAGGAGTGAGCTCGTCTATTAGCTCCTTCCTCTCTTGTGAATAATCAAACTGGTCAAACCTGGAGTAGAATTGGTTAAGGTCCTCTGCCATGTTGACAGAGTCTCTTGTCCCGGATAATGCTGAGTTGTTAATGGGGAGGCCAGCCAGTGTTTTAACGCCTCGCCAGGCATCCCTAGCTTTGCCTTCCCGAAAGAGTTTCTCAACTCTCTCCTTATATCCTTTCTTTGCTGATTTTATTTCCTTGTTCAGTCTATTTTGGATAAGTTTGGACTCAATTCTGTTTCCTGAGTTAAATGCTATTTTCTTTTCATTAAGAGTGGTTTTCAGTGCTTTTGTAATCCAGGGTTTATTGTTAGAAAATACCTTCACAGTTTTTTGCGGGACAATCATATCCTCACAGAAGGTGATATAGTGGGTAACCACTTCAGTGGCTTCCTCAAGGCTGCTCCCCTGAGTCAACACCTCCCAGTCTGTGCTGTCAAAGCAGCCCTGTAGAGACTCAACCGCATTAAAATCCCACCTTTTCACCAGCTTCTTGGTCACACCCTCTCTCTGCAGTTTTGTACGGTAAGCAGGGATCAGATGGACCACATTATGATCTGCAGTGCTAAGAGGTGTTTTTTTGTATGCTTTGTATGCATTCTTTACATTCCCATAACAGAGGTCAATTATTTTGTCACCTCTGGTGGCGCATGTCACATATTGTTGGTAGGTTGGAAGTGTCTTGTTTAGCCTACAGCCATTAAAATCCCCTAAAATGAGAACGGGGGAATCTGGGGATGTACATTCAATCTGATGGACACGCGCAGCTATGGCCTCTGCCGCGCGTGTGACGTTGCCAGAGGGGGGAATGTAAACAAGTACTAGAGCCAGCTGACCAAACTCCCGGGGGAGATATTTGGGTCTGAATAGTGTTGTTTTTGGCGGCCTGTTTTAATTTTAGTTTTAGTCTAGTCTTTGTGTCAAGCTGTCGTTTTAGTTTTTATTAGTTTTAGTCACGTTCATACTCTTTTTAGTCTAGTCCAGTTTTAGTCGACGAAAACTGATGACATTTTAGTCTAGTTTTAGTCAACGAAAACTGATGACATTTTAGTCTAGTTTTAGTCAACGAAAACTGATGACATTTTAGTCTAGTTTTAGTCGACGAAAACTGATGACATTTAAGTCTAGTTTTAGTCAATGAAAATTGTATTTTAGTCTCTTTTTAGTAATGCAATTCTATTTAACCCAGTCAATATAGAATTTCAAACAAGGTTATCTTATTATATTTAGTATATTTAGGGCTGTGACGGTGGCAGTTTTTTTTTTTTTTTTTTTTTTTTTAACCACCGCGGTAATGGACCAACTACCGGCGGTGGTTGGGGGGTTAATAAAAAAAAAAAAAACTCGTTTTATATTTCCACACAAAGACGCGTGATATAGCCTATACTCTGCGCTCTGAGAGGGATGTGGGACACGAGCAGGAAAGAGACCATCGATCTCTTCATGATATCTTCGTGTTTTCTACTTGATGTGAATTGGTCTGAAGAGCGAATTTTATCCTCCACAAGGGTGAGATATTTAGGCTATGTTTGAGATTGCGCTGCCAGAGAAAGTGAAACTAAAAATCACCCGCGCGTGTGAAACGCGCTTTACAACTAAACTTGACGCGACCTATGTCTAACAAGCACAAACTGTGTTAAAAAGAATTTGACATGCAAGTACAAATGTAGGCTATCTGTCCTACAGCGTTTTTCTACTTTACCACAGTAAAGAATACGAATATAATAGGCCTAATTGTTCTGCCCTTTATCTCAAACGCCTTGCTTGAGTATGCAGTCAGATAACGCCTCCCAAAGACTACAGACACATGGATTGTTTCCAAGGTTTACTGCTGTCCAAGGAATAACGTAAAACTGTAAAAAAAAAGACAAAATACAGAATCCTAAATGTACAGAGTCGATTACATGTTTGCATAAGCACAACAAAGGATTTTACATTGCATATAGTTAGCATCAACTATAACAGAAACAGATTGTGCATTCACGAAACAAAGAAAACGAAATTTACATCTGGGATATAAGATATGACAATTAAATACGCATAGGAATTATAATGTAGCAACATCTACATACCGAAAGTGCCTTCAAAACAACTTAAATAAAGGAGCAATAGTAGCCATGACCGCATGCTCTTCTTTGCTGCTGGGCTCACATTTGTGATGTCATCATATAAAGACTTTAACAATATTATATGCAATACCCAACTTTGAACAGAAGGGGTCACTTTACTACAACTTTTATATCAAATAAATGCAGAATGTTCATATAGAACAGCACACTCCCCGTCTGGTATTCAGGAAATACCAAACCTTCTTACTTGAGTGTAAACCTGAACGGTCTATTCCGAATCTTCATGGAGGAGGAGTACTATCTCATTAATAGGTCTCAGAAACAGTTTGGGTCCGTCTTTCCCAATGATTTTTACTTGTACTTTTCGAACTCGCCCATCTTGACTGGGGTAAGTTTCCGTTATGATGCCCAGGGGCCAATCGTTCCGTTTTGACTGAGAGTCCTTGAGCAGAACTATGCATCCTTTGGAAACGTTGGGCTGTTGGTGTTGCCATTTTCGTCGATGCTGTAGGGTTGAAAGGTACTGTTTACGCCATCTGTCCCAGAAAGTGTTTGCGAGGCTTTGCACAGTACGCCACTGTTGTTTGTACAGATCAGGCTTTCCAAAGTCCCCAGGTGGAACTGAGCTAGTACCAGTCTTTTGGGTAAGTAATGTGGCAGGTGTTAGAATGAAAGGATCTGTTGGATCGGTAGACACAGGTATCAGTGGTCTGTTGTTTATAATGGCAGTAACTTCAGCCATGAAGGTGGAGAGTACCTCGTGCGTGAGTTTAGAGGATGCCATCTGAAGAAGCATGGAGTCCAAAATCCTACGAGCAATGCCAATCATCCTTTCCCATGCGCCCCCCATGTGCGATGAATGCGGAGGGTTGAAAGTCCATATGCAGCCGTGATCTGACAGGAATTGTTTCACCGCCTTTTCATCAACATTGGAAGGAATTTGCAGGTCTTTACACGCTCCAATGAAATTGGTCCCTCTATCAGAGCGAATCCGTTTCACTGGACCCCGGATTGCCAGAAATCTCCTTAAAGCATTAATGAAACTGGAGGTATCTAGGGACTCGATCACTTCTATATGAATGGCTCTGACACTTAAACATGTGAATAGCACCGCCCATCTTTTGCTTTCTGCATAGCCGCCTCTTGTCCTACGAGCAGATACTGACCAGGGGCCAAACACATCTAGTCCCACATGTGTGAAGGGAGGCTCTATGCTGAGCCTGTCAGCGGGCAGATCTGCCATCTTTTGAGTCTCGCAGCCCCTCCTGAGTCTGCGGCATACAACACAGGAATGGATGAGACTGTTCACACGTCTTTTGCCTCCTATTATCCAGTAGCCGGCAGATCTTATCGCTCCCTCTGTGAAGTGACGACCCTGATGATGTGTTTGCTCATGAAAGTGTCGTGTTAGAAGTAATGCTACATGGTTCCTACCAGGTATGAGGAGGGGTCTTTTTTCTTCAAAACCAAGATCTGCTTTGACCAGACGACCTCCGACCCTCAACAGTCCGCTTTGATCAATGAAGGGATCTAGTTTTCGGAGTGTGCTAGTTTTGTGAAGTGGTTTGTTCTGTTTGAGGCACTGCAACTCGTCAGCAAAGGTTTCCTGTTGTACTGCTCGTATGACAACAACTGTGCTCTGAAGTATTGTGTCAGCACTAAGAGGAAGTTTGCAACAGTGCCATCCTTTGCATGCCTGAGGGGTGTCATTTTGACCCTGCTTATAAGAGCGTGCGATATGAATCAGCTTTCCAACAGCTCGGATCAGACGGCTCCAGTCCGAAAAGCGTTCAAAGCGATTTGAGACAGTGGTATGCAACACTGTTACTTGTGGACGAACTTCTGAATCTCGATCAGGATCAACAAGTGCGAAGGGTTCTCTAGGGAAAGTCTCTGTTTTTGGATGATGCAAGAATGCTGGTCCACTGAACCAGATAGTGTCCTGCAATTTGGTTGGAGCAATTGGTCGTGTTGCGACATCAGCTGGATTATGCTCTGAGCTCACATAATGCCATTGTTCTGGGTTAGTGCTTGTCCGGATTCTCTGTACACGATTGCTTACATAGACATGAAATCTACGTTTCTCGTTGTAGATATAGCCAAGGACCACTCTACTATCTGTGTAGAAGGTGATCTCATCAAATTTGATAGCAATCTCTGCAATGATAGTTTCCATCATGTTCACAGCCAAGACAGCCGCACAGAGTTCCAGACGAGGTATAGTGTGCTCTGGTTGTGGCGCTAGCCTTGCTTTGCCTGTGATGAACCCCATATGACAGATACCATCTGAATCAACTGTTTTGAGGTAAGCAACTGCTGCTATTACTTTCTCAGAAGCATCTGAAAAAACACAGAGCTCCTTGAACTTGGCACCTGACAACGATGTGGGCCCATAGCTTCTTGGGACTTGTACATGTTGCAGTTCTTGCAGAGAATCTCTCCACTCCTCCCACACCTTTTGTTTGTTCACAGGTAAGCATGCGTCCCAGTCAGCAGCATTTTCAGTTAGCTCCCTCAGTAGTACTTTGCCCTGAACTGTGACGGGGGCCACAAATCCTAGTGGGTCATACAAACTGTTTATAACTGACAGCAGTCCACGCCTAGTGTAAGGCCTTCTATCCTTTTGGACGTGGAAGTTGAAGCAGTCTGTGTCCAGATTCCAAAGCAAGCCAAGACTGCGTTGCATAGGAAGTGAGCTAACACCTAAATCCAGTTCTTTCATTGAATTGGCGTAATCCTCAGATGGGAATGCTCCCATAACTTCCTTGCTGTTTGAAGCCAGTTTATGCAACTTCAAGTTAGATCCAGCCAGCATGTCTTGTGTCCTTTTTAACAGGTCGATTGCCATCTCTGCGGAAGGTAAGGACTTCAATCCGTCATCCATATAAAAGTCTTGCTCCACGAACTGTAGGGCGTCTTGACCGAATTCCTCTTGTCCTTCTTGAGCTGCACGACGAAGACAGTAAATGGCCACTGCCGGAGAGGGACTGTTCCCAAATACGTGTACCTTCATACGGTATTCCGTGACCTCGTTCTCTGGGTTATTTTCATGAAACCAGAGGAACCTGAGGTGGTTCCTGTCTGCAGATCGCACTTTAAAGCAGTGGAACATTTGCTGTATATCTACCATGAAGGCGACAGGCTCTTTGCGAAACCGCATGAGGACACCGAGGAGACTGTTGTTGAGGTCAGGACCCGTCAAGAGAACCTTGTTCAGTGATGCCCCTTTGCATTGAGCGCTCGAGTCAAAGACCACTCGGATCTGGGATGGCTTTTTTGGATGGTACACAGCAAAAGAAGGTAGATACCAACACTGTTCATTGGGACCAACTGAAGGAGCTATTTCTGCATGATCATTTTGGAATAGCCTCTCCATAAAGGCTATAAAGTCTTTTTTCATCTCAGGCTTCTTCCTGAAAGATCGTAGAAGTGAATTGAAGCGCTCCACAGCTTGTGGACGATTGTTTGGAAGATATTGCCTTGGCTGCTTAAATGGGAGTGGGGCAACCCATGAATTTTCCTCGTCTTTATAGACTTCTCTGTCCATGATCTGCAGAAAGAGTCTGTCCTCGATAGACTGAGCTGTTCTCTCGTCATCTTTTGTTCTCTGAAATACATCCCATTCTGCTAGTCTTTGAGTCCGCTCCTTGATAAGGGACTTGGTGAGTGACTCACTTTGGGATCTATCCTTTACAGTGTAGTTGTTAGGACATGGGTGAAAGTATGTAGACTGACCGTGTTCCATAATGTTGGTGTGGTAAGTTTGGATGAAAGTCGGTTTATGAACTTTCCCGAGGCACATGTCTCCAATGATTACCCACCCGAAGTCCAACTTTTGCGCAAAGGGAGCATTTGGTGGCCCATTCACTTGCTTATGGGCTTTGTGGACTCTGATCATATCTCTGCCTAACAGGAGAAGAATGGGAACATGATGATCGGGCTCTGGGATGTATTTTGCAAGATGTTTTAGGTGCCTGTGGTTACTAACTACTCCTGGAGTGGGGATTTCAGAGCGATTGTCTGGAATTTCGTTACACTCAAGTAGCACTGGTAAGGGTAAGACTAAGCTTCCATCGAAGGATTCCACTTGAAAGCCTCGTGCTAGCCTGCCTTCTGTTTCGACTGTGCCTGCGCATGTTTTGAGAGTGTAGGCTACGTTACACTCTGTAATGTCAAACAGATCGAAGAATTCTGATCTTGCGAGCGATCTGTTGCTTTGATCATCTAGTATCACATACGTTTTGACTGCCTTTTCTGGGTGGCCTTCAGGAAATACTTTTACGAGACATACCTTGGAGCATGAGCGTGGAAGTTGACCGTCTCCACACACCTCTGTACAAGCTGAGGAAACCTCAGATTCCACAGGTACGTCCTCACTCACTTTGCGATCCTCTGATGTCGGGAATTGTGGTTCTTTTGTCCATGGTGCTGGGCCTGGATGGAGCGCAGCCATGTGGGTAACGCTGCCACATTCTGAACACTTAACATCCTGATCACAGTTCTTTGCCATGTGGAATATGGAGCTGCAACATTTAAAGCATATGCCTTGTTGTTTGAGCAATGACTTTCTCTCTTCCATAGGTTTCATCCTGAATCCTCTACATCTGAACAGAGGGTGAGGCTTATTGTGTAGAAAGCACTGTTTTGCTGGATTTACCTTATTTTTTAGTTCGCTGGCAGCTGATGAATTCTCAGAGGAGACCTGTGTCTTGTGTGTGATGACAGCTCTGGGAAAAACAGATTTGTTTAACTGTTTGTTTGGTTTGCGAGTTTCTTCCTGTACAGCTGTGAGAAAGAAACTTGGATCGTTGCGCATTTTAGCTTGCTGACACACAAAGTCTACTAAAAACTTGAAGGGTGGAAAGGAAACTCTGCAGTCCTCTTTGTACTTAGATCCCACCGTGAGCCACTTCTCTTGTAAGCTGAATGGCAATTTCTGAATTATCGGATTTACTCCCCGTGGTGTGTCTAGATAGGAAAGACCCATTAGATTGCCATCCTGCTTAGCTGCTTGGATCTCCATGAGCAAATCTCCCAGCTCGCGCAGTCTGTGACTGTCTCTGTTTGCTATTTTTGGGAAGCTCTCCAGTTTAGCGAATAGAGCACTTTCTACCATTTCCGGCGAGCCATATGTTTCATAAAGTCTGTCCCAAATCAGCCTGAGCCCTTGTAGCGGATGGTTAATGTGCACAGCTCTGATCCGTTTTGCATGCTCAGCTGACTCACACCCCAGCCATTTCACTAGCAAGTCCATCTCCTCGCTAGGTGAGAGGTTAAGGTCTTTAGTGGCATTTATGAAGGATGCCCTCCATGCTCTGAAAGTCTCTGGATGATCGTTAAACTGTGTAAGGCCGGTTGACACTAATTCACGTCTTGCGATAAACTTGACGACATCAGACATTTGATTATTTGCATACAGATTACCTTGATACTGTCCAGCTTGTAAAGGTGTAGCTGACTGAGTCTGATAATAGTCAAGCGGCACCCTTCTGTCTCCGCTCCTTTCCTCACTGCCTGGAAATGGTGCAGATCGTGGGTGGTACCCATCTCGAGGTGACCTGAAGTGTGACTCATGCTGAGCCGGGCATGGCAACTGTACATCCTTGGACTGCGAAATGGTAGGGTACTGCACACACTCTGCATTGACAGGCTGAGATTTGGGTGGTATGGCATAAAAAACTGGTTGACCGTCCTGCTGCATGTAGGATTCAGTAGTCTGTGGTTGTTGCACTTCTGAAACAGTTATGCCTCCGTTATCATAAAACGGCCCATCCAGCACTGGCATTTGTGAATCTACAGTACTATCCGCTTGTTCCGATAAGTAAGCCTGTGTGCGTTCTATTGTATCCTCTATAGGTAGGTCTATTACGCTCGAATTTCCCCTACTTTCTTGCTCTGCAGCTGTTTCTAAAGCCTCTGCCTTCGCTTGTATGGCTGCAGCTCTTTTTTGCAGCCTTAAAGTCTCTAGTGATGCCTCAAGCTGTGCTTGTTGTATTTTAAGTTCACTTTCTTTCTTAGCAAACGCTATTTCCGCTTTAGCCGCTTCAGCCTCTGCTCTAGCCATTGCGGCAGCTGTGGTTACGGCCGATGAGCCTCGTGAGCGCCGTGATGAACATGATGCATTAGATGCTTGCCTCCTTGATCCAGACTTGGAGCTTGATTTAGACATCGTAGGAGGAAGATCACCTTATGGGCTAGCTTGCTCCCCGCCGTGGAGTTAGAAACTAGAAGTTGGTCACTGAAGATTTTCGTTTTACTGTTCTGCCCTTTATCTCAAACGCCTTGCTTGAGTATGCAGTCAGATAACGCCTCCCAAAGACTACAGACACATGGATTGTTTCCAAGGTTTACTGCTGTCCAAGGAATAACGTAAAACTGTAAAAAAAAAGACAGAGTCTTTATACAGAGTCGATTACATGTTTGCATAAGCACAACAAAGGATTTTACATTGCATATAGTTAGCATCAACTATAACAGAAACAGATTGTGCATTCACGAAACAAAGAAAACGAAATTTACATCTGGGATATAAGATATGACAATTAAATACGCATAGGAATTATAATGTAGCAACATCTACATACCGAAAGTGCCTTCAAAACAACTTAAATAAAGGAGCAATAGTAGCCATGACCGCATGCTCTTCTTTGCTGCTGGGCTCACATTTGTGATGTCATCATATAAAGACTTTAACAATATTATATGCAATACCCAACTTTGAACAGAAGGGGTCACTTTACTACAACTTTTATATCAAATAAATGCAGAATGTTCATATAGAACAGCACACTAATTAAAAGCGAGCCAATGAAGAAACGTTTATAATCCCTTTAGAAAATGGGTGAGACGTGAGTGAAGATTTGGGAAAAGAAACAAGAGATTCCATGCAGGGATGAGTCATGATATTTGGATATTCGATTAGTTTATTTAATTATAGAATATCGAATAGGTTGTGCGACTATTCTCTAAAATAAAATCTCCATGTTCTGGTGCTGATGCGGTGACGCGTTCATGTAACCGCGGGTGACGCTGCCAATAACATAGCCTACAGCTGTCACAAAGAACCGGCAAAAGTAATGATTATGAATGTGTCAAATATATCAATGAGACATTTTAATAATAACTAGAGTAATATTGTTAAATTCGCTGATAATCGGTGACCAGATCGCAAACCAGAATTTAAACCCGACAAAGCTATGGGCACGCACAACTCTCATTCGTTGTGACGTTATAACATTTCGTCTCGTCTCGTTTTGGTCAACGAAAATGAAGAGACATTTTAGCATAGTTTTTATTTTGTAAACCACATTTAGTCTCGTTTTTATTCGTCAACGATTTTGCATTATACATGTATTTTAGTCATCGTCACATTACCAGCATTTACGTCTCGTCTCGTTTTCGTCAGGTGATAACGGTTCGTTGACGACAATATTTCGTCATAATTTTCGTTGACGAAAGCAACACTAGGTCTGAATGACACAGCAAGAAGCTCTAGATCAGGTGTACAGCAGGAGTCTTTAACATCAGCAGTTCTGCTCCAGTCTTTATTAAAATACACGCACAACCCACCCCCATGTTTTTTCATGCTACTCACAGTGTCCCGGTCCAGTCTGAGCGGAGAGCCGAATCCGTCCAGAGCCAGCGTTGTCATCGGCCATCGGCCCAGCCAGCGTTGTCTCGGTATCAACTCTCCCCAGTTGTCCAAGTTCGGTGCTGGATAATCCATGTTTCGAAGAAGCAGCAGATCATCCCGGTTATACCGCAAAATTTTGTCCCCATGACTCCCAGATAATGCCATTAGCAGTTCGACTGCCCAGAGAAGTAATAACACCAGCTCGCACTTCCTCATCATGAAAAGTGTACTTTACAAGCTTTGATTTGATCTCACTATAATAATGTCCAGAAGGGCAGACATTCATAGAAACCGTGATATTACTAAATTAAACACTTGCACTCGGGAACACACCTAAATAACTAGACAAACTTAACACGCAACGAGACGCTCTCCACCTGTCGCCATTACAGCGCCAATCTTGCCGCTCCACAGGCTTACTGTGTTCTTGCGTTTGAAGGTACGAAGTATCAGTACATGGTCCTACCCTTCGAGTGCTCCATAGCCAGTTGGGTCCTCAGGTCAACTGGGAAAGAGTAATCTCGCCCCAATTCCGAGTTTCTCTTTTCTAGTGTGGAGGTGGTCTCGGTCTAGCACATCTCTGTGTGCCAGCTCAGTGCTAGCTCAGTGCTATGTGAGAAAGGGTCCCACTGAAACTGTCATAGGCTCCTGGGGCATATGGCAGATGCAGCCGCACGGCTTCCTCCATATGAGACCGCTTCAGCACTGGCTCCATGACCGAGTCCCTAAGGTGGCTGTGGCAGAGCGACACGCTTCACTGGCCTGTCACCAAACCCTCAGCCCATAAGCAGACCTTTGTTTCCCCGGGCCAGTCGCTCCTGGGACAAGAGTCCTCCAAATAATGGCTGAGGGGCCACGTATAAAGGGCATGCAGTAACAGAGCTCTGGGCGTCCTCTGACTGCATTGGCATTCATTGCCTCGAGTTGCGTACAGTCCCTTGCTTCGAGACACCGCTGCTCAGCGAACTTGTACTGTTCTGACAACATTGCGACTCGCCCACCACCTCCTCCTTGGGGTCAGAAGCTTCTAAGGTTGCTTCATTCCACCTATTTTTTCTGGCCTGCTAACTCGTGCTGCTCACATGCCTCACGACAGCCTCCGGTCCAGATACAGTGGAGACTCCATCCCCAGCTGGCCAGCTGTTCGGACCACTTCGGGGCCGCACAGCAACGTCTGTTGCCCCTCCGAACTCGTCCTACGCCAATTGTTTCTTCTCTTGTCTGAGCGGATATCCCTCGAAAAAGACTCTGGCCACAGCTGGCCCTGGGCTCCGCAGAAATGCGTTCCCCAGTGAGCCTTCTTGTACTATGGTGCTTAAATCAGGAAGAGAACAAGTTCAGTGATCTTCATCACACCAGGTGTTGAGCAGAAATGCTCCTGAAGCTCAGTGAATTCCATCACACTCACGTGTTGAGCAGAGATGTTCCTGATGCTCAGTGATCCCCTTTCACATCTGGTGTTGAGCATTGCTCCTGTCTTGTGCAATGGAGCAGGTCTTGTTAGTTGCCCCTTATTGGTGTGCCTGGAATTCGGCCGGCTAACTCTCACAAGTTGAGACCCCGGTCTGAATGCGTGCCCAAGGTTCCTACCTCTCCTACGGGACCAGGTGGTGAGCCTGCAAGCGCTGCCCCGGAGGAGGCAGACCCAGCCCTGGCTTTTCTCTGTCTGTCCGCCTCACTGCGGATATATGTGATCAGAATGCAAAGCCTAGACCTTAGACCAGCTCTATCTGTTATGGAAACCAGCAGAAGGGAAGGCTGTTTCCAGGCCCGCTTCAGAGTGGTTGCCTTCGTCTTGGTGAGAAATTCCAAGATGCACGTGCCACCTGGGCGGTTCCACAGTTCTGCTCAGTTCTGCTCAGTTCTCCACAGTTCTGCTCAGTTCTGCCTAGTTCTCCACAGTTCTGCTCAGTTCTGCCTAGTTCTCCACAGTTCTGCTCAGTTCTGCCTAGTTCTCCACAGTTCTGCTCAGTTCTGCTCAGTTCTCCACAGTTCTCCACAGTTCTGCCTAGTTCTCCACAGTTCTGCTCAGTTCTCCACAGTTCTCCTCGTTTCACCCAGTCTGAGTTCTGTCTGATGAATCTGTCCTGAACCTGAAAACCAGAAGCTGAGAAGATTTAGTTTGAGAAGACGAGACCCTTCGTTCATGTTGATCCTGATACAACTCTTGAAAATGAAATGAAGTCTAGTCATATTTATTTTGATAAATGACAGACTGTTTAAGAGCAGCTTCACTGTAATAAACAGTGTTAATGATGCAAATTTCACAAGTTATGAGAGAAATTCAATTTCAGCTGTAAAGCAGCTCTAAAAACACAATCATTATTCATTATCATCCACAATCATTATCCAGCTCAAGTCTTTCTCATCTGATAGTGTCAGTGCAGTCAGATCAATAATAATACTGGATATTTAGAGTCTTTTTAAAGTAGTGCTGAAACTCTAACATCAGTGCAGGTCATCAGAACAGAACGGGTGTTTGTTGTATGTTGGTTTCAGGACGAGTTATTATGGATTTCATATTTACCGTCAAACACACATTTATTCAGACATCTTCAACATTTCTCACATTATCACAGTTTTTTCGCTATAGTTTAGAAAATGGTAATAAAATATGAGCAGAACTCGGTTGATATTTGACTGGTTTTTTCCGT